>NC_137794.1:70398578-70990786 GCF_963383645.1 Muscardinus avellanarius | reverse complement strand
GAATCTCATAGTTCAATTATTTTACCTCTGAACATTTTGCATATATAAGGTTTTCTGGGGAACATTTTCTATCCAAACCATCACTACTTTTGATATCTAGGCTCTTGGCCTGCCTTTAGCAAGAATTCTTTTGGATAGTTTAATAGGAATTCTCCTATCCTTGATATTTTCTCAGTGATTTTCTGTTCAATGACTCACTCTTGTTGGCTATAAATCTCCACCTGTCTATATTATATTGTAGTATCTGTCTTCCTTATTGAAATATTACACTAGTCTTGAATAAGTTGTTCTTACAATATCAACAACTATCACAACAATCTTTTCTTTAATGATTGACACATACGAATTATCTAGTTTGTAGCTGGGCGTGGTGGCCCACACTTGTAATACCAGCATTTAGGAGGCTGAGACAGGAGGATTGCGGTTTGTGGGCAGCCTCAGCTATAAGTGAGGCTCTTTCCAACTCAGTGGGAGCCTGTATCAAGATAAAGAATAAAAAATATGGCTGGGGGTGTAGCTTGGAGGTAGAATGCCCCTGGGTTCCATCCCCAGTACTGCAATAAATAAATAAAATAAAAAATAAAAATAGAAAACAATTATCTAATTTCTTATCATGTAGGTATGGAACTGGTTAATCTTTCATAAATCCACAATTGAAATCCAAAATCCTGAAATTAGAAAATAGATTGATTTTAGAGATCATTTAGCTGTCATTCTGTTGGATGAAAATTCATCTGCTAAGAAAACCTTGCTTGGGCCAGGCCTGCGGGTGCACGCTTGTAATCCACGTGCTTGGGAGGCGGAGACAGGAGGATCACGCAGGTCCAAAGCCAGCCTTGCTGGCTTAAGAGACCCTGTTTCCAAATAAAAATATATAAGAAAATAGGTCTGGGGGTGTAGCCCAGAAGTAGAAGGGCTTCCAGGAACCCCAGTACCACCCAAAAGAAAACAAAACAAAACCTTGCTTGAAGACTTTTTTTTTTTTTTTTTGGTGGTACTAGGGGTGGAACTCAGGGGCATTCTACCTCTGGGCTATATTCCCAGACCTATTTTATATTTTATTTGGAAACAGGGTCTTGCTAAGTTACTGAGAGCCTCACTAAGTAGCTGAGGCTGGCTTCAAACCTGTGTGATCCTTCTGTCTCAGCCTCCCAAGCGTGGGGATCACAAGAGTGCACCACCACGGCCAGTGAAGACTTTTTTTCTTTCTAAATCATTACTTAATAAGGAAGTCTGTCTAAAATTTTTTGGACAGTTCAGAATATTAGATTTTTAAAAATATATTTATCCAAAATTCTTTCTTTTTTTATTCATTGGTCTTGAATCTGGCCTTCAAGTTTGTAAACAATAAACTAATATTTTCCCACATGACAGCCATTTAACTATGTAGAAATATCGTCTTTGCCTGTTCTAAGCATTTTCCATAGAGAAAAAAGTTCAAGTATCTGTACCTACTTTTCTTTGCCATTGTAGTCACTGTCCTGTGGCTTCACTCTAGCTAGTTAAACGTAACTGCCTTAGGGCATGTTGTGTTCTCACTGTGTTCTAGACAGTGCAGGGACTCTGACTTACTAGGTCTTCTTACTGTAGCTAAAAGTAGCATCAGGTCTTTTGGTTGCCTTCCATTTCAAAACATAGTCTTTATCACATGACTGTTACTAAGCTAGATCTCTTTCATCTGTTAATTTATAGAGTATGCTTTTATACTTGAATTAGGATTTTTGATTTCAATTCATTTCTTAATTCAGATGTGATATTTTTGAATTTCAAGTCTGTAACTGAATCTGCTAGTGACAGTAATAATCACATATTATCTGCAGATTTTATAAATATGTTTATTATGCATTTATTCCAAATCATTGATAGAAATACTGAACACGACACTGAACCCTCTATCATCTGTTGTTTATGGATTGGCCTTGTTTGGCTTGGAATCATAGGTGGTTTCAAATTCTGGCTCTGCCCTTAACTTTGTGGCCTTGAGTACATTATTTAAGTTCTTCAAGCCTCAGTCTTCACTTTCACAAAATGAAGTTGGTAATAATAGTATTTATCTTGTTGGCTTGATGTGGAGCTCAAATGAGAAAATATATCATTTAGCCAAATGACATAAAAACATTTTTAAATTTTGAGAACCATTCAAAATTTATCTATTATTTAGAATAGAAAACTTAAGATGTATAATTTGTTCCTTATGTACTTCGTGTTTTTATTCAGCAGGAAATACACCTGTTAGCTTAACTGTGGATGGGGAGTTTATATATTGGATGGCACAGGACAACACTCAGATTTATCAAGCAAAGAAAAGAAATGGGGCCATGGTCTCCCAGGCGAAGACCCTCAGGAGTAAGCGCATCTTGGCTTACAGTTCAGTTATGCAGCCTTTTCCAGGTAATAAAGGCTCATCCACAGCTGGCTTGCCTCCTTTGTCCAAGGCTGTCCCTCCAGCCACTTTTGAACTCTTGGCTTTGCTCAGAATGCTTCAGTCTTCAGTGTACACCGATTGCTGTTTGACTTGGGTCCCAGATTACCTTTCTTAGTGTACACAGCTTGGGCTGCAGTAGCCAGCTCTACACATGGCAAACCTTTGACCTGTCATTCTGTCTGTTCTCTTTTTCTTCTCTCATAATTTCTCTTCATTTGGTCTTTTTTTCACCTTTAATGATATTTTAGCCTTTCCAATGGTATAAAAAGCATTGCATAAAATCTCAGCTCCTTTTCAAGGTAAAGTGCTATATTTGTTGTAGCATAATGGACTATGTATTGTGTAACATTTTGTATTGATGTAGTGTATTAATATATAGCATTATTATGGTAGTATGTGGTAAATTTATGTATAAACTTATATTGCTCCCCCTTTTTTTTTGGTGTTACTGGGGATGGAACCCTTCTACCTCCGGGCTACATTCCCAGACATATTTTATATTTTATTTGGAAATAGGGTCTCAAGCCAGCAAGGCTGGCTTTGAACCAACGTGATCCTCCTGTCTGCCTCCCAAGCGCAGGGATTACAAGCTTGTGCCACCACGCCTGGCTCATATTGCCATTTTTAAGTCTCCCTTCCTTCCTTCTTTCCTTTCTTCTCTTTCTTTTGTGGTGCTTGGAATGAAACCAAGGGCCTTGTGCATACTAGGGAAGTGCTCTACTGATGAACTATACCCTCATATCCCTATATTTTCTTCCAGTGTATCAATGATAAAGTTTCTTAATGTTGGGTCCATAATCCTACTTTTCTCCTAAGCTCTGTGAATTTTATGGCATTGCTTTTATAATGCAACAATTTATAGGAATACATGTATCATATAGCAGAACCAACTATATGTCTTATGGCATTATTTTTATAATACAATGATTTACAGGAATACATGTATCATATTATATCACCAACTCTATGTTTCTTATGGGGGTCATAATAAACTTTTTAAAATATAAAAACAAACCAACCAAAACAAAATCAGTGTTGCATTGCTTCATTGGTGAAATTCAAATGTAGAGCAGTTTCTGAATTTTTATCAAGCTCTCCTTGACATTAAGGTTCAAATTTTATCCTAAATTAAGCATAACTTTCTCTTAGACAAGGACAAAATGAGTGAAATAATCTTCCTTTGCTTAAATGTATTTAGTTAGCCAGGAGTGGTGGCACACACTTGTAATCCCAGCATTCGGGAGGCTGAGACAGGAGGATCGTGGTTCGCGGACAGCCTCCCCTACTTAGTGAGGCCCTCTGTAACTCAGTGAGACCCGGTTTCAAAATAAAGAATAAAAAATAGGGCAGGGGGTGTACCTCAGAGGTCGAATGCCCCTGGGTTCCATCCCCAGACCCACAAAAAAAAAATTAAATGTATTTAGTTATAAAATATGTAGGTCTAGATATATATATATATATATATATATATATATATATATATGTGTGTGTGTGTGTGTCTAGTTGTATATAATATAAATATACAATATATAAATATATAATATATAAATATATAATATATTATATATAAATATATAAAAAGTATAGTATATATAGGTCTAGTGTATATATATACTATATATATGTATATATATATATATATACTAGACTTATATATAAATATAGTTTTTGGTACTGATAATTGAACACAGGGGAATTATATGAACTATACCCCCAGCCTTATTTTTATTTTTATTTTGAAACAGGGTCTTGCTAGGTTGATGAGAGTCTCACTACTTGCTGAGGCTATCCTTGAACATGCGATCCTCCTGTCTTAGTCTCCCAAGTACTGTGGCAACAAGTGTGTGTTCACTTTAGTTCATATTTTTGTAAGAAAATTTATTTTCACTTTGAAAAAACGTAAGAGATGTTGAAAATCTATATGACTTCTGGTTTTTTTTTTTTTTTTTTTTTTTGCCCAGCATGTAAGGACCTTGAAAACTGCCACTTACCCAACAAGTAAGCAGTGAAACAAATGGAAAACTCAACTGTTCTTTGATCCATAAGGAAAGTGAGATCACGGGGCACACTGCTGTCCCCCAAATTGGAAAGCAAGATGATGAACTTAGAGAATTACAATTTACTACAGCAAAAACCACTGTGGGAACCAATGCTGAGGACATAGAAATCTGAACCATAACTGATGAGTTGCTCAGGGACTTAGTACGGGCAACTCTGAGATTAGAGGCTCCAGGGCGACCCAGCCATAGGGGAATGCCTACCCTTTTTTGAGTTTTACCCTCGGGAGATTTCTTAGAGTGAATATCTTAGCAAATCTTGTGTGTTTCTAGCAGGAAGAAGGGTTAAGGCTCTATTTTAAAATATACTAGAACATTCTCTTTCTCCTAACAAGCTCTTTCCTCAAGAAAAACTATTTACTACAGCCTAGCATTCTGGGAGTTAATCAGAGTATAATTTACCTTGGGAAATGAAATACTCAAGTCTAGCCTTCTCCAGCCATACTGTTCCACCTAAGAGAGGGGACTGAGAAGAACTTTTGAAATTCTAATTCCAGAGATACAGACTCACTAAAATTCTGAAACCTAGTCTAGGACCATGGAAAGCTTTCCCTCCTCCCTTACCACCACATTGTTAAAGGCCTATTAACAGCAATTTCTTTTACCCAGTGTATCATGTCTGTTTGTCAAGAAAAAATTACAAGGTTGTGCACACTTGTAATCTCAGCATTTGAGAGGCTGAGGCAGAAGGATCGTGGTTTGCGGACAGCCTCAGCTATTTAGTGAGACCCTTTGCAACTCAGTGAGACCTTGTTTGAAAATAAAGAATGCAAAATAGGGCTGGGCGTATAGCTTGGAGGTAGAATGCCCCTGAGTTCCATCCCCTGTACCACAAAAAAGAAAAAAAGAAAAAAAGAAAAAAAATTACAAGGCATACAAAAAGACATAAAACATAGATTGAAGACTCAGAGCAAATATAATGAGACTCAGATGGCAGGGATGTTGGAATTATCAGACTAGGAATTTAAACAGCTATGACTAAATGCTAATAGCATTGATGGATAAAGTAGTCAATATGCAAGAACAGATTTGGTTAAGGCAAACAGAAATGGAAATTTTAAAGAAAAACAAAAAAATGACAAAGTTAAAAATCCACTGTATTAAAAATGAAGAATGCCTTTGGAGGGCTTATTAACAAACTAGGTATGGCTGAAGAAAGGATCTTTGAGCTTGAGGACATCTCAGTAGAAACCTTCAAAAATTGAAGAGGAAAGAGAAACAGACAAACAATATAACAAAATATATAAGAACTATGGGACAATTAAAAAAGTGTAACGTATCTATAATGTGAGTATCAGAAAGGGGAGAAAAAGAAAAGGGAAGTGAAGAAATATGAAACAATAATGACTGATAATCTCCCCAAATTAATATTAAATACCAAACTGTAGCTACAGGAAACTCAGAGAACACCAAGGAAGATAAATATCCTGAGACAGGAGGATCGCAGTTCATGGGCAGCCTTCGCTACCAGCTACTTAGTGAGGCCCTTTGCAAATCAGTGAGATCCTGTTTCAAAATAAAAAAATAGGGCTGGGGTGTAGCTTGGAGGTAGAATGCCCCTGGGTTCCATCCCTAGGACCGAAAAAAAAATAAACCTCTACTAAGTCAATCATATTCAAACTGCAGAAAATCAAAGATTAAGATTTTTTTTCTGAAAGAAGCTAGAGGGATAAAACACTTATCTATAGAGGAACAAAGATGAG
This sequence comes from Muscardinus avellanarius, assembly GCF_963383645.1. NCBI lineage: Eukaryota > Metazoa > Chordata > Mammalia > Rodentia > Gliridae > Muscardinus > Muscardinus avellanarius. The sequence goes on along the minus strand of NC_137794.1, from coordinate 70,984,601 downwards.
AATTATATCTGACTTCTCCTAAGAAAGCATACAAGTTGAAAGAGTGGAGTATTTAGTATTTAGATAAAAACTACAAACTGAGAATTCTATACTTATAATTATATTCTCCTTCTCAGAAGAAGGAGAAATACAAGATTTCTCAGACAAAAAAAAAGGCTTGTTTTTGCCAGTAGACCTGCCTTGTAAGAAATATTTTTAAAATTTTTTAGAAAGAAAGAAAATGATATAGGTCAGAAACTCAGATCTCTACATAATGAAAGAAAGAACATCAGACAAGGAAGATGTCAAGGTATAAAACAATAGCTTGTTCAAAGCAATAGCAGCAATGTATTTTATTATGTATATATGCTGGTGTATGTGCATGTGTATATATTCCTTGACTTAGGATGTGGTTATGTCTGGATAAACCTATCAGGTTAAAAATATAGGAAGTTGAAAATACGTTTACTACATCTAAACAACCAGACATCATTGTTTAGCAACACATTGCACCATAGGGTATTGGTTGTTTGCCTTCATGATTGGATTGTGTGGCTGACTGGGAGCTGCAGCCTGCTGTCACTGACTGGCATTGTGAGAGAGAATTGTGTTGCATCTCTCTAGGCCAGGAAAAGAGCAAAATTTAAGTTTTTTTTCTGTTGAATATATATAACTTCTGCATTATTGTACAGCTTAAAAATAACAAATTGAATCATTATAAATAAGGTACTGTCATGTATACATGCTTATATTACTTATGTATAAATCTTACATATAAATGAAATGAATGACAGCAATGATAAAAAGGGGAGGAGTCAGGCACTGTGGCTTTTTTTTTTTTTTTAAGTTTTCTGGAGCCCAGCGTGGTGGTACATGCCATATTCCAGTACTTAGGAGGATGAGGCAGGAGGATTGGAGTTCAAAGCCAGCCTTAGCAACTTTAGTGAGGGTTTGTTCCAAAATAAAAAGGGCTGTAGGTATGTATATCTTGGAGGCAGAGGAATTATAATTATTTTGGATTATTTGATATTTTGTATTATAAGGTACTTTTATAACCATAAAGTGATACATGTTATTTAAAGGTGGACTTGGATTACTAATAAATGTATATCACAAACTCCGGGGCAAATCTAAAAATAAAAAGAAGAGGAGGAGGAGGAGAAAAAGGAAAAAGAAGAGATTCTAAGAGAGGAGAAATCATATGAAATGCTCATTTAAAACCACAAAATGTAGAAGAATATTGGAAGACAAAAATAGAAACAAAGAACCAAGCATCATATACAAAACAGTAATAAGTACGGTAGTTATTAATCCAGTTATTCCAATCATAACTTTGAATAGCAATGTTTAAAAATCACCAATTTAAAGACAGATTGATGGAGTGGATTAACAAACAAGACTCAACTGTACATTGTATATACAGAACTCACTTTAAATGTGAAGAATATAAAGATTAAAAGTAAAGGGAAAAAAAGAAGAGGAGGAGGAGGGAGAGGAGAGAGAGATATTACTGATTTTAGGTCAGTAAATCTACTTTATATGAAACTATAATGGTGGATACATGCTATTTTACAAAAAAATGTACAAGAGTGAACCCTAGTGGAAACTATAGCCTTTTAGTAATAGTGATGTAACAAATCACTACTTTGGAGGGGTATTGGTAATGGGGGAAGCCACACATATGTGGAGATTATATATATATGAAATCTCTGTACCAGCCTCTAAGTTTTACTGGGAACCTAAAACTGCACCAAAATAAATACATGCAGCATCTATTTGCTTATTTTATTTTAGTGGTACTGGGGATTGAACCCAGGGGCATTCTACCTCCAAACTATACTCCCAGCCCTATTTTATTTTTATTTGGAAACAGGGTCTTGCTAGGTTGATGAGAGTCTCACTACTTGCTAAGACTGTCCTCGAACCTACAATCCTACTGTCGCTACGTCCCAAGTACTGAGATTACAAGTGTGTGCTACCATGCTGTGCATACAACCCTACCCATAAGTGCACATGCACACACACACACACACACACACACACACACACACTTAAAAATCCTAAAGGTACCATTTTTATTCATTAAAATTTTATTCATTAAAATTAAAAATATCATTAAAACAATGCTCCCATTATATATATTATATATTCAATATGTATTAATATATATTTGCTATACTGGGGAACCCAGGGGCATTCTACCTTCAAAGCTACATGGATAGCACTATTTTTTTATTCTTTGTTTTGAAACAGGGTCTCACTGAGTTGCAAAGGGCCTCACTAAGTAGCTGAGGCTGGCCATGAACCACGATCCTCCTATTTCAACCTCCCAACTGCTGGGATTACAAGCATGCACCACCATGCCCAGCCCATTTTATATATATATATATATATATATATATATATATATATATATATATAAAATGTAATATGATATATAATATATAATACATACATATATATATATTTATTTTTATTGGTGCATTGTAGTCATATATCTTAACGGGGTACAAGATGATGGAGACATACATGCACGCATCACCCAATCAGCCCTTACCCAGCTCCTACCCCATTCCCTTCTCCTCCCTCCTTCTCATGTTTGGCTTAGTGATTGACATTGATATGTTTGTTAAAGTACATCATGTGGATTATATTTTTTAAGCAACAACTTTGTTTTACTACTTTCTGGGAACATTATGAAGGATACTTTACCTCCATCTGCTGGAAACTTTAAGCAATTACAAGTCACCTTGTTTCTTTTTCCTCTCAAAGCATTTAATATCTTCAAAATGTATGGGGTTAAAAAGTAAAGATAAACTGGGTGTGGTGGCGCACGCTTGTAATCCCCGTGCATGGGAGGCGGAGACAGGAGGATATTATGCAGGTTCTAAGACAGCCACGCTGGCTTAAGAGACCCTGTTTCCAAATAAAAAAGTATAAAATAGGTCTGGGAGTGTAACCTGGAGGTAGAAGGTCTTCCAGAAACCCCAGTAACACCAAAAAAAAAAAAAAAAAAAAAAAAAAAGTAAAGATAAGAAAAGAAGAAAAAAGTATGGGATAAAATTGTCTTCCTATCCTAAATGACATTTTCAACACCTCAACATGTTCTAACATACCAGTTAAATAGAAATGTCAAAATGTCAAAAATACCAATCAACTTTGAAACAGATTATTGGCTAACATGAGTATTCCATTCCCAGTTTAGACTAGAAATCAGCACAAGTGAATACTATTGTATAAATATTAGTTGAATGGAGAGTAGACCATTTTGAAACTTTAGTAAAATTATCCTTCTCAAATCCTTATATCTTCTGAGTGTTCTGCTAATGTTTATTAAAAATGGTCCCAATGTGCCAGGGATAGAGTAATATGTTAGCACCTGGGGGAGGGACCGTTGTCTGTGCTCACAGTAGAGCCGGAGTGACCTTCCCAGTGTCAAAACTTAGGAAGTGAAGGAGCAGGCTTGATCAAGTCATTTGGCACTTTGGTACCCCCCCCATTGTCTTATTAAATGCAAAGGATGTATTTTATGTTGTGATAACACAAGTTCATAAAAATTGACAGCATTTAGTAAGAACCTAAAACATGTCAGGCACCCTCTTGGGGCTCTAAGGGAACAAAAATAAATCAAACATAGTTTTAACCCAAGATCTTCATACCCTAGTGGTGGATAAAGAAATAAAGGACTGCGCTGGGCGTGGTGGTGCACGCTCGTAATCCCCGCACTTGGGAGGTGGAAACAGGAGGATCCTGCAGGTTCGAAGCCAGCCTTGCTGGCTTAGGAGACCCTGTTTCCAAATAAAAATATAAAATAGGTCTGGGAGTGTAGCCCGGAGGTAGAATGGCTTCCAGAAACCCCAGTACAACCAAAAAAAGAAAGAGAAAAAAAGAAAGGACTGAAAGGAAAGCAAAAGCAAAACCAAACGTGGCTCATTCTATGGTAGAAGAATGTCAGGGGTGCAGTGGAAACACGGGAAATGCTCTGGCCTGGATTAGTGCAGGCAGGGCTTCCCAGAAGGATCCCTTGGTGAGGTAGATATTCCAAACTGAAGAGACAGCTTGTGGGAAGGGCTTGCTGCTGGGCTGCAGGCACAGTTTGTAATAGAGCAATGCAGTAAGAGTGCAGGTTGACTTTGCATAGTCAGCGATGGGGTCGAGCAGGGGACAGGTGCCAGATTACCAAGTGTCATGGACCATGAGTCATGTTATGTTATTTTGTGTTTTCTTTTCATGGTGTCACTGTATTTTTAGAAGACATTTTACATCATACTTAATCAGAGTGAACAGATTAGAAGTTGTGTTCAGCTGCAAGGGTCAGAAAGATGAGCCTGTACTGTGGTTGGGCCATTTCATTGGTCAATAAGCATACCATCCTCACTCCCACTGTAGTCTCTGTGAATACCACCCCTGGAGTTGTGCAAGGTGTAACACATTTGGTTGTAGGTTGTGTGCACACAACTCCACAATGCCATAAAGCACCTCGACTTCTTCCTTTTCACAAATTTCTTCAGCATGTCTGTTAGTCAGCTCTTACATGACAGATGCTGCCCCTCCAGGCATCATGTCTGCATCCTGGACAGGGAGAAGGCCAGGGGCAGGGGTGTGTAACAGTTAAATTTCCTCTTTATTATTGCTCAGACAAGAGCAGTTCTAGGAGGCCACAGAGCAAATGCCCACATTATATCTGATGGGCTAGATGATGTCACATGATTGCTCCGGCTGTAGTTAAACCACAGAAGCTGAGTTTTCTCTCCAGCCATGCTGCCCTGCATGAATCACACATGTGAGTTTGAAGAAGAGGATGAGAATATTGTATAGAATCTATCAGGATCTGCAGCTCACAATATCAAGGAACAGAATTTTTTGTTTTTGCAAAGAAAAGCTTATTTCAAAAGCATCTTCCTATTAATCCTTTCAGGCAAAAGTTATGTTTGTCTTACAAATCTCTTTTTAACCTTTGCTATTACCCTTGATGTTAAATAAATCTACCATTCATCTTATACTTGTATTTAATCTTTGTTTTCTTCTTTTAGATAAGGAATTTCTATCCCTAGATTTGAATATTGCAGAACCAACTATACTTAATGCCACAAACACTAGCCTCACCATCCTATTACCTCCAGCCACGACGAACCTCACGTGGTTCAGCATCACCAGCCCTACTCCAACATACCTGGTCTATTATATGGAAGTAAATGGCAGAAAACACAGCTCTGACCAGAGATACAGACTGCTGGTAAGATCGAAGCTAGTGGCTTTTGTCTCCTCACAAGATGCCTTTTTTTTTTTTTAACTTGAAATATCATCCACAGTGAAGCATTTCCCGTATGTTTTGAGATGTACTACTACACATTTGTACTACTCTTGTAGCTGATAATTAATCAAAACATTTTGTGTTCTAGTCTTCTTGTCTGGGAGTAAGTTAAGCTTCCAAATATATATATACACATACTCAGGCCAGCTGATGGTCGCCATGGTGATAGTTTCCTGAGTGTCTTGAAAAAACTGGGTTTGTTCTACTTCTATGTTGTCTGTCCTCCAAGAGTGATAGAAACTTGCTTTTGTAGCTTATCTAGCAGATTGAAAATTGAGGAGTAAGAAATGAGTCGGATAGAAAGAACAATGCCACATGCCTCTTTTTCACAGCACTTATCTAATATAAAATTATATACTATTTTTATGTTTGTATTTCCTATATGGTGTGAAATGCACTGTTATGCAGGAATTGTGTCTGTTTGTAAATCGCCACTGTATCCCTACCAGTTGCATTAGAAAAAAGTAGTCTCTAGATATTTTTTGAATGATACTATTTATTTCAACACTGACATTAATGTTTTACTTGTCCTGGCAATAGAAAAAATGTGTGTGTGTGTGTGTGTGTGTGTGTGTGTGTGTGTGTGTATCTCCAATATTTTGCTTTGTGCTTGGCTGTATTTAACCAATTCAAGAGACGATATTAACTATTACCTGTTGGACATTTAACAGTATATGCTTTGCCATAAATATACATGATTCTTTTCTATTACCTGAATTTTATGTTTTAATTTTTCTTTATACTTTCTAAAAGGGGTTGTTTCAGAGATAGGTTGGATCATGTGGCTGACCAAGAGTAAGCTTTCAGAATTTCTGTTACTAGAGCCAGTCTGTCTTCCTGTCTTCACATTGACTATGATAGTTTAAGGCACTGGTTCCCAACCTTAGCTTCACCCCAGATGATGCCATCAGAATCTCTGGGAGTGGAACAGTATTTTCTTACAGTTTCCTTGATGATCCCAAAACACCACCAAAGTTGAGACTCATTGGCCTAAGGAATGTCTTTTAACTCTCTTTAACTTGATTTCTAAGAATGACTAGAAAACTTAATCTTTAATGTGTGCACTTATGTGTTGCAACTTTACAATACTATCTTGCTGAATTTCTAATGTAATGCCAATGGAATAGCTGCCTTCCCATATGAAGTTTATCGTTTCACAAAACTGACTGAGGGCTGCCAATCATCTGGCATTTACTCTGGAAGATGGTATTTATTCATTGAAAACTCAGGTCTGGGTAGATTACAATGGTAGCATTATCACTAACTACCCAAGATTTAAAAATTAATCAACTTTTTTGACTCTTTAAATCTTTTTTCATTGGTTAAATAATTTCTATTCATTTTATGAGATATAAGACTTGGATATTGATTTTCAAAAATTAATTTCAGGAATCTCAGGAGAGTATAGCTCTTCTTGAAGATTTACAACCATTTTCAGTATATATGATACAGACAGCTGTAAAGAATTGTTATTCAGATCTTTCGGAACATTTGCCTATGGGAAAAGAGATTTGGGGAAAAACGCAAAGTGGAGGTGAGTTATGAGCTGGTGTGGATTTCCAGAGTAGAATTTTGTAATATATGTGATGTGTATGTCTATATTTGATTTTCTTAATCTGGATGCTAAGTAATAATGATTGTGTGAGCATTTTTAAGTTCAAGAAAGAAAACGAATTTGGAGAAAAATGTTTTGATGACTTGACCCTTACTCTAGCCACTGAAGATTATGAATAACATCCTGTCAAGATGGAGAGGAGGCAGGAGGTAAAGTGTCAAAGAGTTTGACCAAGACACACATTCTTTGGTCACTCTCTTTCCATATACTCACAGGTCTCTGTACATCGGAGACAGGAGAACATGCCTTCCTCTATCTGTATTTCACTGAGGCTGATGAAGTTCAAAGGAATATAACATTGCTGTCTTCAATAAAATAAGTCTAGAAATTAAAAAAGATGTCCCAAGAGGTGGTGATTATTCCTTTCAGATGTTTCTGATGATATTCACAGATTTCCCCCAAGTTGGACAAGTCACGATTGACCATGTCATTGAGCTGGGCTCAGAACGATGTGGTCATTAGACAGAAATAGGCGAAAGCCTTTGGGGTGGCCTGCTAACTTACCATTCCATAAGAGGCCGGCTTTCCTTCTGGACAGCTGTTGTTCATTCCACTCCCATGAGAGGACTGTTCCACAGCCAAGGCTGCCTCACCTCTTCCCATCTTTTCATGTGGTTCCGTACATCCCTTATCCTTTATTGCTCTTTGTTTCAGTGCCAGAGGCAGTTTGGCTCATTAACACCACTGTGCTGTCAGATACCAGCCTCCTTGTGTCCTGGAAAGAAACTGAAAAGCCAAATGGACCTAAAGAGTCAGTCCGCTATCAGCTGGCCATCTCACATCTGGCCCTAATCCCCGAGACTCCTCTAAGACAAAGTGAATTTCCAAATGCAAGGCTCACACTCCTTGTCACTGTGCCGTCTGGTGGACAACCATATGTGCTAAAGGTAAAGAATATATTGGGCAGTTTTTATTTGCTATTCTCAAGCACAGGGTCCTAAAAAGGTTAAGCAACTGCTCTCTTTTGCACAAAGGTTCTGACCTGCCATTCTGAGAAAATGTGGTGTGCTGAGAGCCGTCCTGTCACTGTTCAAATGTTTGACACACCAGAGAAACCTTATGCCTTGGTTCCAGAGAACACTAGTTTGCAGTTAGACTGGAATGCTCCATCTCATGTCAACCTCGTCAGATTTTGGTTTGAACTCCAGAAGGTAGACTTTTTATGTAAATCTTTGTGTAAATCTTCATGTAAATATTATAGTGATACACTGAGAATAGATTAAGTTTTAGTAATTGGTACTTGTTTTCACTACTAAATATTTGTGTGTATGTTTGTAATGATATGGGGCTATGTGTGTGTACACATTTGTAAAGATGGGTTAAGAATGTTCAGTTATATCTTAAAAGCAAATCAGTATACCCAGGGCCTCGCTATTTTTCCTTAAGTATTATTTCTTCTCTATTTATGATACAGAATAAATTGGAAATCTTTTTCTATGCTTAGAGTAGTCCATTCTATAAATCAACAATATATTTGACAACATTCATTGATTCAGGTTTGGTATGTAGAAACAATAAGTTATCTAGGCTAATTTCTAATAGAAATATTTCCCAGAGAGATTGATTTGCTCTTTAAAGCTCTTTATAAAAGGGAGTAAATTATAGTTTACTAATTTTATGTTTTGCTTAGTTAGGATATTATCAGCAAGGTTATCTGGCTTACCTTGCATAACAGTTTGATGTTTTCTATCAAAACCTGAAAGAAATGAATAAACAAAACCCCTAAAACTTATTTTAAAATGTTCTTTCATCCATTCTGGGGTTGTGCAGCAACAGAGGAGAAATAAAATGTAAAACTAGTTTAGAATACACTAAACAAACTAAATTTCAGTGTTGGTTTATAAACATTAAGTTGTTCTTTATCCAAAACACTTCATGCTTGAGCCAGTGCCAAAATGCCCACTGAACTTTAAGGCATCAATTAATATGATTCATCCGCTGAGGTCTCCAAGATGGTGGCAGCCACAGCAACCATAGCTGGTAGCGGCCAAATAGGACAGGTATTCCTCTGAGAAACCCCGGACATCAGATTTTGGCTTAATATCTGATCGGGACAATATATAGAAACATTTACAGCCATGACTTCCTAACGAAAATATAGAAAAGAAGAGACTGACCAAGATGACGGAGACGGCAGCAGCAGCGACCGGTATTCGGGAGAGGTAGATAAAACCAATCCAACCCGCCCTGAACTGTTGGAGAAATCTCTCCCCCCAAAAGAGTGCTCCCACCCCACATGCTCAGGAATTCTGGACAACATACTATGTAAGAAAAATGCTCCAGTGGAGGGCCAAGATGGCAGTGGCAGCAGCAACAGCCAGTATCAGGGAGAGGCAGGCAAATTCATTCTAATCTACCCTGAACTTTTGAGGAAATCTCCCTAAAAGTAGAATGCACCTGCCCCACATGCTCAGGAACTCTGGACAACATACTATGTAAGAAAAATGTTCGGGATGCTTCAGATGGAGCTCCGCATGGTCAGATCAGCCAGCGCCGTATGTCCCATGAGCCAAGGGCACTCCTGGCCGCCGTGCCCCTCTGCAGAGTGCTGGGGCTGGGTGTGCTCAGAGCAGCAGAACCCGCTCTCCGTGGTGAAGCTGTGGGCCTCCGCTTTTGGTGGGGAGATAAAACACATTGCTACTAAGTACTTGGGCCCCCAACTCCTGCAAAAGATACGTACTGTTTTATTTTATTAAAAAATATTGAAGAAGGAGGAAGATGGCAGTGGCTGCAGTTGTAGCTGCAGCGGCAACCACAGCTGCATCAGTGATGGTTAGCAGTGGCCGAATAGAATATGCATCCCCCTGAGAAACCCTGGACAAAAGAATTTGATTTAATAGCTGATTGGGACAACACACAGAAACATTTCCAGTCATGACTTCCTATCTGAAATATAGGAGAGAGAGTGGAAAATAGCAGAATTAGAGGCAAGACTGCAGCACGACGCCCGCCACTTCAAGAAAGTGATTTTTGGATGGATAGCTCAGAAGAGATCAGAAAGAAGACTGCTCCTGCCACATATGCACAGGAATACTCAACAACATACTCAACGAGAGCCCAAGAAGGTGGTGGTGGTGGCCAGCATTCAGGAGAGGCAGACAGATCCAACCAAGTCCACCTTGAATTTTTAAAGAAATCTCTCCAAAAGTAGACTGTTCCTGCTCCACATGTTCAGGAACTCTAAACAACATACTATGTAAGAAAAAGTTTTGTGGAGACTGACCAAAATGGCGGTAGTGGTGGCGGCCAGTATTTGGGAGAGGCAGACAGATCCAATCCAATGCACCTGAATTCTTGAAACTATCTCTTCAAAGGTAGACTGCTCTTGCTGCACATGTGCAGGAATTTTGGATAATACACTATGTAAGAAAATTGTCCAGAGGAAGTAGGAGGGAGCCCTGCCCATATTGCTGGGTCGATTCACTGTGCCGGGTGTACCGGGAGACCTCAGCTCATGGCCACTGTGCTGCGCTGAGGGTCAGGGTGTGCTTGGAGCAGCAGATTTCGCTCTCCATGGTGAGGCTGTGAGCCTCCGCTTTCGTAGGGAGATAAAATCCATTGCTGCTAGGGAATTGGTCTGTCAGCTTCTGCAAATGACACATGCTGTTTTCTCCTACTAAAATATATGTGGAGGGAAAAATGGGAACCTCTGTAAATGTCATGCCCACATTCCCAGGAACCAGAACCTGCCAGGCAGCGAGCCTGGAGTCTGCTGCATGGCAAGGCCAGGTCTAGAGCCAGTGAGGCTGGGCCTGGAGCCTGTTGAGTGGCAGGCCTGGAACTAGGGCCTGCTTCACAGCAAAGAGCCAGCAGATTTCTTCAACTATGTGGCCAGGAAGCAATAGAAGCTGCCACTGCCTCACCTAATCTCTCAACAGATTTCCAGATCCAAGTGACCTCTATTTAAGAAAAAATTGGTTGTGAGTAGATCATCCTGTCAAAGTTACTCACCTTCTGGCTTTCAGGTTTTCAGTAAGTGGGAATAAGTGTGGAGAAATAGAAGCTTTTATACATTGTTGGTGGGATTGCAAGTTGGTACAACCACTTTGGAGAACAGTATAGAAGGTCCTCAGAAGAAGGAAAATGAACTTACCATATGATCCAGCAATACCACCTCTGGGTATCCACCAAAAAGAATGAAAACCAAAATACCAAACTAATGCATGAACAACCATGTTCATAGCTGAACAGTTCACCATTGCCAAACTGTGGAACCAGCCAAGGTGTCCTTCAACGAATGAGTGGAATTTCAAAACTATGGGATATATACACAATGGAATTTTGCCTAGCCATAAGGGAGAACAAAATTATGGCATATACAGTGAAATGTCACAAAAAATATCAGATGCTTTTATTAATGTGCAAAATACTAGGGATAAATGGGTAACAGGAGGAACTCTAGATGAAGAAAGAACCCTATAGAGGAATAAAGGTGACATATCTGAGGGGATAAAAGGGAGGATAAGGGAAACTCTTTAAAGCACATGATGTACTTACACATATCAGAGTCAGTCAGGAAGCCAAGCATGGGTAGGAGGGAGGGGGAGGGAAGGGGTTAGAGATTGGGTAGGGGCTGATTGGGTGATGTGTGCATGTATATCTCCACAAGATTTTATCCCATTGAGATGTATGACTACAATGCACCAATAAAAAATTATTAAAAATATGATTGATTCATTGCTAAGGGAAGTTCATGTTGACTTTTATAGTGATACCTTGAAATTGATTACTAAGTTTATATAATTGCTGTTTGTCACTTTCACTGTTAACTATTTGTGTGTGTGTTTGCATATATATGGGACTATGTATATGTATGCAATTTTAAGGTTAATTAAGAATGTTTTATTCAACAGTAACTTAAAAGCAAATCAGTATAGCCATGGCCTCACTATTTCTTGAAAATTGAAGTTGTTCCCTGGGCTGTTTTTAACATTTGTTTTATAAAAAATTTTTTTATGATCTTGTACTTTATAGATAAAACTATGAAAATGATGGAACAACTCTAAATGTTGAGATAATAAAACCAAAGGCCATAGTTTAATTGGATTTTTTCCCACTGAGTGTGTTTCTGATGATTTGTTGCCTATTTAAGAAATGATGACCTTATAAAAATGCAGTTAAGTTGGAGAAAATGGAGACTTGCCCTTTTTTGACACCTATTTGAGTAAGCTTAATGAAGTTCAGTCTAACGTCATGGGGAGGGATGTAAAGTTTATTTTCTAGATCACAGCAATAAAATGGGAAAGGACTTTATAGATATTGATGCTCAAGCTTCTCACATTCCTGATGAGACCACAGAGACCCAAACAGTTGCCTAAGGCACATATCAGCAGCCAGGCCTAGAAAAGCCCCCAGGTGGCCTCATCCCTACACAGTCCCACCTGCGTGTCGTCCCCGGAGGCAGCATGGGTCATTAAGCCACCTGTCCACTTCTCAGTGTCTGGGAGGACAGTGGACAGGGACCGCCGGCTTCAGTCTGCGGGACTCTGATGCAATGCTTTCGCTTATGCATTTCTTCTGTTTTCTCACTTTCTCAACACAGTTTCCTCATAGACCATTTAGAAAGTCATGAAGCTGACAATGTGAGACAGAGTCATTTTTACAGGTGTGGCCATTTCCAGGGCAACTAGTAAGTGAAGAGCAGAGTGGAAGGCTGAGCTTCTGAGAGGGTGTAAGTGGCCTCTTGCTTAGGAGGCTCTGTCTCTTTTGAGCAATCTGAACCTAACTCGAAATGACAGGACAGCTGGGAGTGATCCCACTGTACTGGAACTCTAAAGGGGACAGGTGTCTTTTTGATATATATTAGAAAGAAAGGAAAGAGGAGGAACATGATATATGTTGTCTCTGTCTTTTCTGTCCCAATTACCTTGTCTGGAAAAATGAAGAAATTAGAACATTTTCTATCTAGATCTTGAATTGCACACTTTTTGTTTTAAATCACAAAGCTATGCAAAAGAGTAAGGTGTGGTGGGCATGCTTGTTATCCCAGTACTTGGGAGGCTGAAGTAAGATCACAGGTTTGAGGCCAGCTTCAGCAACTTAGTGAGACTCTTGGGAACTTAGTGAGAGCTTGTTTTAAAATAAAATAATAAAGAAGGACTGAAGGTGTAGCTTGGAGGTAGAATGCCCTTGAGTTCAAGTCCTTGCATGTACACACACACACACACACACACGCACACATACACATACACATACACATACACATACACATACACATACACATACACATACATGGTGCAGAAGAAAAAAACATTCAATTTAAGATTGAAGAGAAACAAATAACTTTGCTTTGGTAAAAATTTCCATGGAAGTCCATTAATAAGGTGTTTTTCTCAACTGTCTGGGAAGATATTTACCAGAACCCCAAATTTCTGGAGTTTCAGTCTCTAAAACATTATAGTCCACACTTGCCCATTGAAAATACCCATACCGTAGCCTTCACCCCTGCATGTTGGTCTCGGACAAATGGAAGGCCCTGCCGTCCTTGTGTTCTTTTGAGATAGTCCACAGAACCTCTTTGAGTTGAGGGCTTGCCCATAACATTCACTGTGTAGTGATACCAACACTCTTGCTATTTTCTAGAAAGTACCCTCAGCAAACATCTCCCCTACATTTCAGGAGTTTTGATAATTTCTGGATGATGTGAAATGTTGGGTCACTTACCCTAGTTGTTTAAGGTAATGTATATACCAGATCATTAAGAAAACAGGGCCAAAAAGGGCTAAAATTTTTTTTAGCTTGGCTGGGTGTGGAGGTAAATGCCTATAATTCCAGTACTTGGAAGGCTGAGACAGGCTTATTTTGGGTTCGAGGAAAGCCTCAGGAAGCAGTGAGAGCTTATCAACCTAGAGAGACTCTGTTTCAAAAATAAATAAAAAATAGGGTTGGAGGTGTAGCTCGGAGGTAGAATACTCCTGGGTTTAATATCCAGTATCATCATACACACACAAAAAGTTCGCTAGGAATTACTCTCTCTATTTCCCTATCTCTCTGTCATACACACGCACATAACACACACACTTCAGAGTAAATATTGCAGATTTGATGCACCTGTTTTATTAAGCCATATATCTCAGTGGGATTGATATATTTATGGGTTTAACGTAGACAATATCCCTAAAATCAGCACTTCTATTTGTGTGTGAGGGTGGTGTTGGTGGGGTGGGAATGGGGATTACATACAGAGGCATTTTTCCTCTGAGCTACACCCAGCTCTATTTATTTTATTTTATTTATTTATTTTGTGTGGTACTAAGAATTGAACCCAGGGGCATTCTGCCTCTGAGCTACACCCAGCTCTATTTTAGTTTGAAACATGGTCTCACTAAGCTGCAGAGGGCCTCCCTAAGTTGTTGAGGCTGGCTGTGAACCTGCAATCCTCCTGTCTCAGCCTCCCAAATCCTGGGATTACAAGCGTCTGCCACCATGCCTAGCTTCTGTTTTTTTTTTTTTTATTAAATTTTTTTTTGTGGTACTAGGAATGGAACCCAGGGGCACTGTACCTGTGAGCTACAACCCCAGCCCTAGTTTTTAGTCTTTTTAATTTTGAAACAGGGTCTCACTGAGTTGCGAAGGCCCTCGCCAAGTAGCTGAGGCTGAGAACCGAGATCCTTCCATCTCCACCTCCTGAATGCTGAGATTACAGGCATGGGCCAGCACACCCTGCTTATTTTTATTTTTTATTGTGAAACAAGGTTTCACTAAGTTGTGGAGGGTCTTCCTAAATTGCTAAGGCTGGTTTCAAGCCTGCTACCTCCTGTCTTAACCTCTCAAGTACTGAGATTACAGGTGTGCAAGCACTCCTAATGCTTAAATTTTCATTCTGTTTCATTTTTTCCTTTTCTTTTTGTAGAATAATAGTCTACTTCCTGAAGTTGAACTAGAGAATGTTCCTAACTTAATAGAGAGTTAATGGAAAGTATCTACTATTGAAATGACTAAGCTTGTGAGTGCTACAGGAAAAGGAGATGCAAAGTAAAGTTTATTTATGGAAACTGACTTTCATTGGCTAATCTAATAGGAAAAATACACCAAGAACCCTTGAAAATATGTTATAACCTTGGTCTTTTCCTATTTGGATAAGTGAAAAGGGTCACCATTTTCAAATAATGATTTTAAGGGTCCAAACACAAATTTTTTAAAAAAGCAATATCACAAAGAAGTTTCAGATAACTATAACTAGAGACCCGATATCTAGAGTAGTATGAGAACAAGGGTTTTCTCTGTTTCCCTTTAACTTTGCTACTTAGTGGCTGTGAAGATGGTAGGTAACACTTTTCTTCTTTTAGGGATCTAGACTTTCTATATCTACATGTAGAGACAGGAATATAAAGAATGCAGGTCCCATGTATGAAGAGGGTTATTTGGAGAAAAACCCTAAATGTTTTGGTTAGTAAGTCACTACTTCAAAAAGCAAAAATACATACAAATATTATTTTAAATGAACAAATGTTGAGCATTGAAGTTATCGTGGCTTCGCTCATCATTGTTCCTTGGCTGTGAGGTCGCTTTCTTAGAAATCTGATTTAAGGTAGGTTTCTACTTTTAGGGATGCTAGGAAGTGACAGCTCTGAATCTTCCCCATGATGAATGGTCACGAGCACAAGTCCCACCTCGGACTTATCCTAAGAACTATCATTCAGGTCAGTTATGACTTGTCATGAAAAATAAAGTGGTTACAGGTGGTGAGGATAATGTCTGGGGTCAGACATTTATAAAAATAAAAGGCTTTTATTCTGTAATAGAAAGTAATCTTTGAGTTTAGTTACTTGCTATAGACCTGAAAACCTCTATGTTTAACATTTTGTGAGAGAAACAAAAACGTTAGTTGGGGCTTCTTTTTCTAGTGGACATACAATGAGTTTTACCATGCCGAGGCCACATGCAGCCAGGGTCCTGCTTATGTCTGCAACATCACAGATCTTCAACCGTACACCTCCTATAATGTCCGTGTAGTGGTGGTTTACACGACAGGGGCAAATAGCTCTTCACTTCCAGAAAGCTTCAAAACCACAGGTGAGTGGTAATATACTTGGCTCTCAGCCTAAACATGTTTCAAATCTTTTCTCATCTCTTGTTTTGCCAATCTTAGAGGTGGAAATCTTGTCTTGAAGAGGAGTAAGTTACTCTTTATACAATCTATGTAAAGAAATTGACGAGTCAGGAGTCAGGAGTCTTCATGAGTCCTGGCAAGCTAATACTGCCCTGCTCTTGGAGGATCCCGAGTTGGACAAAATCATTTCTCCTTTTTTTTTTTTTTTTTTTTTTTTTTTGCGGGTCTGGGGATGGAACCCAGGGGCATTTGACCTCCAAGGTACACCCTCTGCCCTATTTTTTTTTATTCTTTACTTTGAAACAGGGCCTCACTAAGTTGCCAAGGGCCTTACTAAGTAGCTGAGGCTGTCTGTGAACTGCGATCCTCCAGTCTCAGCCTCCCCAACGCTGGAATTACAAGCGTGTGCCACCATGCCTGGCTCATTTCTCCTTTTTATATTCTGATTTTTTTTCTACCTATAATATTTTGAAGCATGAACTAAACTTAAAAAGGGTAATTAAGTGTTCAACAAATACCTGTTAAATGGTTTCTACATTCTAGAAAATGAATATATTTGCTATAAATTTAAAACTATAACAAACCTATTAAATTAATTAGTATTCTGAAAGATAGGCTATTGCTCCAAGTTTATCCCTGTAATAGTAGTGAAAAAAATTCCCAGGATTTACAGTAGTTTTCTTTATTTGCATTTATCACTTACTTTGTGTTAAGCTGAAACACATTGTTAATCCAATCACTAATCCATCTAATCCATCACTAATAAGAACTTTAGATACCCCTTTAAAAATATCTGCTAATGCCAGGCGTGGAGGCGCACGCTTGTAATCCCAGTACTTGGGAGGCTGAGACAGGAGGATCACAGGTTTGCAGCCAGCCTCAGCTACTTAGTAAGTCCTTCTACAACTTAGTGAGACCCTGTGTCAAAAATAAAGAATGAAAATGGGGATATTGGTTGGAGGTAGAATGCCACTGGGTTCAATCTTCAGTTCCAAAAAAAATCTGCTTATACCAGAATATTTCCGAACATTTCTTCAATGTATTCATCTTTCTTCAGTATATTTTATAGAAAGATATCGATGCAGAATGTTTTATACTTCTAACATATCAATCAGTGCTTTATTTTTTCCCCCAAAGCTGGAGTCCCAAGTAAACCAGGAATTCCAAAATTATTAGAAGGGAGTACAGAATCAATACAGTGGGAAAAAGCTGAAGATAATGGAGGGGGACTTATGTATTATATTCTTGAGATCAGGTAAGTCTATTTGCAAAGGTTATTTATAAACTACAAAGAGCTAAGAAGTTAATTATAAGGTGATTGAAATTAATCATATTTATGAAAGTGTGTTTCTATATAAACATTAAGAATCTTTAGATTAAGGACCTTGTGTACACCATTATATTCTTTGCTCAATTCCTAGAGGTGCACCATGACACTGTAATTATAAGGCCATCATCTCATTCTCAGAAATCTTAAACTGTTCATTAAAACTTTATAGAGGTCAATCCTAGGCTCATGTGACCCATGTTTATTTAATATCTATTCTGTTCAGGAAGCTGAGCTGATGTCTGATGTTAGATGGTGGTATGCCTGTAAATTTCTGATAATTTGTTTTAGCAAGGAGGAATATTCTCTAGTGAGAATTGGCAGCAAGCTAGGTATTTTTCACAATTTAAAATTAGGAAAGGGGCTGAAGCGGTCCGAGGTGTGTAAGTGAGACAGGTTTTTCTATCTGTGGTGAACATGAGAGTTTGCAGTGTGCGCCCAGGGCCTGCAAATGTGCTGTTTGTGAAAACCAGCAGCTGGTGTGCACATGCAGTCTCAGACTCTGCCAGCACAGGGAGCTCAGTGAACCATAACTGGCTTGGGAGGACTGGTTTTATGCCAGTCTTCAGGGAGAATTCCAAATTCCTTAGACACTCCCCTCATGGGACTATGAAACCATCTTTTAAGAAGTTCCAAGGACAAAAGTCATTTCCATAATTATAGTCCTGGCAACTTGAGCTTTAGATCTATTTTTGGTTCATCTTGCTTTGGCATTCCCATAACCTTAAAATATATTTTTCTGCTCATGCTAGAGAATTCCTTTGGCCATATTCCTAATTAAAACCTTCATGAAATTTCTGTTGCTACTTTTCATGCACAGTAAAATGTATTTTGACGTACACAACTATCTTGCTGGCTGTGACTGTAACTGGGCGTAATAACCAGGCTGTACCAGGTTCTCTCCAGGAACCCTTTAGTGTGTTCCATTTAGTAACACTTTGCACGATTTCATCTAAGTCATTTGTATACTCTTTGGCCCTGGTCTCCAGTGTTGATACACACACTACAGGATGACAGAATGAATTGTAACTTCAGCGTCTACCTTTGCTCTTTAGTCAGGACATTCTAGTTGGACTTAGTGTAGTTGCTGATGGCGCAGTGATTGTGCAAAGTGTGTGACCTTGGGAGTGGAACAGGCTGTTTTAGTTTCCTGGGACTACTGTAACAAAGTACTACCAACTGGGTGGCTTAAAATAACAGAAATTTGCTCTAACATTTCTGGAGGTTAGAGATCTTTAATCCAGATGTTAGAAGCACCATGCTCACTCCGAAACTTCTAGGGATGACTTTTTCCTTGCCTCTTCTTAGCTTTTTGTAGTTGGCAGGAATCCTTGGTATTTCATGGCTTGTAGATGTTTCATTCTAATCTCGATCTCCATCATCACATGGCATTTTCTCTGTGTGCTTCTGTGTCCCAGTTTCTCTCTTCTTATAAGGCCACTGATTGTTGAATGAAGACCCACTCTAATCTAGTATTATCTCATCTTGACTTACATCTTATCTTGATCATACCTCTGCCGAGACCCTATTTTCAAACAAAGTTAAATTCACAGGTTCTGAGTAGGCATAAATTTTGGGGGAATATGACTCAATCCAGTACATAGACCACGCTCAAATCCTTTCTCATTTTCTTTTTCTGGACTTGTTTCTTCATCTGCAAAATGGGGGTGATGATATCACCCTCTTTAGGCTGTTGTGAGGACTCAGTGAAATGAAACAACACATAGAAAGCACCAGTGTGGTGTGCTGTAAATAGGAGGTGCTCACCCTATGACAGAATTCTTTGTTGTCAATATGGTGCGTTTTAAACCAAGGATGTCCAACTTATGTCTTCATTGGCCCATAGCTGTGCAAGCCACTTGACAAACTTCTAGGACCCTTTTTCTTTTGGGTCAGAGTTGTTTGATTAAACAAAGCCAATTATTACTCTGATACTTCACAAAATGTAAAAAAGAACTATATCAAAATGTTTTACTTAGGATGGTGTCAAGGACACATTACTTCTGGAAACAACTATGACCAAGCTAAATGCCCTGAGACCCCTGATGTCTTTGCTGATTCCCTGTCCCTCCTGAGTTCAGCCCTCAACACTCTGCTGCTCTTTCCAAAACAACTGCTCAGTTAGCAGCAGCAGAACTAGCTTCCATTCCAGACCCCTGAGGTCACAGTGCTTGGTTGTTCTGAAAAGTTTCAGACCTAAAACGTTCTTCATTGTCAGAGAAGATATAATAAGACCTTGAGCTTGCCTTCAGTGATTGCGTTAAAAGCCATTCTAGTTTTTGGACCCAGCTCTTGCGTTCTTTGCATGTTTCATATGAAGAACAATGTAGGTTGACTTTGAGGTAGAGTGTAGATAGATTTAAAAGGAATCCAGGAACTTTAGAATCTCAGATATAATGATAACTTGGGTGGCTGAATCTTCCTTATCAATTTTTTATTGCACATTTTATGTAGATATTATATGTGATTTAAAGTGAAATAAGAGACTGAAAATCAAGAAAAACAGAAGTTCTCCAGTTAAAAAGTATGAAATAATTATCTCATGTGTTTGGGATGCTGGACACATTTTGTATTTTCTAAATAGTAAGAAAAGTATTGTTAGCTTTCTCTTGGCCACTGGTTATTTGTGGCTTTCTGATGGGCTGGTGGGTCGGCTTATGCATCATGAGGGTGGCCTTACAAGCTATGCTGTGTTCTGCAGCCAAATCATGTGGGAGGAATAAGATCAAGGGTAAAGTGTGTGATAAGAGATTCATTGGAGTTCTGCATTAAAATGACATTTGAGCAGATAGAAATATCACATATAATGGCGTGCATTTCTTTTGTATTTACTATTTTACTGTTATTTTGGCAGAAAGAGTGCTTCAAATGATTCACAGAACCAGAATTTAAGTTGGAAGATAGCATTCAATGGGTCCTGTGGTAGCATTTGCGCATGGAAATCTAAAACCCTGAGAGGAACGTTTCAGTTTAGAGTGGTGGCTGCAAATAGTCTTGGATTTGGTGAATACAGTGGAATCAGTGAGAATATTATACTAGCTGGAGGTATGTTACCACGTCTGTCCACATTCTATCTTATTGTAGAAAGGTTCAGTGTAAAGCCAGGTGGGTCTTTAACATTGGTACCAGGTATGGTGACTATCTAGGTTATTATCCAACCTCTTGAACTACTCAGTTCACTTGATGTGGTCTTCCTAAAACATCGAGCATGTCATTTTTCTCCTTAATCATAATCAGCTACTCCTTTTTTTTGTGTGTGTGTGGTACTGGAGATGGAATCCAGGGGCATTCTACCTCCAAGCTACACCCCATCCTTATTTTTTTTATATTTTTATTTTGAAACAGGGTCTCACTGAGTTGCAAAGGGCCTCATTAAGTAGTAGTTGAGCCTGTCCGCGAACCATGATCCTCCTGTCTCAGCTTCCCGAATGCTGGGATTACAAGCGTGCGCCACCATGCCCGGCTTCAGCTACTTCTTAATGCCTACCATATCCCTTGCATGCTCCTAAACAGGTCTCCAAGACTGTCCACAATATCGTCTTTAACTATCCAGCCTTATTATTCTGTTTCCAGTCCCCTCATTTTATACACAACAGGTGGAGAGCCACTTTGTGTTTCTTCCCTAATATCTACATCTTGTTTATCTTATTTTGTTTTGCATTAACTTCCTGATTATATAGACTTTAAGTATCTGTGCCCTATTTGATTTTTATTTCTGTGTGGTCACCAAGTTCTATAGATTTCACTATCTTGATTTCTTTCTGATGAACTCCCATCTTTCCATTTCTGTGTTGGCCTTCCTAATCTAAGGTATCCTTTCCTGCCCATGCTCGTGGCTTAGTGGCACTGCTGATGACTTATCTAGCTGAAGCACAGCCTGGCTCACTTTAACCCCCTCTGAATGAACCAAATGGCTCTTGGTTCACTGCCTTCAGAATCAACCACGAATTTCCACGTAGCTTGTAAAGCCTTCCATGACTTGTCCCCCAATTTTTGTTCGTCTTTCCCAAAGTTCATGCCTGTGCTGTAACCATATTAGTCTGGTAAAGAGCTTTTTGTCATTAGATTTTTGGCCTTGTGTATCTTTAGAAGAAGGACCCCACTCCCTACAATGTGCTCCTTACCTAGATGTTTTTTTTTCCCCTTAATTGTCTGCCAATGGAAATTCTTTTCATCCTCGAAGACCTATATCCCAATTTAAATGAATCCATCATGATACTTAACTAATGCTCCTTAGGCAAAATGAACAATTGCCTTATATGTATACTTTTCATATAAAACTCCCATAATTCTTATTGGAATTATAGTTAATTGACTATATGGTAGGTTATCAAACATAAAATAAACAATGAGTTAATGTTTTTTATTTTGCAAACTATATCTGTTTTTTTTTTTGTTGTTTTGTTTTTGTTTATTTTTTTTTTGGTGGTACTGGGCATCCTGGAAACCCTCCTACCTCCGAGCTACACTCCCAGACCTGTTTTATACTTTTTTATTTGGAAACAGGGTCTCTTAAGCCAGCGCGGCTGGCTTCGAACCTGCGTGATCCTCCTGTCTCCGCCTCCCAAGCGCAGGGATTACAAGCATGCGCCACCATGCCCGGCAATATATCTGTTTTTTGTTGCATATTCTTTTTTAAATTAAAACTTAAAATATTAAAACTATATTTAAGTCATGACAGGTACAGAATCAGGCTGCAACCAGACTGGCTGACAGGCTATGATGTACTTAGCTATGGTCTCTCTATATTTTTTCTCTATGCAACTGAAACTACCTAAGAGAAAGTACCACGTGTTCATATTTGTCTCCTCAGCTTAATACTTATGGAATTAAATGTGTATGATGATATTGCAGAAAATAACCCCAACTTTATATATATAAAAACTGAGGCTTTTTTTGTCCCAAATTCATTAAAAGGGTTGTACATGTCGTGAGGTGCAGTGGCATGCCTGTAATGCCAGTACTTGGGGAGCTGAAAGAGGAGGCTTGTAGGTTTGAGGCCAGCCTCAGCAACTTAGACCCTGTTTCAAATTAAAAAATAAAAAAGGGCTGAAAGTGTAGCTCAGAGATAGAATGCCTCTGGGTTTAATTCTCCATACCAAAAAAAAAAAAAAAAAAAATACAAGTTGCCCCAGTCACTTGAAAGAAGTAGATGTTTTGCTGGGCATGGTGGCTCATGCTTGTAATCCCCGTGCTTGGGAGGCAGAGACAGGAGGATCGTACAGGTTTGAAGCCAGCCACGCTGGTTTAAGAGACCCTGTTTTCAACTAAAATATAAAAAAATAGGTCTGGAAGTATAGCCCAGAGGTAGAAGGGTTCCATCCCCAGTACCACCAAAAGAAAAAAAAAAAAAAAGTACGTTTCCCCTGTCACTTTAAAATAGAAAATTGGTGGGTAGCTATATTCTAATGAAGTCTAATGAATTATTGGTAAAATGACTCTCAGAAAAAAAAGATAAAAATTTTGATTTTTTTCCCTTAGTGTACATGGATAATTTTGAACTACTATCTAAAAATTAGTAGGAGTTATTTCTGGCTAGTCACTCTATATGTTGTTTGAGTAGAATTTGGACTGGTTTAGCTTTATTCTGTGGATTAATTTATTTTTCTCATTTATATCATTAGATGGTTTTTGGATACCAGAAGCAAGTATTATACTTACTATTGTAGTTGGAATATTTCTGGTTGTTACAATCCCATTGGTATTTGGTAAGTATCATAGGTTTTATTTATTTTTTATATTTTTATTGGTGGATTGTGGTTATATATCATAGTGAGATTCAAAGTGAGTATTATAGGTTTAAAAATAGATTAAAAGGTCTATTTATTTGATCATACCAATTGATTTATCTGTTTATCTAATCTCCTACATGAAACATAACCTAATTTTAAAAGTTGATAAAATTTAGCATTATAGCCTAGCATGGTGGTACATGCATGTAATCTTAGTACTTAGGAAGCTGAGACAGGAGGATCAAAGGTTTAAGACCAGCCTCAGCAACTTAATAAGACCCTTTTTTAAAAAAAAAATATATATATATACACATATGTGTGTGTATATATATATGTGTATATATGTATATATGTATGTGTATATATATGTGTGTGTGTATATATATGTGTGTGTGTGTGTATATATATATTATATATATATATATATATATATATATATATATATATATATATATATATATATGTAGCTCAGAGGTAGAAAATGCCCTTGGGTTTAATCTCTTGTGCCAAAAAAAAAAAAAATTAGTGTCACTCTTGGCTGTCTTTTTATAAGCACTTCTGTGAATTTTGTTTTAAATCAAGGGATATATTAGCTTTCTGTTACTGTAAAGGTTTACTTTGGTTCACAGTTTTGGAGGTTTCAGCCTATTACATATTGCACCTTCTCCTTTTTGTGTGTGGTTGTATATCATGGTGGGACTGAGAGATAGAACAAAGTTTTCACCTCATGGCTGGAAACCAAAGAAAGAAAGAATAAGGGGCTGGAGTTCCACTGTCACCTTTTTTTTTTTTTTTTTTTTTTTGGTACAAAGGATTAAACCCAGGGGCATCACTAAAGTAGCTGCTGGCTGCAAATCTGTGATCCTCTTGTATCAGCCTCCCAAATTCTGGGATTGCAAGCGTGCGCCACCACACCTGGCTGACACTGTCACCTTAAAGAGTATGCCTGAAGTGGTCATATGATCTCCCATGAGCCCCTCCTCTTAACATGTTCATTACAACTCAGTAGTGTCAAGCTGGGGAGTAATCCTTTTATACATGCGCCTTTGGGGGCCCACATATTTTATAAAATATATCTAAATGTACATTTTATGGTATACTTTAGATAAAATGTTTGCTTGGCACCATCTTTCAGCTTTTTTAAAAACAGTGTTTATTTTTGTTTGGCTTATTATTTAGTGTTTATTTCTGATTGGCTATAGCAAGTGTTTATGGCTTATAGATTAAAATAAATAAAAGAAAAATAACCCTGAGTACAAAAAAAAAGTGTAGGATTAGTGGAAGGCCAGTGACAATCTTTGGTCAGGATAGTTTTGGTCTCCAGGCAGACAGCCTGGTTTGGAATGAGTAGGACCTCTTTCACGGAAGATCCATTTCTGGCTTACAGGATCAACTCTTGCTTTCAGACGTCTAATTGGCTTCTTTTAAATCCATGTTCATTTAAATATAACCAGGAAGTCAGAAGAACTACATTAGCGACATGGAAAGTTAGCTACTTCCCATTATCCATTTTAAGCTGGCATTCTAGTCTTAAAGACCATTCCCCTCTTAAAGATCTTATTCCAAGATGATAAAACGTAGTGGCAACCCCCAAAGAGATGAAGGATATTGGGCCTATGGGGTGATCATTTTTTTGTGTGATGGTACTGGGGTTCCTGGAAGCCCTTCTACCTCCAGGCTACACTCCCAGACCTATTTTATATTTCTGAAACAGGGTCTCTTAAGCCAGCGCGGCTGGCTTCGGACCTGCGCGATCCTCCTGTCTCCGCCTCCCAAGCGCGGGGATTACAAGCGTACACCACCACGCCCGGACTTGGGGTGATCATTTTGATTGTGTGTTCTCTTTTATTCCTGTTATTTCAGCATAAATATTTATCTTACTTTCAGTTCTCCATATGTCTTGGTTTGGGGTATAGGATATATAGTCCCCTAATCTGTTGTTTATGTTAAGAATCTCAGACACACTGAAACATTATAAGAAAGGAATAAGAAGCTGTGGCTTATTTTGTTTATAAATAAGGTCAAGTTACAAGGGGAAGCTGAAAGAAAAATTACAAACATAAAGTTGAATTCTCTCAAGATAAAGAAAACAAATATTTCATTAAATGTTCTGTCTTTACTCTGAGCTGATTAGAGTCCTAAGGTATCAGAGAGCCCTTTGAACTTGAATTGAGATTTCATTTTAAGAAGTCCACCCAGATAATATGTGGAACTTCTTCAGCTCTCTGGGAAAGCTAAAAATTTCAGCTGACCCCGTCAGGATTTTAACCTGTGGTTCCAGGGAGTCTAAGTATCGCACAGCTGATGTTTGTGCCACTAAGCCGGCCCCTCCAGAATTACGCATTTGACTGTGGTATATTTGGCAGTTGCCATATAGGCTTGACTGCTTGTCTGCTTTCCTCCTGGAAAGGAATATTTTACGAAGAACCCTCCATCCAACCTTTGCTCGCCTATTTGTGCACTACCATTTTTTAAACCCTGACTGGTGGGTGAACATGAGAAAAATTCAGACAACCTTTTGTATACTTTCAAGGCATCCTGTGAATAGCTGACTTTCTTGGAACGTAAAGGTTATTCTGTTTGAAACTCACGGATATTTGAGTGTAGCTAAGCTAATTCAGTTTTTGCTTTTATTAACAGTGCATGCGTTATTTTCCTAACAGGAGTGTGTGAGTGCATGAGAAAAGACCGAGTTACTAAGTTAGCCTTTCTTTTAACATTTATATTGTGCTGAGGGTTCTTGTCAGCCCTGCTTCTGAGATTGAAACAAGGGTTTAAAAATAAAATAAGCCGGGGCAGCCTTTTCACTGGTGTGTGGGCATATTTAACATGCAACATTAACCTTGTGCTTGGGAGGAGAGTAAAACAGAAAGCTGTGAAATACAATTGCCAACCTCAGGAGCTCATCCTTTAATGAGGGAGGGGAGACGCACCAGTGTGAAAAGAGAACTAGCAAGATCTGTGTTAAATAAGATGAAATGTGGGAAATGGAGCTGTAGGAGAAACACTAACTAGGACTCATGATTGATCTTTTAAGTCTCGGATGAGAGATGTGAGAGGCAGCACGGGTCTCGGAGGTTCTCGGTGAGGTGATGGGAGCATTTTAGGGTTGACAATTTGCAGCAGCAAAGGTATTTACAGCCTTTCAACACATGGTTCCTCAAGTGGAATTTCACTTGAATAAAACTCTTAACTTCCTGAATCCTGAAGTTCCTGTGACATAAAGTTCAACTTTTAACAATCATCTCCCTAAGCATCATCGCTGTTTTCAACTTGAGTTCTACTATAGACAGGTGATCTTATTAATACAAGTGCATTTTAATCCTTAAAAAATAATACTTTTTATCATTATAAAATAATGTCTGCTCATGATATAAAAGGACAATGCAAATCACTCATGATTCACAACTAGAGGGAACCAGGGTCAATGTTTGGTGGGCTTCATTTCAATAATTTTTCTACATATTTGAATATATGTATATGAGCTGGCCATGGTGGCGCACACTTGTAATCCCAGCATTTGGGAATCTGAGATAGGAGGAATACAGGGAGGCTGAGACAGGAGGATCACAGTTTGCAGCCAGCCTCAGCTACTTAGTGAGGTCCTTTGCAATTTAGTGACTCTGTTTCAAACTAACAGTAAAAAAGCTGGGCGTGGTGGCACACACTTGTGATCCCCGCGCTTGGGAGGCTGAGACAGGAGGATTGCACAGGTTCAAAGCCAGCCTCAGCTACTTAGTGAGGCTCTTAGGAGCTGACCCTGTTTCCAAATAAAATAGGTCTGGGAGTATAGTCCGGAGATAGAAAAGCCCCTGGGTTCTACCCTCAATACCACCAAAATAACAATAAAAAATTGGGCTGGGGGTATAGCTTGGAGGTAGAATCCCTCTGGGCTTCAACCCTAGTATCGCAAAAAAGAAAAGAAAAGAATATATGTATATGAACAGCAGTAGCTCTATAATCTTGTACTCTGACACTATGTTGAAAGCATTTTTAATGTGCCATTTTATTGATAACATTCCTGTAGGTCTTCTTAGTATAAATTGGATATTCATTTCTGGATTCATAAGTAAATTTGTTTCACTTATAATTATCATCCAAGTTAGTCTGGTTTATTTTGGCTCTAGTTTATGGGTAATTTTGAGAAATGAGTTTACTATTGGGATATTACAATTTATTCATAATAGTAGTAAGAAATGTTAAACTTCACTCTGAGAAGTGAGGTGAGTAAATTGATTAAGATTAAGTAACTTAAGATTGTATGTTTATATATTTATCTTTGGCATTTTACCTGATTTAATTAGCTTTTTTAACTATAGCTATATATTTGATCAAGTTCCAATTATACCAATATTGTTCTTATATTTAGGCATTTAAAGCATATTATCCTAATAAAAGAAGCAATAATTTATTTTCTATATTATTTCTTTACAGTCTGGCATAGAAGATTAAAGAATAAAAAAACTTCCAAAGAGGGGCTGACGGTTCTCATAAATGAAGACAAAGCACTGGCGGAGCTGCGCAGCCTGGCCGCGGGCGTGGGGCTGGCTAACGCCTGCTACGCGATACAGTGCGTACCTGGGCTGTCTTGATGCAGCTTTATGCAGAAACTGGTGACAAAAGCAAGCGTGTCCAGGACTGTCTTGGCTTATGCCCCTTAATCTGGCATAATTATTAATGGCATTCCCTTCTATTCTCAAATATGACCTGGGATGAATAGCAAATTTCATGGTTATCCAAAAGAAATACTGAAAAATAAATCCATTGCTTTCCAGCATTTTATCATGTAGTTAACAAGTAAGTGAAAGGATAAGAAAATGCTGCATTGAAGAGAGTAAATGGTAACATGGTTGTTCAACTGGAGACAGCATTTGAAGAGAAGAAATTCCAAAGGTCTCATCCATGTCCTATTAAGCCAATTTTATCCTAGTTTAGAAGTGGCATAGTGATTGCCTACAAAATCTCTCTAAGACAGATTAATTTTGAACTTCTGTTGTCATTATAATCAAAGAAAAATATTTAAGTGTTTCTTTTCAGAAGACACTATATTATGGGACATAAATAAAAGAATTATGTGATCATACACCTTGCTTTTGGAAATGTATAATTCAAAACGTAAAAACAAAGGATTAAAGTAGGTAAAGAGATGACTTAAATAAGCTGTTCAGAGGTGACTTTTTTGAGAAAATACTCGGAGCATTTGATATTCTAGTCTCTCTATTAAAACTTCAAAGCTTTTATAGTCTAGAGGCTCCCTTCCCATGCTATTCCAAATGAGGAGATTGACTTTCTTTTCTTTTCTTTTTTGGCTGTACTGGGGATGGAACCCAGGGGCATTCTACCCTCAAGCTACCCCCACAGCCCTATTTTTTATTCTTTATTTTGAAACAGGGCCTCACTAAGTGGCAGCTGAAGCTGTCCATGAACCGCGATCCTCCTGTCTCGGCCTCCCAAATGCTGGGATTACAAGCGTGCGCCACCACGCCTGGCAGAGATTGACTTTCTGATAGTTAACCTGATGGACGATGATGGAATGGATTCTTGTGAAATCTGTTTTACATAAGAGATTGGATGTGTCAAACAGAGAGAAAACTCATAAATCCAAATGTATCTATTGCTAATTTGCAATTGCTTTTTTCTCACATTGAGAACCTGAAGAAGCTAATAACTACTCTTTTGACAGACTAGCTACGTTAAAAATCTCAAGGCAACACACATATATGCATGTTGCTATCAAAATTACATGCCCTGTCTGTGTAAAAGGGGGGGAATAGGGAAGAATAATAGGAAACAAAATCCCACATCACCATCTCACTTAGAACACACAATGCCAGAATTCTCCGAGATTGTGAATACAAGTTTGTAGGCCGTATGCATTTGGGGAGAACAAACATGTTTTTATTTTATAGTACTCTTCCAACCCAAGAGGAGATTGAAAATCTTCCTGCCTTCCCTCGGGAAAAACTGACTCTGCGTCTGTTACTGGGAAGTGGAGCATTTGGAGAAGTATATGAAGGGACGGCCATAGACATCTTAGGAGCTGGAAGTGGAGAAATCAAAGTAGCAGTGAAGGTAACAGGGATATATTTCTGAATTCTATAACTTGTTTATTTGAGTTTGTATGGATAGAACTGTAGTAAAGTTGAGCATTCTTTAGTTGAGGACTGACAGTAGGGTGCATAGAGTTAACAATAGTGCACATGTATATCTTCAAATAGGAGAAGCTGGGTGTCGTGGTACATGCTTGTAATCTTAGTACTTGGGAGGCTGAGACAGGAGGATGGCCGATTGAGGACAGCCTTGGCAATTTATGAGGCCCTTCGTAACTTAGTGAGACTCTGTTTCAAAATGAAAAAAACAAAAATCTGGCAGGGAGTGGAGCTCAGAGGTAGAATATCCCTGGGGTTTTATCCCTGGTACAAAAAAAAAAAAAAGTAGATTTTGATGTACTCACTAATAAATGATAAAATTTAAGGTTATGGATATGCAAATATCCTTTTTGTGATCATTACTTAGTGTATACATGAATCAAAACATCACGTTGTACATTATAAGTGTATATAAATATTATGCCAATTAAAAATAAAATTCGGCCAGGCGTGGTGGTGCATGCTTGTAATCCCATGCTTGGGAGGCAGACAGGAGGATTACGCAGGTTTAGAGCCAGCCGTGCTGGTTTAAGAGACCCTGTTTCCAAATAAAAAAAAATATATAAAATAGGTCTGGGAGTATAGCCCGGAGGTAGAAGGGCTTCTAGGAACCCCAGTACCACCAATAATAATAATAATAATAATAATAATAATAATAATAATAATAAAAATAAATAAATATGTAGAAACCTATTTATAGCTACAAAAGTCATAATCCCCTCCCCATTTCCTGTAAAGGCTCTAAAATCAGTAGAAAATCCCCAGTGTTCACATTACCTCTAAGGCTGTTAATTAGCTAGGACCTGGCAAACAGTGATTTCTCATTAATCATTCTATAAGAGAACTGGAGTTGTAAGACACATCCTCAAGGAACTAAGCAGCATCAATGAAAATGTTCTTGAACAAGCAGATAGTAAATATTGAGCTTGCTGGTCATATATAGACTCTGTTGCAATCACTCAGTTCTTCCAGTACAGCTCAAAAAGAGCCATAGTCAATATGTAAACAAACCAGTGTGGCTGTCTTGCAATAAAATTGTAATATGAATTTCATGTAATTTTCATGTGTCATAAAATAGTATTTTTCTAATTTTTTTCAACCGTGTAAGAACTGATTTTAGATGTGGGTTATACAGAAATGGGTGACTGGCTGTAGTTTGCTGACCTCTAGACTCTGATTATTTACCATGATATAAGGTACTTTTAAGGAAGCACTGAGCATGTTGTCATGTTTTTGTAAAACTTTCTCTGATAGAGGATAGTGAATCTTTATGTAATTAATCAATATTACAATCAATGCTTATTAGGAACTCATTGTTTAGAGAGTGGCCTATACAGCTAGAAAATTTGGCAAAATTCTCTCCTCTTCCAAATGATATCATTTTATTTTATTTATTTATTTTTTCTGGTGGTACTAGGGGTGGAAACCAGGGGCTTTCTACCTCCTGGCTATACTCCCAGACCTATTTTATACTTTATTTGGAAACAGAGTCAAAGTTTCTGAGATCCTCACTCAGTAGCTGAGGCTGGCTTCAAACCTGTGTGATCCTCCTGTCCCAGCCTCCCAAGCGGGAATTACAAGTGCGTGCCACCACGCCCAGCCCAAATGATGTCATTTAAAATTTCTTAAGCCGGGCATGGTGGCGCATGCTTGCAATCCCAGCATTTGGGAGGCTGAAGACAGGAGGATCGCGGTTCAAGGACAGCCTCAGCTACTTAGTGAGGCCCTATGTCTCTGGGTTCCATCCCCAGACACACACACACAAAAAAAAGTTCTTTAACTTCCTTGCACCTCCATTAGTTTAAGCAAATGCTTATTTATCCCGGGTGCAATTGTATATCAGGGCACAGTCAGCATCTCTGAAATTCTTCTGGCTTTTGCTAGTGCCTATTGCTTCACAATTCTAAGATGTCTGCAAGAGAACTGGGCACCACAACCTCATTCAGGGCAGGCAGAGGAGGAAGGATGGTGCTAGATGTATATATTCAGGAAGCAAATGTTTCCTGCAAACCTCGTTCCCCCTCAGCAGTCCCCCCCACACACATCTCATTGGCCAGGACTGAGTCAAACGACCACCTGTATTTTCAAGGGAGATTGGAGAATTTCAGAGTAGATTTTCATGAATAATTTAGATCAGTTACCTAAAGCTGGGCCCCTGGCCACCCAAAAAATAAACTATGGCTTAAATTTAGAATCTCTCAGAGAAGCTCATGTATTGGCAATGCTAATATATTCAGAGGTGAAATATTTGAATCATAAGGTTTCTAACCTTGTCAATGAATTGATTCATTGAAGGATTAATAAGTTAAATAAATTTACTGGATGGTGTGATAGGTATGGAGTGGCTGGAGGAGGTGTATCACTGGGGTATGGCCTTGGAGACTCTATTTGTCCCTGGTCTGTCTGTCTGTCTGTCTGTCTGTTTCTCTCTCTCTCTCTGTTCTTCAGTAACCATAAGTGAGGTAGTTTTCCTCTGTCACATCCTGCTACCATGATGTTTCTACCTTGGAGCCAGCATGTCATGGACTGAACCTCTGAAACCATGTACCCTAATAAACCTTTCCCCCAAGTTGTTCTCGTTGGGTATTTTGGTCACAGCAATGTAAAGCAGATGAACATATGGCTATTGCTAGCAAGAAAACCAGGAACATAGATACTGAGTAGAAAATCCTGGAAAGTAAGATATTGACCTGTTACATGTCGGAATTGGTCTTTCAAATATTATATATTATGGTGTTGGGAATGGAACCCAGGAGTTTTCTACCTCCGGTCTACACTGCCAGACCTATTTTTATATTTTACTTGGAAACAGGGTCTCACTAGGTTGCTAAGAGCCTCACTAAGTAGCCGAGGACGGCTTCGAACCTGTGTGATTCACACCCAGCTTAAATTTTTTCTATATTTTGAAAGAACTTTAAATTTAGTTTTGCAGTACTGAGGATTGAACCCAGGGCCATTCTTCTTCCAAGCTACACACTCAGCCCTATTTTTTATTCTTTATTTTGAAACAAGGTCTCACTAAGTTATGGAAGTCCTCACTAAGTAGCTGAGGCTGGCCAAAAGCCTATGATCCTCCTGTCTCAGACTCCCAAGCACTGGGATTACAATTGTGCGCCATCATGCCCAGCACTAGGTCTTTTATCTACCAGATTTTCCTACTTGAACACTAGCAATCACAGGAGGTTTTCAGACCAAACACATGCTGGGTCTATTATTTATTTTTAGCTTTCAGGGTGAATATTGTAACAAACAAACACACAAGAAAGATTTCTTCATTAATCCATCGAGCTCACGAGGATGGGTGTCATACTGATTCCTGACTTGTTTTTCTATTGCACAGACTTTGAAGAAGGGCTCCACAGACCAGGAGAAAATCGAATTCCTGAAGGAGGCACATTTGATGAGGTATCAGGGTAGCTCCGATATAATTTTCTCTTATTGACATGGGAAAGGGAAGCTTTTATTTTTCTTTGTTAGGCTTTTAAGATCCCACATGACCACATATAATTGATCTTGCTCAAAGCAAGTAGTGCTAAAAATTTTAAGAGGAAATTTGTTTGCAGAACCAAGTATTCTATAGGAACCTGGGTACAGGCAGCCCTCAGGCAAAAAATTCTCCTTTCTTTTATCTTCAGTGTGTTTTGCAAGTGAATTCTAAATCCACTCAGATTTAAACACACCTGTGTTCTTCTGAAATATGTGATAATGGGCCAAGCGAACCCAGTTAAGGGAGTGTTCTTTTAAGCACTGTGCTGTCAGTGAGAATGTCCCTTTGCAAGGTTTCGTTTTATGACTATGAAATTTGCTCAAGGATATCGTACAGGAGAGACTGAGGTGGGGGTTCATGAGACTCCAGGCTGTGGGCTCCCATCATTAGACTGTGGCTTGCTTGTTTGGCGTCTGAAGAAAACAGTGTAGCCCCAAACTGCAGATCTAAGTTGTTTTTTCTAAAAGAGAGAGAATATATAGAGAATATATTTCTTGCATTTGATGACCCA
Source organism: Muscardinus avellanarius (assembly GCF_963383645.1). NCBI lineage: Eukaryota > Metazoa > Chordata > Mammalia > Rodentia > Gliridae > Muscardinus > Muscardinus avellanarius. The sequence goes on along the minus strand of NC_137794.1, from coordinate 70,951,435 downwards.
AACCATAATGTTTTCAAAAATCTTTTGAGGAAGACTATTAGTCAAAATTGCTGTCTTCCCAAACAGAAAGTACTCTCAATACAAACATTTCTTCTAAAATCCACCCTGTTCTATCCATACACATTGGCCACTAGGGGTTGCCATGTTACCTCCTTAAGGCTAGCACACAGACCAGTATTTGCAACAGGAAGTTTGCACTTAGAAGTGAATCAGGGATTTTATCTGAATTACAGATAAAAAATCGTTTGACTAGATGGGCACGGTGGCACATGCCTGTAATTCTAGAACTTGTGTGGCTGATACAGGAGGATTGCAGGTTCAAGACCAGCCTCCACAATTTAGTTAGACGCTCAGCAACCTATAAAGACTCTGTTTCACAACAAATATAAAAGAGACTGGGGGTACAGTTTACTGGTAGAATGCCACACACACACACACACACACACACACACACACACACACACGTTCCATTGCATAAGGATCTTCTGCTAGGACTCCTGGTGCTGTTGTACCATCCAGCCTGTGTCTTTCCACCTTCCAGCAAGTTTAATCATCCCAACATTCTGAAGCAACTTGGAGTTTGTCTGCTAAATGAACCCCGGTACATTATCCTAGAACTGATGGAAGGTGGAGATCTTCTAACCTACTTGCGTAAAGCCCGGATGACAAAGGTAGGCTGTAGGTCCAGGGTACTGATTTTCCAATGCAAGTGCCTTATAATTTCTGACTAGTCATTAAGTTGAATAGGTTGTGGTTTGGGCTGGTAATAAGACTTAGGTTTCTGTGAAAGAAGCTTTATATTTATTTCCTTCATGTTAGATCATGTTCCTTCAATTAGAACCCTGGGCTAATATTTCAGCCTCTTTTTAGTATTTAATGGGAAAATAGGTCCCTGATAGTCAACAACATGTTTTCTTTTCTTCCCCCCCTCCCCTGGAGCATAGGGATGCGTGGAGTTGAAAAGGCACATCCCTGTATTCGACTACTTACATGTGTGTCTCATTATATTTCCAGTCCTGAAGTCAATACTAAGTTCTAGACTTGTGGGTCCAATCTGTCGACCTAGGACTGTCTAGCTGACAGATCTCTTTAGATTTTCTTAGGCATCTCAGACTTATTTTGGTCAAAACAAAGCTTGATTTCATATATCCTCTCTCCCCTGTCCACCCAGCTGCTCTTGAGCCCTGTCAGTGCCACAGTTCTGCCTCTGTAATGGGGCCTCAATCCATCTCCTCCTATTCCTAGTGCCCAGCACTGTGTGGACCCTGGAGACACTGTGAAGTAGAGGACAGGGCCAGGAGGTGACCGCTTGTGGGAACCTACTAATACCTCTGATGAGAACGCATGAGACAAGTCCCTAGAGTTTAAATCTGTAGATTTAGATTATTCCCCCCTTCCCCCAGCGGAGAGCTCACCAAGTGCTGTGTGCATGTATATAATGATCACGATGAACTGCATTATGATTTGAGACTACAATGCACCGATAGGAGTATACAAATAAATAAATAGGAAAAATAAACTATTTTCCCACCAAATTAATATGGCTGCAAAATTGAAAATATATGAAAAAGCTTATAGTGTGTAAAACAGAGGCCCGCCTTCTAGGCTTGCACATATCTTCTGGTATTTACTTACAAGTCTCTAAATACTCTGCTTAAACAGATGCACAATGATTTTTCAATTCTGGAGGACTCCTGTTCACTTTCTGCTATGGAGAATGAGACTTTAACTCTCATTTCCCTCTCTGCTGTCCCAACGCCATCAGCATTACACAGAGAAAAACTCTCCTATCCTCCAACAGTTAGCACAGATTTCAAACATGGCACCATTCCAGTTTGCATTATTTTAACTGTTTAATTATTGTAGGCAGCTGAGTTTACTCAGTGCCACGATGGGGGGTTCCCCCCTCTTTGGGCGAGTTCAGTAAATGTCTCTTATATGGGGGTTTTCATTTGCTTTGTTTTGTATTCACGCAAACTTCCTGCCAGAATTGTATCATTTTTCTCAGGCTGGTTAATCCATCAGATAATCCAGCACTTCACAGTTTCTCCGTGGACACTTCCTTCCTGGAACCAGTACAGGTGCTTGTCCCCAGGCTGGCTACACACCTGTCATCCTAGGGATTTCCTTCAGATTTATCCTGGTCCTTACCCTCAACTCTTGTCCACACTGGGTCTTTTTCCCTCTATCTCATGACTCGGGTTTCCCCTTTGTTATGGGAAAGAGAAAGAATGAGAAAACCTGCACAGGAGACAAAAAAATTTTTTTTTGCTTATTCTTTTGAGAAAATATCTTTTATTATTCCTTCATATTAGTAATTTGGCTGAATTCTGTGTTGAAAAGCCCTCTTTCTAAAAAATAAAACCATGGAATCTTTGTTTTCTAGTTTCTACACTGCAATTAGGAAATTTTGTGCCGTTCTGACTTCTGAACTTGTCCGTGATCTTTTTGTCCCCCCCTTTTTTCAGTACTGGGGATGGAGCCCAGGGGCATTCCACCTCTTTAGCTACACCTCCAGCCCTATTTTTTATTCTTTATTTTGAAACAGGGTCTCACTGAGTCGCAAAGGGCCTCACTAAGTAGCTGAGGCTGTCCTCGAACTGCAAGCCTCTTGTCTCAGCCTCCCGAATGTGGAGATTACAAGCCTATGCTACCATGCTCGGCTGCTCCTCTTTTTGGAAGATTTTAGGAAAACCTTTTCTGTGATATACTCTTTACCCTTGTGGACATTCCATCTGGAAAATCATCCCTTTTAGCTTGAGAATTTTTCCTATTATTTTTGATAATAAGTAAAACTTATTTCTCCTCTTCCTTCCTACAGAAATCTTGCTATTTGGATGGTGAAGTGCTTTAGGTCATCTTCTCTCACTATTAGATGTTCCCTCACAGTTTCCAGCTCTTTGTCATTTTGCCCTCCATTCTAGTAGATTTACCTCCTAAATCTTTTACGCCATTTAAGATTTCTGTTATTATATTTCAATTTTTCATAGACTTTTTCTTATACTTTGCTTTTTGAAATAATGTGCTGAGTTTTTTTTTTCCCATAAATGCAAAATTTTGTCTTATCTTTCTTAGGATAATAATATGTTTTTTAAAGTGTTCATTTGCTCCCTATATTATCTTAATTTCCTTTTTCTCTTCATTTTGGAATCTGTTTTCAGTGTGAAAAAGTTTTCTCAAATGTTTGGTGATCCATTTTATTTTCTTACTTTTTTTGTGTGTGGCACTGGAGATTGAACCCAAGGGCACTCTACCTCTGAGCTATACTCTCAGCCCTATTTTATTCTTTATTTTAAAATGTAGTCCGGAGGTAGAAGGGCTTCCAGGAACCACAGTACCACCAAAAATAAAATAAAATAAAATAAACTTTTAAAACAGGGTCTCACTAAGTTGTTCAAGCTGGCTTTGAACCTATGATCCTCCTGTCTTAGTCTCCCAAGTACTGGAGTTAAGAGTGCGCCCCACCATGCGCATTGCACAGCTTTTATTTATTTATTTTTTTTTAATGTGTGGTGCTGGGGATCCAACCAGGGACTTGTGCTTGTGAGGCAAACACTGCGCGTTGAGCCACACCCCCCCCCCCCAGCCCTGTTTAGTAATTTTTGGTTGATCTTTTTATTTAATATGAGGTTCAAGAAGCTGATTGGAGCTTATATATCTGAGGAAGCTTTCTTCTAGGTGTTGGACGGTCCCCTTTTGCATCTCCTAATACCTATCTGAATCTCCTCCTGTCATATGTCAGTTTTACCAGAAAGGAATTTGCTGGTGGCTCACCTGGGTGCTAAATTCAGCTAAGGACTAGAGAGGGGGCTGGAGGCTTCAAAGCTCAGTTTGGACTCTCATTTAACCTCCATTTTCAGCCCAGTGCTTAACCGTGATTGGTGGTATTTTTAAACTGGACATTGTTGTGGTTCTGTTTTTTGTTTTTGTTTTTGTTTTCCTGCGGAGAGAAGATTCCTGCCATTGTAGTGGATCTAGGGTCTAGTTAGCCCTGAAATAACCTAACATTCCCTTGCGTTCAGTCCTGACTCTCACCCCTGCGTTCAGAATACCTCCCACCTCCCATTTGGGAGGTCTTCCTGGGATCAGTCCTTGTCTTCTCCTCTCCTGTAGCAAGCTCCCTGCTCCGCTCTATTGTCTCCACCAACTCCTCCTTTTGCTTTCCCACTTCCAAAATACTTTATGTTATATACCTATTTCCCCGTTCTATTTGCCTTTTGAAATTTTTTTTAGTTTACAAAAATATTCCCTGTGCTGTTATTTTAGTAAGGGTTGGGTGAGAGTAGAACTAAAAATGCATATATCGGAGCCCTATCTTCAGCAAACATGCGTATCTGTAGATTTTGTCTTATCTTGAGGAGGTGTGGGGAGAGGATGAAGAAAGACTAAAAGAGAAGTTGAATCTACTTCTTCAAAATTATTCCTATCCACCGAAGATCTTAATGATTGCAGTGGCTGGATTTCAAATACGCTTTTTTTCTCTTTCTGCATTTCCTGCTGCTGACCAAGGCATCTTCTGGGGCTGCCTCTCATTCACTCTGAGCACAGAAGACAGGAGGCTATCAAGAGCTGAGTGCCTGCTAGGCAAGCGTTGTACCGCCGACGTGGTGGTGCACGCTTGTAATCCCAGCATTTGGGAGGCTGAGACAGGAGGATCACAGTTCAAAGACAGCCTCAGCTACTTAGCGAGGCCCTTTTCAACTCAGTGAGACCCTGTTTCAAAATAAGGAACAACGAATAGGGCTGGGGGTATTGTTCAGAGGTAGAATTCCCCTGGGTTCCATCTCCAGTACCACACACACACACACACACACACACACACACACACACACACACATACACACAAATATTCTTACTCAAAAGAGCAGCTACTATTGATTAAATGCCTGTTATAAACTGGCAATGTGACAGATCTCATTTTGAATCTTGTAAGGTCGGTTTTACTATGCCCATTTTATATATGAAAAGATAATTAAGCAGTTTGAACAAGTTCATACAAGTAGTTAGTAGCAGAACTTGATTGAAAGTTTTGGTCTGTCTAACCTTATATTCTGTGATCTTTCTAATAAAGATTTAATATTACCTTTGCTTACTATAAATATAGTCTTTCAGTTGTATGTATTTTGATAGAAAGCATATAAATTACTTTCTTCTTACTTGCATTTTTGTAATCATGACTAAAAATTCTTAGAAAATTATATACAAATGAGTGTATGCATTTATGTAGGTTCCCATATATTTACATATGTATATATTTTGTTCAAGTTGGAAAATTTCTTCTTGTACATTTTCTTCTATTTCTTACAGTTTCATGGTCCTTTACTCCACTTGGTTGACCTCGTAGATCTCTGTGTAGATATTTCAAAAGGCTGCGTCTACTTGGAGCAGATGCACTTCATTCACAGGTACAATGACATTCTGGATAAAAGGTTATTATGAATATTGGCATTAGTAATCATCTGTAGTTCAGGTATATCACACAAGACAATTAAACATCTTTATTCTTCAAAGTAGCAGTATTTCTATTTTAAAAAAGTCTCTGTAAAAAGCTAGTTTTGCTTGTCTGATCTCTGGAATTTTATTACTGACTACAACTTCTGCCTTAGGGATCTGGCAGCTCGGAATTGTCTTGTCTCTGTGAAAGACTATATCAGCCCTTCACGGATAGTGAAGATTGGGGATTTTGGACTTGCGAGGGACATCTATAAAAATGATTATTATAGAAAGAGAGGGGAAGGCCTGCTTCCTGTTCGGTGGATGGCTCCAGAAAGTTTGATGGATGGCATCTTCACTACTCAGTCTGATGTGTGGTGAGTCTAATGTGACACAGAGAAACACAGCAGAATTGTCAGACATCAGAGCCAGAGGGGATCCTGAAAGGACAACTAATCTTGTGTATATATATTTTGATGGTACTGGGGATGGAACCCTTCTACCCCTGGGCTACACTCCCAGACTATCTATCTATCTATCTATCTATATACACACACACACACACACACACACACACACACACACACACAAATGAGTCATATATATATATATATACAAATATATATTGCCTATGTGCCTTATATATATATAATTTTTATGCCTTATATATATATGTCCTGATGATCTGTGCCTTATATATATAATTTATATATTGCCTATGTGCCTTATATATATAATTTGCCTATGTGCCATATATATATGTATATATATGTATATATATATGTGTGCCATATATATATATATATATATATATATATATATATATATTTTTTTTTTTTTTTTTGGAAACAGGGTCTCTTAAGCCAGTGAGGCTGGCTTTGAACCTGCTTGGTCCTCCTGTCTCCGCCTCCCAAGCATGGAGATTACAAGTGTGCACCACCAAGCCCGGTGTTGTATTGTTTTTTTAAGTGTAAGAAAGTAAAAGACCAGAGAGGTTAAGTAATTTGCCTCTAACTAAAGTGAAAACTCCTTGACAACCCTTCCTAGGTCTTAGAAGTTTACACCCCTCTCCCCAAAGTTTTGATGGTTTATTTTATAGTTGTATATAAAATAAATCCATTTACTTGAAGTCTTTTCTTATATTCCAAAGTCATATAGATAGATATATGATCAATAGGAATATGTACTTATGAATTAATATCCAAGCGCATGTCCAAATGCCTTCTATTTTGGGTTGTTTGGTGATTAATTTATAGATAGACTTTTTCTAAACATTTTTTGTGGTACTGGGAATGGAACCCAGGGGCTTTCTACCTCCAGGCTATACCCCCAGACCTATTTTATATATATATATTTGGAAACAGGTTCTCACTAAGTTGCTGAGAGCCTCATTAAGTAGCTGAGGCTGCCTTTGAACCTGCACGAAACACCTGTCTCAGCCTCCCAAGCACTGGGATTACAAGGGTGTGCCACCACTCCTGGCTTGACTTTTTAATATACTTTTATCAGTGCATTGTAGCCTTACTTCATAGTATAGTTCAGAGTGATAAGGACATATATACACACAGCACTTGGTGAGCTTTCCCCGGCTCTCTCTCCATATAGGTAGACTTTAACTCATGAATTGCAAAAAGACTAGGGCACTGGGAAAGTCTGGGCATCTTTTTATTATTTGAATAAGACCCCTCATTTTTGCTTACTAACTCCCAACTTTTGATTAGAGCTGCTTAAAATGTAAAGATTTTGATTTTTCAGCTGGGCTAGCCCTAGGCATGATTGTAGATGAGATAAAATTGGTCCTTAGTGCTTTCCTTTCTATTGACTACCAACATTCTATTCCACCTCGAATGTGGAGGGAAGTGGTGAAAAGCTCTTTTGCCCACTCAAATGTGTGTCTATATATATTTTTTTTTGTGGCATTGGGGATTGAACCCATGGGTGGTCTACCTCTGAGCTATACTGCACCAGTCTATATTGATACTCTGAAAACCATAGGTAATGAAGTCCTGTAATGGACTTTCAGCCAGAAGATGGGACAGAGCGTGCGCGCGTGTGTGTGTGTGTGTGTGTGCGTGCGCACGCTCACATGCGTGTGTCTGTCTCTGTGTGTATGTGTGTGTGTGTGTGTGTGTGCATGCGCCCCCATCAAGTCTTCCTCTCACCTTTGAAGTGTTGTCCATATACTGTATCTTGTCTTACTTAAGGTCAACCTGTTTTTAAATTTTCTATGTGCCTTTTATGAGTCCAACAATACCAATCAGAAAGCATACTCCATATACCTGGGAATAATGACGTTGGAGCACTCACTGTTAACCTGATATTTGCAATAAATTTAATTAAAGCAGATGCTTCATGCTTCTATATCCTTAGGTCTTTTGGAATTCTGATTTGGGAGATTTTAACACTTGGTCATCAGCCCTATCCAGCTCATTCCAACCTTGATGTTTTAAACTATATTCAAACAGGAGGGAGACTGGAGCCACCAAGAAATTGTCCTGATGATCTGTAAGTTAATTATGTTAACATAAGCATCCAGAGAACAAAAACACATGCAAATGCGATCTAAGGCCTTACTGGTATGACAGGTTAAAATAAAACTGGAATTTATGTATATGTACATTCCACATAAAATGTAAATTGATCGTGGCACTTAATTTGCTAAATGTGCTACGGTTTCTTTATATGTGATCTTTCACTTAGAAACAAAGTTTTGGACAGTAGAATATATTTCTACTCCTAGTAAGTGAATTCTGCTAAATAAGTGTAAGTTGTGTGTGTGTGTGTGTGTGTGTGTGTGTGTGTGTGCGTGTGTGTGTGTATGCAAGCATATGTGTATATATATGAAGCAATTTTATTTTAGGAGATTTGATTTGGATGATATCTTAATCTGCATATTAAAGATTCTACTACATAGGAATATATTGTTTATAAACTAGATTGCTTTTGTTGACATAACTGATATTGATTGATGGGGTATAACAGGACTAAAAATTAACCGATTGTAATGTTATGAACTTAACACAAAATGAATAAGTGTTAGTGACTATCAAATTAATTCTGACCACAAATTCTAACAGTGATCCCAGAAAAGTGAGTGGTTTTGGTGTAATTATAAAGAAAAAAATTGTTAGGTTATTATGCTGATTACCAATGTTCTTCCTGTGGACAACCACAGCAGAAATACTGTCTTGAAACTTTTCCCAAGAAGGAAAACCAAAAGATTCTTTAAAGAACAAGTAACCAACAAGCATCAACTCTATTAAACACACAATAATGTCAAAGATTGTATGGATTACAGAGAAGGTCTGTATATGAGGGCGACAGCTCTTCAGCATCTCAGGATGTATTTTGAAAGAAAAGACACACACACAGTGGTTGGATGACCAGCCAACATGTAATAAAGTGCTAAACTGTGTAGTACAGACAAATGCAAAAGGAATTAGCAGCATGTGTATGCACACCATGGTTGTACTGCCTTGACTATGCCATGTTATTTAGAGTATTATTCAGACTTGAGCCAACAGATGATTAAGAGCTGGGCACCTTGGTTGGATGTTCTACTAGTAAATGTTTCTGTATTACTTAAAATTTCCAGCTAGGAGAAGATGTGAGTTCCTACTTATTTCTATTTTAGCCATTATAGATTTTGGGGATATTTTTAGGGAGATCAGATATGCACACATCCGACCAAATTTGGTAACAGTATCTAAAATGGTTCTTGAGCCTTTAGGGGGGAGATGGGAGATATTTATAAATTAGAGGCAGGAAATTATACAAAATTTGAATACCTTTTGACTTAGGGCTTGAGGAGGAAAAAATAACCTCAATCTATCTAAATATGAAGTATACTTAACCAAACAGCAAACTAATTACTATTTTGCATCTTTTATATATCTGTCAAACACTCAGAAATTTCCTCCAGAATTTCAGTCGCACAAAATTTTCCTTGTGCCCTTTGAATTTTAACTGACATATTGCTCTCCCTAGGAGCGGGTAATGTGCCTCATTATACTCATGCAATATGTTTGGATAGGCACCTTAGGAAAAGACTACTGAATTATACATTTTGACTGATGTGTTCAATTATTTTGTTTGGGGAGGCTGGAGATGAGTAACAAACTGCTGTATTTTGAAGCAGAAAAAATGTAGGTAGATTAATTTTTTCCCGATCTAAAGGTATCAAAAAGATGCAACTAGAGGGAGGATGAAAAAGGACTTCAAGGAAAGTTCAAGAAAAGTAATCTTGATTAGAAATGGAAAAAGATAATATTCTCTCTAGTTTTGTCTTGCATAATTTATCCGGAAATATGTTATTGTCCTGATTTTTATAAACACTGAGTTTCCTTGAAACTAAAAATTTCCATTGGTGGTTTGGAAGTTCATTTTAACATCATCAATAAAATCTGAGCAATGCTCCAAGCCCTTCATGTGCTGCATGACTCTGCAGAGCCCGGAGGAGGGTTAAGATCCACTGCCAACCAGGAAAACAAGCTGTGCTAGGAAATGAAGCTCTTGGTGATGCCATTCAATCTGCCCTTGGCCTTAAGTTGTCATGATAAAGATTAACTACTCTCTTTAGAGTACAGAGGGAACTGATTTTTATTTGAAGCAATTCTCTGAGATCAGAGGCCCAGCTTAGAGGATTGAAAGTCTGGACTGAGCCACGTTGCACCTCCTATTCACTCCTTAAACACTCAGCACCTGGCTGCACCGTGGGTCAGGTGAGCCGGTCCTTGGCTATGTAGTCCTTAGCTATTAGTGGAATGCAGGGCTCAGAGCCTTCCTGTGCTTCTCTCTGTATAGGCTCATCTGTGTGAGGGGAAAAGCCCAGCCTTCTCTTCTACTTTTAGTTTGCACAACACCCATACCACTCCTGAGAAGAAACAGGATCAAAGGGCAATCTACTTTAAGTGAGAGCTCTTTGGGGTTCTCTGACAGATGTATCACAGTAGCAATGGGAATTACCAGAGAGTCTTTCTGGTATAGGAAGCTCACCGTCTTATTTTTACTCCTGAAAAATATGTACAACTAGTTGCTAATTGGGTCTCTCCAAGATTGGGTATAATGATTAAGAAAAAATTTTTTGAAAGCAGTATTTTATGTGCTTTGTTTTAATACCTATAGAAACTTGCCCCCTAACACTGAATGATATTTTCATCTCTTCAAATTCAACGGATTCATGAGTCCAAGCATTCTAATATGCACAGAGACTAGTACTGAACACAGCTAGTGAGTCAAGCACTATTTTGAAAAATAAAAATTGAGGCAAAGAGAAGAGTTCGCATAGTGAGTGGAGGAATTTGAACCTGAATACTTAAATAAACAAGATACTTTAAGTGTGTATACTTTTCTAGAACTAGAATAACCAGCTCAGGTAAATTTTAATGAACTTGAAGGACAGTAAGTTTATTTGGAGTAATATCTTTATTTATAACACTAATTTATAGTTTTAATGTATGATCCTAACAAGTATGTTTTATTTATTTTCAGATTTATATATTTATTTATTTTTCTTCTATATCTTATTTTATTTATAAGTTGAACATATTGAAAATGGTGTACATTTAGACTGTGCTTCGTGCCCTCTCCTCCCCCCATAAAGAGTGTCCCCCCTCCCAATAAAGAGTGTCCAGGTTAACCATGTTATATTTATACCATTTCACATATTCATATGTAGCTCCTCCATTGAACAACCTCAGCTTTCTTCTTCTCTTATCCTTCTATTCTAGCTTTGCTGAAATTTCCCCTCCATCATCTGGAGTCCCTCTGGTATTACCAATACTCCCTAGCTTGGGCATATTAGAGAAAACATATGTCCCTTCTCTTTCTGTGCTTGACCAATATCACTTAACATAATGTTCTCCAGTTCCTTCCATCTTCTTGCAAATGCTAGTATTTTATTCTTCTTTATAGCTGAGTAGAATTCCATTGCGTGTATTTCCCATAATTTTTCAATCATTCATCTGTTGATGGAGATCTAGGTTGGTTCCATATTTTGGCTATTACAAACTGTGCTGCTATGAACATGGGTATGCATATGTTAATGTAGTTCTCTGATTTCAACCCCTTTGGAAAGATACCCAGGAGTGGTATAGCTGGATCAAATGGTGGATCTATTCCCAGTTTTCTAAGGAATCTCCACACTGATCTCCATATTGGCTGAACTACTTTGCACACCCACCAACAGTGTAAAAGAGTTCCTATTTCCCCACATCCTCGCCAGCATTTGTTGTTGTTTGATATCTTTATGTTTGCCACTCTGATTGGGGTTAGATGGAATCTCAGCGTAGTTTTGATTTGCATCTCCCTGATGGCTAGTGATGTTGAACATTTTTCATGTATCTGTTGGCCATTTGTATCTCTTCTTTTGTGAAATGTCTATTCATTTCAGTTGCCTGTTTCTTGATTGGGTTGTTTGTTTTGCTAGTGTAGAGTCTTTTGAGCTCTTTTTATATTCTGGATATTAGCCCCCTATCAGGGTGGTGGCTGGTAAAGATCTTCTCCCATTCTGGGCTTCCTCTTTAGGTTCTTGATGGTTTCCTTTGATGAGAAGAAACTTTTTAGTTTGATGAGATACCACTTATTAATTCTTGTGTTAATTTCCTGTGCTTTGGAAGTCTTATTGAGAAAGTTACTGCCTGTGCCTATATGTTGGAGTGTTGATCCTATGCCTTTCTCTAATAATTTCAAAGTCTCTGGTCTAATTTCTAAGTCTTTGATCCATCTTGAGTTGATTCCTGTGCATGGTAAGAAGTAAGAATTCAGATCCAACTTTCTACAAATGGATAGCCAGTTCTATCAGCACCATTTGTTGAAAAGGCTGTCTTTTCGCCAGTGTATGAGTTTGGCCCCTTTGTCAAAGATCAATTGACTATAGATGTGTGGGTTTGTTTCTGTATCTTCTATTCTGTTCCACTGGTCAGTCTTCCTATTGTTGTGCCAATACCATGCTGTTTTTACTACTATTGCTCTATAGTATAATTTGAAGTCCGGGATTGTGATGCCTCCTGCCTGGTTCTTGTTGCTGAGAATTGCTATGGCTATTCTGGGTCTTTTCTTTCTCCATACAAAATTCATAACTGATTTTTTTCCAGGTCTATGAGAAATGTTGTTGGTATTTTAATGGGAATTGCATTGAATCTATAGATCACTTTTGGCAGAATGGCCAATGGACACCTTTCCTTTGACAGCTTTGGGTTTAGGTGTCAGGGCATCTGGTGTCACTGTGAATAAATTCTGTACAAGGCCCGGGTTCTGTGTATTTCCAGCCTGTAGTCAGCGCCTCTGCCCTCTCCACCCTAGACTCAGGCCTGTGCTTCCCTACTAGAGGAGTGGGAGGATGTCCAAAGTAGTCTTGGAACCTCCCCCTGAGGCCCTGTGTAGGTATTGCATCTTGATGACTTTTCCTATGTCTCTGGAAATTCTAACTGGGCTAGCCTATGGGGTACCAAGAAGCACCCTGGGCAAAGGGTTGCTGTAGGGTCCCAGGACGCGCAAAATTACTGCCAGAGCACTGCCAGGTCCCAGGGTGCGGGCTGGGTGCACAGGTATCCCTGGACCCCGGCCCGGGTGGGCGCAGACACCTAGCGCCTGGTCCAGGGCTGGGGCAGGGTGCACAGGGCTGGAACCTGACCCAGGGCGTGGGCTGGGTGCTCTAGACTAGTGCCGAGTCTCCGGCTGTGTGGTGGGTGCAGACAGCCAGCAGGGGGTCTGGGGTGCGGGGTGGGTGCAGACAGGTCCAGGGGCACAGACGGAAAGCAGGGTCTAGCACTGGGGCGCAGGCGGAGCGCAGGGTCTAGCGCTAGGTCCCAGGGTGTGGGGCAGGCATACACGGCTTGTGCTGGACCTGGTGCGCGCAGGCCGGGGGCCCAAGGATAGCTCCTGGTCTCGGGGTGCGAGTGGGCCACACACAGCTATTGCTATCCTGTGGAGCCGGCTGGGCCCACAAGGTTAGCGCCCAGGCTCAGACAGGGCACGTGGGCTAGGTGCAAAAGGTAGGTGCCAAGTCTAGGGGTGCGGGTGGCACAGACAACTAGCGGGGGTCCTGGGGCGTGGGCAGGGCGCACGAGAATAGTGGTGGGTCCTGGGGTGGGGGGTAGGTGCCCAGAGCTAGTGCCGGACCTGGGGCGCATACTAAGACTCACGGCTTCTCTGGACACACTCAGATACCTGGCCTCCATGATCCAGGTGTCTGGAGGACTCGCTGTGCCACTCTGGTCCCATCTTTGGTGAGCTGGCTGGGGCGCCACTCGCTGCTTAAGATGTTGGAGCTCTATGTCTGTTTTCAAACTCTTGGATTATTTTGCCCTGGTGGTGTCAGTCTGCTCCAGGGATTGCGGTTTGGGCTGGTAACCCATGCTGGCACCTGCGGGTGGCCCGGTTGTGTCTGCAGCAGATCCAATGCCCGAACTTTTTTTTTTATTTTTCACATAGATCTCGTAGTTCAGTTTCCTGGATCTGTTTTGGTTCCTGAGATATATTTATTTTGTTGGTTAAGATGCTGCCTTCTAGGTAGTTGAACTTTATTTCAGCTACTTAGAAGTGCTGTGTCCTGCAGTCACCATTTTAAAAAAATGTTTTATTGGTGCATTATATTCATACATCATATTGGGGTAAAAAACTTGTGTGTACATATATGTACACATCACCGATTTAACCTCTACCCAGTTCCCACCCCATTTCTTCCCCATCCCTCCTTCCCTTGCTTGGCTTAGTGGTTGACTTCGATATGTTTAAGTACATTGTGTGTTTTAGAGAATTTCCTTCTTCCTCCCTCCCATCTCCTCATTTAGGTTGTCTTGTTTGCTCCTCTATAGAATTTCCTTTTTCATCTAGAGTTCCTACTATGACCCATTTCTCCTTAGCTTTCACATATTAGGGAAAGCATCTGATTTCTTATTTTTTGTGACTGACTAATCTCACTTAGTATAATGTCCTCCAGTTCCATCCATTTCCCTGAAAATGATGTAATTGAGTTTTTTTGGATGGCTGAGTAAAATTCCATTGTGTACATATCCCACAGTTTTGTAATCCATTCATCTGTTGATGGACATCTTGGCTGGTTCCATAGTTTGGTTATGGTAAATTGTGCAGCTATGAACATAGATACACATGCATTAGTTTGGTAGTTTGGTTTCTTTTCTTTTGGTTAGATACCCAGAAGTGGTATTTCTGGATCAAATGGTAGATTTGTTCCCATTCTTCTGAGAATTCTCCATACTGTTTTCCAAAGTGGTTGCACTAATTTGCAATCCCACCAACAATGTTTTAAGAGTTCTCACTTCTCCACATCCTCGCCAGCATCTGTTGTTGTTTGTGTTTTGAATGATTGCCATTCTAGTTGGAGTTAGGTAAAATCTCAGGGTAGTTTTGATTTGCATCTCTCTGATTGCCAATGATGTTGAACATTTCTTCATGCATTTATTGGCCATTTGAATTTCTTCTTTCGTGAAGTGTCTATTTAGTTTGCTTGCCCATTTTGTTATTGGATGCTTTGTTTTCTTAGTGTTGAGTTTCTTGGGTTCTCTGTATATTCTAGATATTAGTCCTCTACTGGAGGTGTAGGTGGTGAAAATTTTCTCCCTTTCTGTTGGCTCTTGGTTGAGATTCTTGACAGTTTCTTTGCTGAACAGAAGCTCTTCAGTTTCATGCAATCCCACATGTTGATTCACCTTTTAACTTGTTGTGCCTTTGGGGTCTTGTTGAGAAAGTATTTATTTGTGCCTATGTGTTGCAGTGTTGGACCTATGCCCTCTTCAAGGAGCTTCAAGGTCTCTGGTTTGATTTCCAAGTCTTTGATTGCAGTTGCCATTTTGAATCTCCCCCAACAAGTACATTTTAAAGGAAGACCCTCCCTTCCTAGCCATGCCACAGCTACAATTGTTAGTTTACTTGAGAGGTGTAACACATGTTTTTATTTTAGGATTATCAAATTCTTAAAAGCCTCTTTATTCAATTGTGAGAACAAAAATTGTTCTCACAATTGAATAAATTGTGAGAACTTCTTTACTTTTAGATGTCAGCTATTTTGTATCCTCCTCCTCCTCTTCTTTCTCCTCCTCTTCTTCCTCCTCCTCTTCCTCCTCCTCCTCTTCCTCCTCCTTCTCTTCCACCTCCTTCTCTTCCACCTGCTCCTCCTCCTTCTCCTTCTCCTTCTCCTTTGGAAACATGGTCTTTTTACATTGCTGAGTTTTACTACATTGCTGAGGTGGTCCTCAAACCTGTGATCCTGCCAAATGTGGTAGCATGTGCTTGTAATCCTAGTATTTGGGAGGTTGAGACAGGAGTATCACAGGTTTGTGACCAGCCTCAGTTACTTAGTGAGGCCCTCTGAAACTTAGAGCCTATTTAAAAATTAATAATAATAATAATAATAATAATAATAATAATAAAAGGGCTGGGTGTATAGCTCAGAGGTAGAATGCCCCTGGACTCCATCCCTAGTACCACAAATAAAAAACAAAAAACATGTTATCCTCCTGTCTCAGCAACCTAAGCATTGGGATCACAGGAGTGTCCCACCACACTTGGCTGTATCTTCTCTTTCCTCAGTCTTTATTTGTTCCTGAATGGTAGAACAGAAGGGTTTTATATTCTAACAGATCATCTGTTTTGCCACCAGAAAAGAGTGATGCTTGAATTCAATGTAAATTAAATTATTGAAAGATGAAAATTAGGAATATCTGCTTAAATGAATTGTAGACATTAAACAAGAGGTTGCGCTTCTGAAGGGGGGAGCAAGTGAGCAGGTGGCTAAGTGTCAGCTATGAGTGCGGCTTCTCCCTCCCCAAACTTCCCACCCCATTTTTGCATTCTTTTCTTTCTTTCATCTTTTTCCTCCTTCCTTCCTTCCCTCCCTTCCTTCCTTCTTTCCTTCCTTCCTTTTTTCCTTCTTTCTCAGTACTGGGGATTGGACCCAGGAGCATTCTACCTCTGAGCTACACCCCAGCCCTCTTTTTTAAAAAAAATTTACTATTTATTTTGAAACAGGTGTCACTAACTTGCAGAGGGCCTCACAAGTTGCTGAGGTTGGCCACAAACCAAGATTCTCCTGTCTCAGCCTCCCAGGAACTGGGATTACAAGTGTGTGCCACCATGCCTGGCTTTCTTTTTTTCTCTCATCTAAATAACTTCTGTTAGTTATGTTAAATATTTTGTAGTGTGAAGCTGTTTATAAATAAGTAAAAACCTTAGAATTTAAATACATCAAGTCTTAAAATATTTTTGTCTGTGCCTTGGCAATATCTTTGAATCATAACTTTGTCAAAAATGCTTCCTATAGCCGGGCATGGTGACACAGGCTCGTAATCCCAGCGCTTGGGTGGCGGAGACAGAAGGATTGCGCAGGTTCGAAGCCAGCCTCGCTGGCTTAAGAGACCCTGTTTCAAAAAAAAAATTATATATATAATAGGTCTGGGAGTGTAGCCTGGAGGTAAAAGGGTTTCCAGAAACCCCAGTATCACACAAAAAAATTCTTCCTGTAAAGAATTATAGTACTTTGCTTTCTCTTCCCAACTCTTAAAAAAAACCTTTAGAGTAGTCATCAGAAGCCTATAATTCTTGGTTTAAACTCCATGATTTGATATTGATTTATTTTTATAATGTGCTTTAATTGGTGCTTTATAACTTCATATCATAGTGTAAATCATATTGACAATAACATACATGTACACAGTACTTGGTGGCACCCACCTCCTCATTTCCTACCTCCCAATACAGAGTATTGAGGCTGATATTAGTACTTTTAGATGTATACACATAGTTGATGGTAGTATTTCCATTAGTGAAGCTCACTGTTCCTCCTCCCCTACCCTTAGACCACCTCTCTGGCTCCAGAGATTTATCCTCCATTATCTGGAGTCCCTTTTGTTATTCATTTTAATATCTTATCTTAGAGTCTAATGATCCTTGATTGTGATCTGTATAATGTCCTTGTTTCTAAGTGGCACAGGTTATAAAAAAACACATAATTGATTAGGTTGTCTCAGTTATTTTTCAGCTATGATTCTATTTTTTAAACACAGAGCCAAATTTGATATTCTATAGTCAGATTGTAAGTTCCTCATAATGTTACATATAAAAAGTCATCAGATCGATACATAGAAAACCATCCAGTATTAGGTTTCTGTACAATGCTTTGATATTTGATACTAACTCAGCTCCGAGATGCTTGTCAGGAGCTGAAAGAAATAAAAGTGGAATCTGTTTGCCACACTTAAGGGATTGAAGATTGCATTATAATCCCTAAAGAGATACTACCTATTTTATTATTTTAAATAATTTATTGGTGTATTGAAATCACACATCATAGTGATGTAGATACTAGCTATTTTTAGTACAATGCCTATAATGATTTCTGTGTCATTGTCACCTGGTGATTGAGCATAATCTGATTTTAGCTCTATTTTCATTACTTGAGTCCAACCCCCTTAATCTCTCACCAAGTCTTCTTTAATAGCTTCCAACTTGCTCCTCGACAGCCCATTGCCCATCTAGCAGCTAGAGTGAGCCTTTAAACATGACAGGCATGCCTGCTTTAAGACCTTCAGCAGCGTCCCTCTGCAGTGTCATAAAATCCAGCTCCTCGCCTGGCCTGTGAGACCCGCATGATCTTGCCTCCTCTTCTGATCTCATCTCATCCTCTCCCCCAAAGACTGCACTTCAGTGACACTGGCTTTATTTCAGATTCTAATATGTGCCAAGCTCTTTCCAAATTTAGGACTTTACACATGCTTTTCCCTCTTCTAGTGTGCTCCCTGACTCCTATCCACACCCTATTCCCATGACTAGCATCTTATTTTCCTACTAGGTTCATGGGCTTAAATGTCATCTCTGCAAAGGGGCCTTCTGTGAGCAACGTACCAAAAATGTTCCACCTCTATTAGAACTCATGTTCATTTTCTATAGTACTTTTTAAAGAATTTAGCATAACTTAAATTGTTTATTTTTCTGTTGATATGATAGTACTAATATTTTAAAATACCTCTCAATTTATGTTTATATATCAGGTTCTCTTTCTGCCCCCAATCCACTTTATAGCTCCAGAAAAAATAAAAAAGAGTAGGCAAGTGATCATTTTAGTAAGTTAGTAGATTTGAAAGCCATGTGTAGAAAAAAGTTCTAGGGTCCATTAGCTCCTTGTTAGTTTATTAAGGTTTGGCTGACTATTATATATTATCTTATATAAGGATATTACAATAAAGAGGAATGAGTAGTAATGTCTCTCCTTCATAGATAGAGGTAGGAAGATAAAGGTGTGTTGGATACCTAGGTCCTGGGTTCTCCTCTGCAGCTTCAGTTTGATTATGTGGGGAACCCCATAGGTGTGCAGCACCTGCCCCACTACCTTCCAGCTTGGGAGTATATAACAAGACTATATGCTTTGATATAGGAAGACCAAGCATTATTAAAAAGGTAGAATTGACGCCAGGCATGGTGGCGCACGCTTGTAATCCCCGCGCTTGGGAGGCAGAGACAGGAGGATCGCGCAGGTTCGAAGCCAGTCACGCTGGCTTAAGAGACCCTGTTTCCAAATAAAAATAAAAAAATAGGTCTGGGAGTGTAGCCCGGATGTAGAAGGGCTTCCAGGAACCCCAGTACCATACACACACAAAAAAGGTAGAATGGTATGTCTACAGAGAGATGGTCTGGCTATACTTCCAAACTTCCTTTGTTTCCTTTATAGAATGGGAATGTGTTGTTGAGAATTAGAGATTCTGCCAAGAAGCATCTTGTAGGCATATAACAGAAATAGATGTCAATTTACTGGACCTTGTTAATAGCCACAAGACATGAGAGAGTCACAGGGAAGCCTCCAGCTAGAGAGATGTAAGGGAGGACTGGTTCAGTGGGGATGGATCAAAAAAGTAGGTAGAGTCCATGAATGTGGTAGCAGCAGATGCCTACAGGGTGGACCAGACCAATCACTCCAATCATTCCTCATTGGAATCTAGTTCAGTCACTGAGATTAGGCAGGATCAGGAGAGCTCAGCGGGGTTCAAAAGACCCTTAACTGTGTCCCCACATATCACATAACCCTCTTATCTGACATATATCCTGATACCGTCTTGGAAAGGAGGACAGAGGTGGTGGCCAGGAAATAATAGAGACTGAGTTATTATTCAGAAAAGTCTGACCACTGCCTAAAAAGATAATTTCAAACAGTGAATTGGACTCGGTTATAAATTGCACTGTATTAGTGAAGTTAATCTGCTAGGTGGAGATTCTGAAAAGATCTAATTAGATGCAGACAATATAAAAGGGAACCCTTCCCCCCTGCTCACCTGAGTCACAGTCACAGTATGATGGATTTTGTCACTCTCATGCACAGGAACAGGAGCAACACTGTTGCTTCCCTCCCCCCTGTAAGTCTTTGCTAAGTGAATGAATGAGGACTGACTAAGAGTGGCCCACACACATTTCTTAGACAACATTTAGGCAAAAGGTAATCTTTAATCAACTAACTCTGAATATCTGGGAGAACTGAGCCTCTTAACTGTTCCGACAGTATAATGAATAATAAAAGATCTGGAACCAAATCTAGTTTTCACCTCTTGTTTCTGCCACTAAATATCTGTGTGGCCTGGGCCAAATCTTAGATGTTTCTACAAATCAATGTCTCTATATAAAGACATTCAAATCTCAACTTCTTTGATAATTTTTAAATATACTTTTAATGGTGCAATCATGTTGACAGTGACATACATGTACATAGCACTTGGTGGCCCCCACCTTCCCATTTTCCCCCCTTCCCAATACAAAGTACTGAAACTGACATCAATATTTTTACATATGTAGACATAGTTGATGATGGTATTTCCATTAATGAACCTCATTCGTCTCCTTTCCCTTCCCTTACACCACCTACCTGGCTCCACTGAGGTTCCTCCTCCATATCTGAATCCCTCTGGTATTCCAATTACCACCTAGCTTGCACATATTAGAGAAAACATGACCCTTCACTTTCTGGGAATGGCTAGTCTTAACATAATGTTCTCCAGGTCTTTACATTTTCTTGCAAATGACATAATTTTGTTCTTTATTGCTGAGTAGAATTCCATTGCATGTGTATTCCATAATTTTGTAATTCATTAATCTATTGATAGCCACCTTAAGTTGGTTCTATAATTAGGTTATTTTAAATTGTGCTTCTATGAACATGGATACACATATATTACTGTAGTTCTCTGATTTCAATCCCTTTGGGAAAGATACCCAGGAGTGGTATAGCCAGATCATATGGTAGGTCCATTTCCAGTTTTCTGAGGACTCTCCACACTCATCTCCATAGCGACTAGTTGCAATCCCACCAACAGCGTAGAAGAGTTCCTATTTCCCCACACACTTACCAAGAATTATTGTTTTTTGACTTCTTGATGATTGGCATTCAGATTGGTGTTAGATGGAATCTCAGTGTAGTTTTGATTTGCATTTTCCTGATTGCTAATGATGTTGAACATTTTTTATGTATCTATTGGCCATTGTATCTCTTCTTTTTTGGAATATCTATTCAATCCAGTGGCCCATTTCTTGATTAGGTTATTTTTAGTATTAATTCTTTTAGGTTCTTTGTATATTCTAGATATTAGTCCTGTATCAGAAGGGTAGCTGGCAAAAATCTCCCATTCTGTAGGCTTTCTCTTTAAACTCTTGCTGTTATTTCTGGTTGTGTCGAGTAGACATTTCCAATCATCATTTTAGCTATTTGCTTAGATTAATAACTGTTGAAATAATGTCAGATTTTTGAAAGAAAGGTGTATCATCTATTGAAGGTGGTAATACTGCAAGGCATTCAAAACCAAAGCATGTGCTCTGTTCATTTATATTAATTATGGAAAATTGAAAATAACTCAGCTTTTTACTTCTACAGTGACCTTACCTGGGTCATCAATAATCATATACAATTATCATCTGTATTCTTATCTTTATATATTTAGATGGAATTTAATGAACCAATGCTGGGCTCAAGAACCTGACCAAAGGCCTACTTTCCAGAAAATTCAAGACCAGCTTCAGTTATTCAGAAATTTCTCCTTAAATAGTATTTCTCAGTGCAAATATGAGGCAAATTCCACTGGAGTCGTCAACAAAGGCTTTGAAGGCAAGTCTGATTCTCTAGCACTTTCTAGTTTTCTCCCCATACGAGCTGAACAATTTTAAAATGAAATATACATAAGAGGCATTTCAGAGCAGGTAAGAAGAATAATATGCTGGCAGCATTTCATCATAGTTATTTATTGTATTCCTCATTGAAAACTATTTTGTACTGGTATATTAAGTATTTAAAAAGGACAATGCTATTACCTCTGGATTTATAATGTAAGATAGCAAGGAAGAGAATTAATATGCTCAGCTATATTTTCATGAGGTCTCTTCACCTCCTCTTGCTTACTATGTGCTGGTTTGGACCTCAAAAGGAGAGTTGAGTTAATTATAGACTCTCCATTTATGGTACATTATCATCACTGGCCATTGTGGGGCTTCTTTTTTATTCTGTTTATTTGTTTAGTCCTTTTGTCCCTGTATTTCTGTCCTGTCCCACTTCCTCTCTCCCACAACCAAGTAACCATTCTAATTACTTTAATGAATATCTTTTTACTTGTTTGTTTTCCTGCAAAATGTGTATTGTTTGGTATACAAGAATTTCAGGGACTAACAAAGGAAAATGGTGGGTATGGAGAGGAAAAGCCAGAAAGGGAAGGTAAAAGCCATAAGGGTGCATTGCCATGGAAACCCAAAGGAGAGTAGCTCATAAAGGAGCAGGCACATGCTGCAGACAGACAGTCTTCCAGGGTTTACATGGATTGTGTAGTTGACTTGTAGTGTCTTTTAAAATTTAGCTTTTTGCTCATGGAATCCTTTCCTTCCAATGTGTTAAAGGCATTTCATAGCCAGGTGTGGTGGCGCAAGCTTGTATCCCCGCGCTTGGGAGGCTGAGACAGGAGGATCGCACAGGTTCGAAGCCAGCCTCAGCTAGTTAGTGAGGCTCTCAGCAACTTAGTGAGACCCTGTTTCCAAATAAAATATAAAAATAGGTCTGGGAGTATAGCCCGGAGGTAGAAAAGCCCCTGGATTCCACCCCCAGCACCACACACACACACACACACACACACACACACAGGCATTTCATAAAAATCACAGAGGCTGCCATAAGCAGTTTTCTCTTAGGTTCTACCAAGAGTTTCTGCAGACCCTTGGAGGTCCATGAGAAGACTTTCGCACTGTGTTGTATCACTTAGCTCACCAGTCGGAGACCAGTAATGAATGGTGCTCATGCTAAATATGCAGAACAAGAGCATTTTTTCTTTTTTGAGGCACTGGGAAATTGAACCCAGGGGCATTCTATGTTCAAGCTACACGCCAGCCATATTTTTATTCTTTATTTTGAAACAGAGTCTCACTGAGTTGCAGAGTGCCTCACTAAGTAGCTGAGGCTGGCCACGAACTGCGATCCTCCTGTCTCAGCCTCCCAAGTACTGAGATTACAAGCGTGCACCACCACACCTGGCTGAACAAGATCATTTTTTTTTTTTTTTTTGTGGAAGGCTTTTATTTACAATCTTAGCTAGCACATTTTATGTGCTCTCACTGTGCTATGTAAGGTAACTCATCAGATACCCCCAGTGGCCCTGGGGAGTATTAGCATCACCATTCTACAGATGAGAAAAATGAGGATTATCAACTTGTCTATGATTACCTGGCTGAGATGGCACTGGGTTGGATCTATTCTTGAGCCTTTGTTTTTGCCTTCACAGAGCCATAGTTGTGGAAAGAAATTGCCCCCTTCTTCCCAGTTCTGTTATTAATACTGTGCTATACAGCTATGTATTATGAATGGCTTATTAACCATAGCCTGCTAAAAAAGATATGCCATTTCATCCTGTTATACAACTTTATTTAGTTGCCAAGCTATTGGCAAAAGGAATTAAGATTCTAAATGTAATGATGTAGGAAGAGTAACAGGGAATATTATATTCCAATTATGATAATTTTGACAGAAACAAGCAATTCTGGGCAATGAAAAGGGTATAACTTCAGTGAAAGAAAAAAAAAACATCATTCCATTATTTGCAATGAATGTAAATCCTGAAGATAAAGAATGGAAATCACAGTCAGGTGTGTTGGTGCATGCTTGTAATACCAGTACTTGGGAGGTTGAGACAGGAGAATCACAGGTTTGAGGACAGCCTCAGCAAGTAGTGAGATTCTCATCAACCTAGTGAGATCCTGTTTCAAAATAAAAATAAAAATAAAATAGGGCTGGGGGTGTAGCTCAGATGTAGAATGTCCTGGGTTCAATCCTCAGTACCAAAAAAGAAATGAATGAAAATCACTAAAAGTGTAATAATGGAGAGTGTGAACAAATAAGGCAGGAAGGGAAGAAATCAAATGAAATAGAGTTTGAAATGTTTGTAAAGAATAGAAATAGTGGAACAGTTCCTGCAAGGCAAGCCTAGACTTAATTGCTTTTTTTTAAAATAATAGAGAATATGCTTGATAATAGCTTGTTGCTTTGTGGACTAGTCAGCATATTTAGTAAAGCAACAAAGTATTTTCATTCATAGTGGGATATAAATAAGAAGATTAAAAGCCACTAGAAAGACTTTTTTTTAAAAAAAAAGAAATAAAGTTTCTTAGGATTACAGGGAGCAATAAAACCATGCCTATGCTATGGTCCTACTGACCTAATGGAGTAGAGAAGGGATAGAGAGAGAAGATTAGTAACATATCTGGGCATCTAGTAAAAATATCCCAGTGACTTCATCCAAACTTTTGTGTAAACATCACCTCATCAGTCCCAGAGAGTTCCACAGGAAACAAATCTAAGTGCTCCTCTGCTGTTCTAAACATAGCCAGTCGGCCGGCATATGTCTCGTCTGTAAATACCCTGTCTTACTCGGAAGCCTTTATTTTAATATTTCCCTATTAAAGGGTTTGCTGAGTGCATGTTGTCTTTGTTCAGGATATCTGCCTTAAGATTTGACTTGTGGGATATTAAATAATTTTAAACAAAAATAAACAATTCCCCAATAACCACTGTCCCTCCTAAGCTTTTTATTTAACAAGAAGATATATTAATTGTTGAAAACTTTCCAGGGTCAAGTTACTAAATATTGCTTTAAGTAGTACAAACCAATGCAGTAGCTAGCTAATGGTTTTTCTGTGATACATAGTAGCAGAATCTGCAAAAATAATTTATTTGCCTCATATAAAAGATAGTTTTTCGAAAACACAAGAAAAAAATTAAAATCATCTGTTAGTAGTTTTTCAATTTACTATTTAATGGGTTAAGGTATGGCAGTGAAGTAGCTGATAATGAGAATGGGCAGATTTATGTAATAGATGTTAAGTTTTTGTTGAACTTCTACACTTTCCTATAACTTAATTTCCTTAAGTCCTTTAAGAACATCTTAATTTCCATAGTCACCTGGACCAATTAAATATCTTATTTCTTCCTAACCTTTTTTTTTTCTTTTTTTTTTTCAGTACTGGGGATGGAACCCAAGGGCATTCTACCTCCATCTCCGAGCTACACTCCCAGCCCTACTTTTTTATTCTTTATTTTGAAACAGGGTCTCACAGAGTTGCAAGGACCTCACTAAGTAGCTGAGGCTGTCCGTAAACCACGAACCTCCAGGTTCAGCCTCTCAAATGCTGGGATAACAAGCGTGAGCCACCATGCCTGGTTTAAAATTATGTGTGTGTGTGTGTGTGTGTGTGTGTGTGTGTGTGTGTGTGTGTGTGATATTTAGGATTGAGCCCGGGGCATTCTACTTCCAAGTTACACTACACCCCAGCCCTTTTTTACTTTTTATTTTGAAACAGAGTCTCACTAGTTTTCTGAAAGTCTCACTACATTGCTGTGCCTATTCTTGAACCTGTGATCCTTCTATCTCAGTCTCTCAGTACTTAGATTATTGGGCTGGGGATAAAGCTCAGTTGCAGGACACTTGCCTAGCATGTGTGAGGCCCACGTTTCAATCCCCAGTACGACAAAAACGAAATAAAAAAAAAACTAAGTGCTTGAATTACGGGCATGCGCCACCATGCCCAGCTGATATTTTTATGGCTATTTTCACATCTAGCAAGCTATTAAGAATTTCTCAATGGCTATTAGTATATACTGGTAGTAAACACAACAGTCGGATCCTTTCACAAGTATCCAGTTTGAGGCACTAATCAAACTTGGCATCTGAGGGAGTTACTTCTATAGGGGAGATATTTTATACTATCTGACTCTTCATGTGATTTGATTTGAAATAGGTTACAATAGGCAAGCGTGGTTGTGCACACCTATAATTCCAGTACTTGGGAGGTTGAAACAGAAAGATGACAGGTTTAAGGACAGCCTTGGTAAAATCATGAGACTCGGCCGGGCGTGGTGGTGCACACTTGTAATCCCCACGCTTGGGAGGCGGAGACAGGAGGATCGCGCAAGTTCGAAGCTAGCTGCGCTGGCTTAAGAGACCCTGTTTCCAAAAATAAAAAATAGGTCTGGGAATGTAGCCTGGAGGTAGAAGGGTTTCCAGGAACCCCAGTACCACCACCAAAAAAAAAAAAAAAAAAAAAAATCATGAGACTCTCATAGTGAGACCCTGTTTAAAAAAATATAAAAAAGGGCTGGGGTATACTCAGAGGTAGAATGTCCCTGGGTTCAATTCATAGTGCCATATAAGAAAAATAAATAAAATAAATAAAATAAAATAAATAAAATAATAATAAATATAAAATAAATATAAAAAATAATAAAATAATAAAATAAATAAAATAAAAAAACATGCTGTAATGACTTTTGAACAATGAAGAGGAAAATGAGATGATGTCAAAGAGCCCACAAGCCTGTGGCTTTGCCGCCTTGCTGTTTTGCAGTGTGGGGGATCTGCAAAAGAAATACACATCTCACGATACAGAGCAGGGATGAAGTTCACATACTTATATAATAACATAAGCTTTGTGGTTCAGGCGTGGAACCCGAAATATAGGTAGATCCACTATTCCACCAGGAAAAAACAGATACAATATCCCTTAATCCTTTGAAATTATTTTATTTTTCCCATATTTCAATTTAAATTTACTCTAAATCAACTAAACCAGGGTTCACATCAGGGTTAGGTGCAGAAGGCAAGTGTTTCTGTTAGAGGTACATGTTAGGATGTTCTCATGCTGGAAGGGTGCTGAGGAGAAAAGGAAGGGCTGTCATTTGTCTACTGAAATGTATCTGGCTTTAAAAATATGGTGCTTTAGAAAAAGACAGAAATACTTCTGATCATAAGTCTCACTCAGGCACCTAGAGATTGGGAAAAAAATTGGTAAAAAGAAAAAAAACCACTCAATTTCCTCATATATGTTTTGATGTTTAGGGTTTTTTATGGTAGTAGAGATTTAGCCAGGGGCTCTCTACTTCTGAACTATATATCCAGATCTATTTTATTTTATTTAGTTTTACTTTGAAACAGGGTGTCACTAAGTTTTTGAGGCTGGTCTTGAACCTGCGTTCCTCCTTAGTCTCCCAAGTCATGGAATTGGAATTACAAGTGTGTCCCACCATACCTGGCTTTAGCTTTTTGATTTCAAAGAATTTTGTTAACTGTTTCAGAGGCTCTGCTATCAGGTTCCTGTATATAAGAATGTCAGCCTTTAATCTGTTTTTCCCCTATTGTCTCAGATGTGGAAGACCTATAAAACTTAAATTGAGCAACAAATGTATTACTTAAAATACCTTTGGAATAATATTTGGGTATTTATTATGTTTGCAGAATCAAGAAATTGGGACTTAGCTGGACATGGTGGCACACACCTGTAATCCCAGTACTTGGGAGACTGAGCTAGGAGTAGTGAGGCTCTCATCAACCTAGTGAGACCTTGTTTCCAAATAAGAGATAATATTGGTCTAGGGGTATAATGCTAAGGTAGAATGTCTCTGTGTTCCAACCTTAGTACCACAAAAAAGAACTTGGGACTGAATATTAAGTAGGCAAAAACAAAGTAATGTGAGCACAACTGCGCAGTGGTCACCTACTGGCTGTCTTCCCACCATGCCCCACTGTGCATAGGTGTCCAGTCTGGAGGGGTACTCTGACCCCATGGCCCCTCCTCACGCAGCAGGGAAACTCTGCCCTCATCTGTTAAGGAACGTAACTGATAGGAGAAGACTGAGTTAACATATGCATATGGCTTAGAATAGTGCTTGGTATATACTAAGGGCTCTAAAAGGGTTAGCGACATCAACAATCACCATAATAATTATTAAAATGTTTAATGTGACTTTCCTTCTGTTTGAACTCTGCCATCGCACGCTTGTAATCCCCGCGCTTGGGAGGCAGAGACAGGAGGATCGCGCAGGTTCGAAGCCAGCTGTGCTGGCTTAAGAGACCCTGTTTCCAAAAATAAAAAAGTATGACATAGGTCTGGGAGTGTAGCCCGAGGTACAAAACAAAACAAAACTTGCTAGGTTTGTATCCATTCTCTCTGAGGTCATAAACCTGCTACTTTTACTTGTCAGCAGTGTTAAGGGTTTCATAGCATACTTGTCCCTGGGGGATGGCTGATGGGGACCAGCCATGTTGGCTCCCTGGCTATTCCTCAATCCACACCCAGCATGCTCCTTCCTCTGTACCCTGCCTCTTGCCCTTCTTCCTCCCTTGAAGTCACATGGCGGATTCCCTCGCTTCATCTGGGTCTCTGCTAGAATGTCACCTCATGAAGGAGCACTTTACTAGCATTCCATCTAAAATAGCAGCCCCTTTTGACCACCATTTTTCTCTTGCCCCTTAGCTGTCGGGTACTCTGTTGTCTGTCTCTCCCCATTAGAATGTAAACTCCAAAGAGCAACAATTTTGTATCATCAATAGCTAGAATATCACCTGGCATGTAGTAAGAGTTCAGTAAAGATTATCTTAATAAGTAAATTACTAAGTCTAAAGGAATATTTTTAAGGTAGATATTTTAGGTATGGTGGTTGGATGAAAGGGTAAATATTTTAGACAAACCAGGGGGCTGCCTGATTTTTGGCACAAAGGCACGACCTGTTCTGTTAAGGCACAGTTGGTTGCCTCTGTGCTCTCAGAGTATTTTATATAGTCCTTTCTTTTAAAGAGCCTGTGACTTCTTGTTTTTGTTTTTGGTACTGGGGATTGAATGCAGGGACATTCTACCTCTACACTCCCAGCCCAGTGTTTTAGTCCTTATTTTGAAACAGGGTCTCACTAAGTAGCTGACGCTGGCCACGAACTTGTGATCCTCCTGTCTCAATCCCCCCAGTACTGGGATAACAAGCGTGTGTCACCACGCCCAGCTAGGAGCCTGTGACTTCTATAGGAATGTATCTGCTTCCCTACAAGACTGAAGTTGCTTCAAGAACTGGGAGCATATCTTTTTTATTTTGGTCTTTCCAGCCTTAGTGGTCTTCATAAATATTTGCTGAACAAATACAGAAAGTTCGTGCTGTAGTCTTTCTCATGCAGTCTGCATATTGGTACAAGTGCAGGGGATTAAATAAGTGCTAAAATAACATCCATTATTTTTCACAGGTGAAGATGGCAATATAATTAGCTTGAATTCAGATGACATTATGCCAGTTGCTCTAATGGAAACCAAGAACCAAGAAGGGTTAAACTATATGGTACTTGCCACAGAATGCAGCCAAGGTGAAGAAAATTTGGAGGGTCCTGTATGCCCCAAGGAATCCGAATCTTGTGGCCTGAGGAAAGAAGAGAAGGAACCACATGCAGACAAAGATTTCTGCCAAGAAAAACAAGTGGCTTTCTGCCCTCCTGGCAAGCCCGCAGGCCTCAACTATGCCTGTCTCGCTCACAGTGGATATGGAGACGGGTCTGATTAATTGCAGGACTTGGGAAACACAGAATTGTGAAAACACTCCCATTAGGTAGTTACTGAAGGAAAAAGTGATAGACGGGGTGGTGGTCTGTTACTGACTCAACGCGGTGAGGTCTCTGAGTTCTAATCTTGGCTTTGAGAGCCATTTGGTTTCATCTGTAGCAAACTCCATGCTAATGACCTAACCTTCAGTGTAATAATGAGGTGAACTACCACACACACATGGATAGAACAGTGTGACAAAACACACACACACACACACACACACACACACACACACACACACACTCACTCAGCAAAACAGTGCCAACTCTTATGCAGTCCCTTAGACCACTCCCCAGTCTTCATCTGGGCTGTAATTGAAATATCTTGGACAGATGTTTAAAGACAGAAACAGATCTGTTCAAGGGCCCAAAGGAGGGAGCTAGGAAGACTGCTGAAGGCCTAGCTGAACTACAGATAGTCTCAAAGAGAAGAAATGGTTAAGTGCTCTGCACATACAAGAGGAACCAGCACCTGTGACACGAGAACTCATTTAGAAAGCTATCACTCCAAATAGACATTATTTTTCATCACTACTGTAATACAGTTTGTATTTTGGAGGCTTATATAGCAGCAGCTGGAGGCATATTGAAAACAGGAAGACCATGAAAATCTTTCAGGTCCTAAAGTTTAGCATTCTGTGATCTTTTGGTTGCATAAAGTTTGTCCTGTAATTTGTGTGATATTATGGAAACTAATTAATATAAAGATTGTTTGGGGGCTGGGAATGTAGCACAGTGGTCTTTAGAGCACTTATCTAACATGTACAAGGCTTTGAGTTTCTAACAGAAGCACACATAGCTTTTATTTGCCATATACATCTTATATATAAAATACTTAAGATTATATCTAGAATCAAATTATTCTTAAATATGTGATTATGCAATGTTAATTAAAGCGGTGTAATTTTTAGCAACTCACCAAACAATAATTACCTACCTGAGAATTATTTTAAAAAGTTTTTCAAAGAAATACTCTGCCTGGAAACTAATAATTTTTTTTTGCAGTTATCAATTTAAATCTCAAATTCCCATCTGCTCTAACAGAAACACTAGTGCAATTGTTCGGTGTGCTATTTAGTAGCTGTATTCAAGATGTTTCTAGGTGAGGTAATTTGATCTTAAAATTTCTAAAAGCTACCGTGGAAGGGGACCATGTATCTGCTTCCACCTTGTATAACTTATTTAATCTTTTGATTCACCTACTACCTGAGAAAGCAGCACAGATTATTAACTGAGTGTGAATGCAGAGAAGTAAATGCATTAGATCTGGAGTGAACAACCCCCAAGTTCAGGTCCAAAATTCACAGTTCTCTGTCACATCACATATTCCTGTGAACAAGGAAGGATATTTTCTTTCTGCTCTGGGGACCCTAATGGGCATCTATCAGTCTTTTAGGTAGCTCAGGCTATGAAGCCCTTTCCTGCATTGAAGAATTCCTGCATCTTTGCTATTGGGGATGGTGCTGGGGTCTCTTTGCTCCTCCAGCATCTCTTGTAGCAAGAAAGCAGGCATGTGACCTGGTCCTCATACCCAGACCCCCACTCAGGCTTCTAATTGAGAGCTAGAACTGCAAAGAAGCAGGGACCAGAGTGAGTCTTCCCGCCAGTTCTGGCCTGTGCATTTGGTCTGGCTGCTGGCACAGAGAGGGCAGTGGTACTGGAGTGGCATCCAATGACCAAGGCCAGCAGAGCAAGCCTGCTCTGGCAGCCGGGTAGTCAGGCTGGACCAGCCATTGCTCCCTGCTCTGTTGCCTCCGAGGCAGGTTCTCAAGCCCTCTTGGGATTCTGTTACCTCACAGCCTTTAATAAAGACTTTTAAGTCATCAGAGTCCGTTCCTCTTGCTTATAATGAGTTTCTCACTTTGACAGTGCTGCACATATTTATTCTGGAAAGCAATAAGGGATCAGAAGTGCACAGAAGAATTGGATTTGCAGTATAATATATTTGCATTACAATTTGGACAATAGAAAATTCCTATCTATCTCAGGGGAGCAGCCAATAAAATTCTCATGCTTCAGCTAAGAAATAAGTGCAAGTCTTTTTAATGATTTGTAATGAATAGCACTGGTAGAAGTATGTAATGCAAAATAAGATAGTGGCTTACACTCACATATAAAATGTGTCACATATAAAAACAATGGCTGAAATGTAATTGGTTTGTTAGTTCTCTAATTGTAAGTCTACATTTGGAAGTTACTCTGGAAAAATTAAAGCTTGTAATCAAGAGGAAAAATGGCAAGGCTGAAATAGCATTTGTTAAATATGTATTCACTAAAAATTGATATCATAAATCTTACTGATACCCCAGAAAATTGGTCTAATGCCAAAGGACTGAAGAGGATTTTTTCAATGCTGCATTATTTTCTGAGATCTAGAGAGACAGATTGTTTTAGCTGGGGCACTGTTTTTAGGTTCACATCAGATGTACATGAGTCCTGATATTCTGCCATCCCTTGAAGTGTTTATGTGCCTACAGTAAGGGAGACAAAATTTATTTGGTTGTTTTTGGTTTCTCCCTGTCTCATATTCATATTTTATTCTCAGAATGATCTTTATAGATATAGGATTCATGAGAGGGTGCCCTTGACTTCTCTTTGACACTCTTTTCTTGGTAAAAGGAAGCCTGTCCAACTTTCCTTTTTGCAATCAGTCAGGGGTATAGGATGCCTGAATCAGATGACTGAGCCCAGCCTTTCCAAGCTCCTTCATAAGCAACCAGAAAAATGAAGGGGCTAAAATCCACCCTCTAAACACTACTGAAAATATTTTAGGATACTTTCTTCCAACTTTTAATTTCTCCTTCCAGCTTCTTATTTATTTTAATGAAAACATAAAACCATAAATTGTATATATTAATGGGGTGCCATGTAATGTTTCAATTAATGTTGAATAATGTTCTTCCAGCTTCTTTGCTGCAATATGAGCTTATTTTTATGGCTGGAGTAGTTGTGGATGTACTTCCCCTGGTTTCTTTTACTTATGCTTTCTCTATCATTGAAAATTCCTTGTAAGTGTTTCTAATGGCGGTACAACATCCTGTAGGATTAATATACTACAGGTTTTTTTCTCCCTTATAGATCTGTGCCATTCATTCACCATCTACTCATTCAACAAATATTTATTGATGTCTTTTATGCAGCAAGCAATTACAGGTGCGGGGAATAGAGCAATGAATGAAGTCAAGTTTCTGTCTTGCTGGAAGTTACATTCTAACACTGTAGTTGGGGAAGTAGACACACTAAATAAATAAACAAAAGACATACAAATCCAAGGAGCAAACTCAACATTTACTAGTTGTAATATTTACCAGATATTTAAATACTCTGTCAAGGAGAGTGTGCTGAGAAAACCTGCCATCCTGAAATACAAGATATGAATATTTATATGGATGTTACAAGAATTTTGGTTCATCAGACATGCTCTCACCCCCTAGAGCATGTACAGGTAGTCTCCTCTCTAAAGTAAGACCTAGTACTTTCTTTGTAGAGGAAGGCCTTGGAGCTGACAACAGGAGCTGCACCCACTTCCTCCTGATTACCAGATGGATAACTAGTTAAATCCCAGTATGACAAGGATATGCTGGGTGTGATAAAGGGGGAAGGAGATTACATTACAAATTGCTAACCAGGTGCTAACATGCACTGATGGGAACCAGAGGTATAATGCTGGGGTTATGTTCTGAAGGTTACTGGACCAGGGGAGGGGATTCACTATATGAGCCTTTCCAGGAACATGAGATTTAACTACCTGGAAAAGACACATGGAGATGAGGCAAACTTGTGGCTATGGTGGCTTGGAAGTCTGAAGAGAGTGCAGGACAATGCTACTTTTCTGTAAGAAGGGAAAGGAAAGAAAAAAAAGGGGGGGGGGGCTAAAGGAAGTGTAAGTGATGATAGGGGCGTATTATGCAAGGCCATAAGAGAACTCCCCCCACTCTGAGACATGCCATTAGGCAAGTCATCAAGAATGTATCAGTAAGAGGAACCTCTCTAAACATCATGAAGAAGCTCAGTGATGGCTTCCGATGTATGCCAGATTTGATGGCAAGAGAGGTGGTCTCAAAACTGGGCTCATTAACACCCAGAGGCACGATTTAGGCTTAATATAATAGAGGCCAGATAGCTTCATCTGATCATCCGAAGCCTGGGAACCCATCACCATGACCATGGAGAGGAAGCCAAAGGGCCTTGACTGTAAAGTTGTGAAGATTGGCCCGATACCATGGTGAACTCCTGTAATTCTGATACTTGGAAGGCTGAGACAGGAGGATTGCAAGTTTGAGGCTAGCCTGGACAACTTAGTGAGACCCTGTTTTAAAATGAAAAATAAGTTGGGCATGGTGGCACATGCTTGCAATCCCAGTACTAGGGAGGTTGAGACAAGAGGATCACAGGTTTGAACCCAACCTTGGCAACTGAGCAAGGCTCTTAGTATCCTAGTGATACCCTGTTTCCAAATAAGAAATAAAATCGGGCTGAGGGTGTAGCTTGGAGGCAGAATGCCTCTGGGTTCCATCGCCAGCACCAATAAATAGATAAATAAATAAATAAATAAATAAATAAATAAATAAACTCAGTGGTAAAGTATCCTTGGACTCAATTCTTAGTACTATAAAAGAATTATGTTTAATAAAGTAAAATTTTCCTAGGAGAGAATAGATGAGTATCCTGACCTTAACATCTAGTCAGTAAAAGTTTATTAGTGAGGGTTCTCCAGAGAAACAGAACTAATAGGAATATAAGGATAGGAAGCTAGACAGATGAAAGGAAATTTATTAGTAGGATTGGCTCACAAAATTATGGATAATATGAAGTTCCTTAATAGTCTATCTGCAAGCCAGAGAACCAGGGAAATTGGTAGCCTGATTCAGATTCAGTCCAAGTCTAAAGGCCTCAGAACTAGAGGAGCCAATGAGGTAAATCTAATTCCAAGGCCATATAGGTTTGAGAAATTGGGGAGGAGGCTCTGGTACAAGATCCAGAGTTAGCTAGCCAAGATCTGGAGTTTTGATGTTCAAGGGAAGAAGATAGTGTCTAGGACACACACTCACACTCATTTCCACATACAGAGGAGAGAGAGAGAGAGAGAGAGAGAGAGAGAGAGAGAGAGAGAGAGAGAGAGAGAGAGAGATTCACCTTTTCCCCCCTCTACTTTTTCTTTTCATTGGCAGCATAATGTCCATCACATTGGATGAGGATGGAGCTTCCTGATTCAAATACCAATGTTTTTCAGGGACACTCTCACAGACATACCAAGAAATAATTCTTCACCATCTTTCTGGTCCCTTTTAATTGAGTCAAGTTGACACACAAAATTAACCATCACAAAGGCAAAAATTGAGGAGTGGGGGTGAACACAGGTATTCCAATACAAATCACCATCCTTACTCAGTTTCCAGATCAGAACCAATGTTCATATCTCAAGCCTAAATTACCACATTAAACCCAGATTATCTTTCAACTAGAGCTGGTTCTAGTGGCAGGGCCACTGCAGGTATGTACTGTAATGATTCTTTCACAGGGAACAATGGTCATTTACTCCAACAACTATATACTAAGAGGAGTGAGAAGCCCAGACATTTTAGACCACTGGGTAGAGACACTGAGCTGACGTCAGTATTTAGACACCTGAGGCATCATCGTGGTGCCTCTCTTGGTAAGGCTTCTGAGGCCAGGTGTTAAATTCCATCACGGCTAAAATCTAACTTACACTGCACCCATTGGGTCCACAGCTCCACCCAGCTGTCATTTCTCCATTTTCAGAGTGTAAAATTGTATTCTCTTGGAAACTGAGAGGCCGTAGCTCTCATTTTATTCATAGCATTGATATAGACATAAAGAACAAGAAAGTACAAGAGATAGATCAGGAAACAGCAACACAACAAAAGCAACATGCAAAGCATTTTTACTGTCATTTTTAGATTTTTTTCTTTATATAGCAAGAAGAATAAGACTGTATAATTTAGTTCAAATTAGACATCTGTCTCATAAATGAAGAGATAAAACTTAAACATGTACCCCAAAATAACACTAAAATGTATTTGGAAGCTTTATGATCTGAAAAAGTATATATGTCAAGCCACATATATTTGTTAAGCCCTTGTCTTGCCCTTGTTGCTGTCCTGAACACAGGGAAATTCAGGGATATTTGTACTTTCTACCATTTTCTCTTTAAGACTCAAAGCCTACATTATCTGGCCACATGGGGACATCAAAGCTGTGTAGCACTGTGTGTTTATTTATTTATTTTTACTTTCAATACATTTTATATCTCCAGGATAAGGGGAGATGACAGTAATCTAAGTTTTCAGTCCTATTTATACTGTTACCATTCTTAACCTCAAATGATCCCAAGTCCCAAGTTTTAATGGAAGATGGTATTATCTTGTATTATTGTTTTTGTTAACTAAATAGTTTGGGACTGTTAAGTATAAAGTTATGAAAAATTTTCTGATCCTAAATGAATATGACTTCATAGCTGTTTTTCCTTAGGGTATGAGCCTAATTACCTAGATCCTTTTCCTACTCGTTAAAAAAAAGTATGAGTGAAGAATGTAATTTTCTTTTTTTTTTTTTTTGCTTTTTTTTGTTGTTTTGTTACTAGAGATTGAACCCAGAGGCATTCGACTTCTGATTTACACCCCAGCCCTTATTATTATTATTATTATTATTATTATTATTATTAGTAGTAGTAGTAGTAGTAGTAGTACTGGCAATGGAACCCAGGGCCTTCTACCTCCAGGCTATACTCCCAGACCTATTTTTTATATTTTATTTGGAAACAGGGTCTCTTAAGCCAGCTGAAGCTGGCTTTGAACCTGCGCGATCCTCCTGTCTCAGCCTCCCAAGTGTGGGGATTTACAAGCATACGCCACCATGCCTGGCTAAGAATGTATTTTAAAAAGTACCCTTTGAGCAAGGAAGAACAAATATCTTAAACTCTGTTCTCTATGTTTCTTACCAAAATTTCTCTGTCAATGCCTTCCTGTTGGTTTCTGAGTGTATATAAAAAACCTCCTGAAGTAAAAACAAAATTTCACACTCCATACTGCCAGGTATGATAATACTAATAATATGACACTCTAAGTAGTGCTTCAAAAGATATCCAGAAATTTCATAAAATAGAAGTATAATGGAAAAAAAGGCAGATGATACTAAAGGAGAAAATACCAGTTGCTTTCTGCAATGGATTACATATTGGGTGAAGCACACTAGAAGAAAAATGTAGTATTGAATCTAGTAAAAATAAACAGTAATAACAAAAATAATTTTGTTTGGCTTTCCATCTCATTTCTCAGTAATACCATTAATGACACAGGGCTGATAATGGAACTGCCAAAAAATAACAGCAAGGCTGTTTTGAATTAGCAGTAAAAAAAAAAGGAGTCTGTGGTATTTTTATTAATGATTTCAATCATAATTATTGTTTCTACCAAATGCATGTTTAGAATTGTAAGGTCCTTCATTTTTACTCTCGAGTAAAATCTACTTTTCTTTGAAGTATTCTAATGAAACATCCAAATAATAAGCTAAATAGTATCTCTTCCTAGTTTTAAGTATGAGCTTCAAAATAAATGTGAATAAAAATTTCTAATCAGTAACCAGATCATACGGTTGAAAATATTAATTAGGAATCAGATTTTTCAATTTTTAGTTTTATTTTCCAAGGTGTAGTTTACCTCTAACATACATGTTTTTGTGTGTAATAGTAATTGTATGCTTACTCATTTATGCCTTTTTATAGAAAATTGAAATAATGATAGGATAGTTTGAACTAAACAACTTTAGATATTTTGGAACATTGAGACTTAAGTGGGACTAGAGATTAGAAAGACATTCTAAGAACAAAACAAAAGAAACGGGAACATGCTACTGCTGTTTGGGTGGAATAACTGAATTCAGTAAAGCAGAGGACATTTGGACATCTTAGTGAAGCTTAGATTTTTTTTAAGAGTTGAAAAACTAGTAGAAATGTTACAAGTTGAAGTAGAACTGACACTACTGTGGAGAATCTTTTTAAGACTTTATCTTTTTGAGTTAACTTGCTTATTTAAAGCAAAAAAAAATGTCCAAATGAAGGGTATCATGTTTGACCAAAGTCATAGTTATTTTAGCAAACTCAACATACGTTTCCCTTAAAGGTTAAACACTAATTCTTCAGCAAAACATTTTTCTCTTTTGTCCTAAGAGAAAATGTATCTACCTCTTGAAGTCAACTTGGATTAGCAGAATCACCGCTGTTGACGGTCAGTGTCACTCTGCCTGGACATGAAGTTGGAGGTTGCAGTTAGAAACAACTGGGGGCTGTTCCTGGAGGCCGCCTTGCCTTTTTAGGTTATGAGGGTCTCTGTGTGTTTAGGATAACATGATTGACAACTCCACTCCAGCTCCAATTAGCACCCTATAATTTATTAGCTTCTGCTTTCAGATTATGCGCTAACTTCACAAATATTTCAACCACGGAAACAGAAGCTATCAAGTGTCTCTTTCCCGATCCAGCCCTCTGGGGCTGGACTGAAATACAAGGAAAGAACAGTACAGTTGGTCTGTCAAATGAGAATAATCATTTATGTCTGTGCCTGTCTGAGGGCATGGTGTCTCTGATTTCTCATTAGGCTTGCATCTGTGTGTGTGTGTGTGTGTGTGTGTGTGTGTGTGTGTGTGTGTGTGTGTTTGTGGGTTAACAGATTCTATTGTGGGTATACTGTTTTAGTATTATTTGAGTTACATTTATTTATGGGTGATGAAGAAAAGCCAATGTTCAGAAAATATGAAATTTGTTTGCTCAACTCTTGCTGTTGTAAGCCTCATGGCTTCATTTACATACAAATGGCAACTATAATGATGGCACTGTCTTTTAGGATATTTATTCCTTTACTACAGATTTTAGGACTGTATAATATATTCTAAATTCTAGGAAGGAAGAATAGAATACACAGGACAAAGACCCTGACAAGTACAATCACAATATGAATGACAGGGATATACATTGTCAATATAGGGAAGAATTTAGCTCTAGGCTTTTATTTAACTCCAATGGTTTATATATCTGCCTTTAGAATAGTACTACACTGTTTCAATTATTGTAGCTTTATATGGTTTGAAATCAGAAAATATATATCTTCTAGCTTTGTTCTTTTTCAAGATCGTTTTGGGTACCTAGAGTCCATATTCCATATTAGGATAGATTTTTTTCTGAAAAATAAATATATAAATATATGATAGTTTCACCTAAAAAATAGAAAAAAAATATTCTCTGGTAAGAAAGAAAGCAAAAAGAAATATTGAAATGTTATCTTTAAGTCATCAAAAGCTTGGTATCAGAAAAAATGAAACTGTTATGTGAGATTATCATTTTTAATTTTAGATAAATTGCCATAATACTAGATGTCAACTACTAAGCCAAGCATGGGAGGGAGGGATAGGGAGAGAATGGGGTGGGGATTGGGTGGGGGCTGACTGGGAAAAGTGTGCATGTATGTCTACAAAAGTATGTATCCTACTATGATGTATGAATACAGTGCACCAATTAAAAAAAATAAAGCAATTTCCTAATAAATCTTAGGTTTTACAATTTTAGTCTTTCAAATGAATTTTTCTCTTTTATCCATGCTTTGATATCATTCTATGAGTTAATTACAGTGCAATTTGTAGAAATGGCATTGATATGAAAAGCATTTTGCCCATGTTTACATATGTATATATTCTCCAAGTGCTTAAAAAAGAAAGTGCTTTGTTTTCTTTGATAGACCATGTCTGAGTACCCACAAGAAATGCAGGCTTTGTGATTCTAAGGAAAATGGGAGTTAAAGTTACCTTAAGAGTAAGCCCTAGATGTAAATACGCACAGAAAACACTTACCCAGAACAAGTGACCAGAGCAGCTCTTAATTGACCAGACCCCGATCAATCTTAGGTCATTGCTAAAATTTGCCAGGCACTGAAACAGAACTTCAAAGGGGAGAATGAGATGGGATGGCAACTCCTTTTCAGCTGAAGGAGAAGAGATAGAGTTCCCTGTAGCTGGGTGACTGGGTTCCCAGCCAGTGGGCAATGGGCAAGAGGATTACTTGGTGGTGGAGAAGTCTCTCCCCTTTCATCACCTCTCCTTGGCTTAGGCGAAGTGCAAAGAGAAAGTGTGGGCGAGGCAGACACCAGTGCCAAGGGGTGTGATTACAGGAGAATCTAACCTTTCTCTCAGACCCTCAATCAGGTATATAACATGCATGAAAACATCATGGTTGCCTTTTCTCATGTCATCCCTCAGTTACTTAAATGTCCTTTATTACTGTATCTTTCAAAGCTGGAGTTTCACTAATATTAGCAAGACAGGTGAAGGAGTTAAAATTTTGCATGACCTGGTGGGCCTTAAGCATGTCAGCGAGGGCTATGGATTCCAAAGTTCTCTTCAGTGGTCTTGTTACAACACACAACTCAGTCTTAGTTTTAGATCACCTTGCATTCTACTTTAGGAAGGTATAAAACAGACCGCTTTTCTGCCAGACCGCTGGAGCCTAGGTTGGCTCAGTAGTCTGGACGGTGTGCTCAAGACTGCTCCAAAGGCCGGTTCCAGTGAATGAGTCTCCTCACCAGCAACTTGATATTCAGGTCAGATGCAGCTTATGAGAGAGGTTTTGGTAATCAGAATCTCGTGGCTGGGGAAATGCTCCCTGTGGTTATGACCACAGACCTTGTGAGTGCTAACGCAGGTGGACCACAGGTAAAGTGCCTCTTCTAGAGGGGGGATACTGGGAGAAGATGCCTGCAGAGAAAATACTGTTATGCTTTCTCTTTGTATGGTATATTTAGTGGCAGATTCTGAAAAGCACACTGGGACTCACTGCACCTTATTTATGCTTGTGTACACCAGTGAGCCATGCCAGTGGAACATGGATTTAAAAAAATCCACAGAGAAGTCCAAAGTTAATTTTAGTTATTGCTTCAATGTCCAAACCTCAGGCTAACTTACAGGGCTTGGTTAGGTTGGGTGTGAAGAACTTCTGAGCAGTGAAGACTGTTAAATACTGAAGTGAATTAATAAAAGAAGAAGTAGTGGCCAGGCATGATGGCACACTCTTCTAATCCTAGGACTTGGGAGGCTGAGACAGGAGGATCACAGCTTCAAAGCTGCAACTTCTTCAGACTCTCAGAAACCTAATAAGACTCTGTTTCCAAATAAGAAATAAAATCTGTCTGAGGATGTATCTTGGAGGCAGGATGCCTCTGGGTTCAATTCCCAGTACCCCCCTTCCCCCAAAAAAGCAGCAGTAATTCCCTCCTGAGATCAGAAGACTGCATTTGACTTAATGGTAGTTCCATTTGATGAAGGAATTTTGACAAAGCCCAATATCAATGAGTTCTACAGAGAGCCAGTCTTTGCTTCCCCTGCCTCTTTCCCCTCCCATTAAACATCTGTTGTGGGGAATAAAATAAGTTCAAAGTCAAACATCAGAGAGAGAAATCAGAATGGGACAAGACGTTACAGCAGGGATACTAGGACAGCCTGTGCACTGGGCTGCCTGGGTTTACATCTTCGCTCTGCCACTACAAACTTTATTACTGGGGAAATTATCCTTCCTCCCTATGCCAGTATTCTCATAACAAGAGGATCATAGTAATAAATACCACATTAATAATGCAGCAAGACTTAAATAAGTTAATCTATTCATAAAGCTTTGGAGTCAGTGCCTGATACATGATAAAAAGTTGCTATTAGCGATTATTGTTATTGCGATCGTATGTGGAGCAGCATAGTAACTTCCATCTGAGAAAAAAAATATTGTTCTTGTAATGGTATTTACTTCACAGGTTCCCAGAAGATAACAGGGTGGGGGTGGACAATTCTGCCAAGCTCGTGCTTTGAGTAAGGTCCTTTACCTGCTTTCAACTCTTGAGACTATCACCCAAGATAAGTGCTATTTGTTTCTCACATTACAATGAAGGTCAAGATTTGGACTGATAGGTTTATGCTTCAACAATGTACAAGGGCAATTTGAGCATTACACAGATCGTCTCTCCTGAGCACTTTACAATACAAATAGCTTTGACAGCAACAGAAAAAAAAAGACATCAATTTAACAGTTTCTAGTAGGATTTTGCTTTCTTAGTCGAGCTTATTAAAATGTAAAATAACCCAACAATTAAAAATGCTTGTAACTGATGAATATTATCTCAAGAGGATAGACTTTAAGAAGTAACAGTATTCTCTTCTGGAGAATAATAAATCTGTATCAGAATGAACGGTCTACAGGCAAGTGCTCTGTGTACTCAATCTGCTCCTAACTTCCTGAGTGCTAACAGGTTAGTCCTTGGCTTTCACAGACCATGTTCTCCTTATCTATAAAACAGAGGGGGAAACCTAACTTCTATTTCCATGTTTGATGTGATGTGGAACAGGGTGGACAGACTGCATAGCCCAGCAAACATACTGGAAAAACAATATGTGTGTGTGTGTGTGTGTGTGTGTGTGTGTGTGTTTCTCACAATATTGCTGACATCAGATCATACTATTATAAATTATCTTATTCTCCTACAGAGAACGGAGACATTTATTTTGTTCATGAAACAACACAGCGAATTTGTAGCAAATAGACATCTTTAATGTTCGTTTCTTCTTCCTAGTCTCCTTCAGTTTTGCCCACACATGGAACACTCCCCTGTTCCATCGCAAAAGTGACCAATCACAACTTTAGAGACTGAGAGAAACATTTGAGGTATTGTTGCCACCAAAGACATTCCTTCCCCTTCTGGTGACTTCTAGTTCCTCTCCATGGAGACAGTTGGGGTCTCTTGTTGCATTTTTTATCCAGAGGA
Organism: Muscardinus avellanarius; assembly: GCF_963383645.1. NCBI lineage: Eukaryota > Metazoa > Chordata > Mammalia > Rodentia > Gliridae > Muscardinus > Muscardinus avellanarius. The sequence goes on along the minus strand of NC_137794.1, from coordinate 70,909,311 downwards.
TAAGAGGGAGAGACAGGATTTGTGGGAGAGAAGGCAGAGCTGGGTTTCTTCTTTCATTGTAAAATGTATCTTATAAAAAAGATGATATATATACATATGTATAACATATCCAGCGCGATTGCAATTGTTATGCCAAACACTGGGAAGTGCCACCTTGGTCGATGTATTTCTGGAGTTTTAAACAGTTGTCCCACAACAGCTGCATTTCACTAAGACTTGGGCAGGTGGCTCCAGATCAGCCCTTGCCACTCATACAGGCTGAGGCCTCCATGTTCACCATCCAAAGGGAAAATTGTGTCTCTGTGTGGAGTGGGAATCAAGGAGGAGACCAGAAGAGAGGGAGCTGGAGGCTAAGCCTTGGAGAAGGAGGAACTGTCTTCTTTTCATTTTTCTATCACAGTCCTTGTTGCAGATACAAATACATTTTCCCACCTGAGGACGCTGACATCAGTAGTGCTATGATCACACTACCTAATGAAATAATTCACATCAGCATGAAAAATATTCACACCCAAAGGTCTCCTTTTCTTTTCCCCATTCCAAGAAAGCTTATGATATCACATCACCCCAAGCAATCTCAACACAGATATCTCCAGTGATTTGGCCAAAAGTCATTAAACATAATTCAGTCTCTGGATCTGCTCTTCTGCCAGAAGAGATTAATTTTAGGCGACATTTCTGTATAGGTGCCTTTTGATTCTCCTGGCACACCAAGAAGTTCGAAGTCTCTGCCTTCTCCCACTCCTCATTCACGAAGTGAGAGTCACAGATGCGGAGCAGCCCCCGTGGCTGGTCAGAAAGGAAAGGGGAGGGGAAACCCTGGGTCAGCAGGTCAGCTCAGAAGGGATGCACCGCAGAGGGAATAGCGCCGAGCTGCAAACCAAGATCAGAAGCTGTTACAAACCCACTCCTTTTCTGCTTGGGCGCCACCAATTGCACTATTCAGAGACCTACAGGGAAGAAGGTGGGCTGTCTAAAACCAGTACAGATCCTTGCTTTTGTCCTGAGGCAGCAAACCTGAAAATAGAGAGGAGACAGAGGAGACAGGGAGAGAGAGAGAGAGAGAGAGAGAGAGAGAGAGAGAGAGAGAGAGAGAGAGAGAGAGAGAGAGAGAAGCAGAAAGGAGAGAGCAAGGGAGAGAGAGAGAAGGGATGGGGAGGGAAGGCACAAGATATTTAAGAAAAAGAAAGACAAACACCATCTTTTTATTGTAAAATTTACAGACTTTCTCTAAAGGGGAGGGGTGAATGGTGAATGAAAGTAAAAGCAAAGCAAATGAAAACACCCTCTCTTCACCTGAGGAAAAGGGGTGAGATGACCAGCTAGTCATTGTGCCTTCCCTCAAAAAAAGCAAAATGTACCTTTCAAATGCAAATTTTTAAGCCTGAGACTTAACATCTTAGCATTATATTTAAATCATTTTCTTTTACATTTTAAGATTCCCATTTAACTTGGCAATTGTGCCATATCGTAATTGTCTTTAGGTGACAGGACTCTGGAAGGCAGAGAGGGTTTTAAGCTACGCTCTGAGCAGGTTTTCTAGATCAGCGCTGTCCAATAGGAATACAGTGGGAGCCATGGGGCCTGAATCTAAATTGTTTAAGCAGCCACATGGAGGGGAAAAAGTAAAAAGAAACAAGTGAGAATTAATTTTAATAATATATTTTATTTAACCCAATAAACTCAATATGCAATGCGGTGAACATACTTGAACATGCAAAATCAATATAAAATTGTATCGAGGTGAATCTTAACATTTTTTTGCACACGTTTTCAAAACCCTGTGTGTCTTAGGTACTGACAGCACATGTCACTGCACCCTGGCCACAGTGCAAGAGCTCGGTGGTCACCTGTGGCTAGTGGTTAGGACTGAACAGCGCTGAGCTAGAACCTTCCCACCAAATTTTATTTAAAAAGAAAAAAAATAGTTCTCTGTTATAGAGCAGGGGGGTCCTACTTTGTAACCCCGCCCACATGGGTAGCCCAGGGTCACGCATCACACACCCATCCCATGCAGGTTCTGGCCACCGAGTCCGGGGGTCTCCCCGGAGAGCTAGGGGGCTCGGGCTCAGCCCAGCGTCGGGTACAGCGCTGGAGGGGCGCCGGGGAGGCCACACTCCCTCCTCCGCTTACCTGAGTCCACGCTGAGGCCCAGGCCCGGGGCCACGTCCCCCGCGGGGCTCACGAAGGGCCCCCCGGGCGCGGTCCAGGCGCCGCCGGCCGGCTCGGCCTTGGCGGAGAGCTCGCAGGACGGGCTGCCGGGCGCGGGCGCGGGCGCGGGGCCGAGGCGGGCCGGGCGCCCCGAGGCGGCGGGCATCAGCAGCGGCCCGTAGCGCGGGTCGAAGTGCGGCGCGTAGACCTCGTGCACGGCGGCGGGGCGCGGGTAGGCGGCGGCCTGGGCGCCCAGCGCGCCGCCCAGCGCGTAGGGGTGGTGCGGGTGCGCGGGGTGCGGGTGCGCGTGGTGCCAGGCCTCGGCCGCGCCCTGGTGCAGGTGTCCGTGCAGCGCGGCGGGCGCGTAGGGGTCGGCGGCGGCGAAGGGCAGCTCCGAGTGCGCGGCGGCCAGCGGGCTGCCCAGCGGCGCGGGCACCGGCGCCGGGTACGCGCTGTTCCAGAAGGAGGCGGGGAAGCTGCGCTGGCTCATCGGGAAGGAGCCGTCCGCTGCGGAGACCCGGGGGGGAAGGAGAGGGGAGCGTGTCACTGCCCCCAAAGTGGGCCCGCGCGCCGCCCCGCTGCGCCTCCGCAGGGCGCCGCGGCCAGCCGGGGATGGGGGAGGAAACAGGACTTCCCCGAGTTCACAAATGTACCCTCGGCACAGACCCGGGAAGCCGAGGAGAGAAAGCGCAGAGAGGTCCCCGCTCCCTGCCCTAGTATGGGGAGCGGGGATCGTGCCCGTCCTAGGGCCGCGCTGCGGGGAAGCCTCCCGCAGACGCGATTTCCCCGCCTCTCCCCAAGCTAAAGAGCGCGGGAGTCGGTGCCCGGAGATCTCACTACCCCCTCTGGCGTCTCAAGCTTTCCAGGTGTCAGAGAGTATGCCCCTCCAGAGCTCCTGATAACTGGAAGTCCATCGACATATTTCAGTCTTACGGCCTTAGTTTTCTTTCTAAAAACCGTATTTTAAATACGTTTCCCCAAGAACTCAAGCAAAAGAATAACCTGACATATTAAAAGAGTAGTTGTGTTATTTACATAGAAGGACATGAAGGGACAGGTTTTTTTTTTAAAAAAAAATGCTAAATTTTATTTAACAAGCTTTCTGCATCCGAGTGAGGATGCCAGGAATAATTGTTATTTTCAGTATCTCCGGTAGCCCGTAGTCACAGCAGCATTTTAAGAAAACAGCATTTAGATCAAGTTTGTTGCCTTGAGCGGGGAAAGATGGGTACCTCGTTCAAGAACCCTTACAGAACGACCATCCTAGAGAATTTTAAATGATTTGAAAGTCTATTCTAAGATGTGAATAGTCTTTCTGGTTAAAAAAATTAGGACTCTGGGCAATAAAAAGAGAATACTGTATGTAAAATTAATGTTTTTGGATCCCGTCTAAGGACAAGGTGAATGCAAAATGCCAGGCTCTCTCAAGGAAAAAAAAAGGGGGGGTATTATTTTCCCCAAATGATTAAATTTAACAACAAAGTCCTCATGGCTCAGGTTAGCATACATTAAAAAAAAACTAAGCTCAAAGAGCAAGCTAACTAAATGGTTTCCCTCACCTTATTATTGGTAATATGGAGGAACTGAGATTTGAGACTAGAAGGGAGATTTAGTTGACTCCTGTAAGAAATCACTGTCCCAGCCTTAAGTAAAGCAAAAGATGTGGTTGACAGTAGAAAAACAAAAAGGGGGTGTGTTTACAACACCACCAGAGATGTTTTGGCTGTATCTGAATTTTTGCCGCCTTATGTGCTCATGGAAAATAAACCTTATGCTTCAAGTTTTCCTAAGTAATTTGAAAACTGACAAAAGGCATAGACTGGCCTTAGGAGGCATTCTACCCCACATTTTGCTTGCAAGGGTTTTTTAGGAGTCCTAGGCAATTTTCGGGCAATTGGGAAAGTGCCCTTTTTTGTTGTTGGTAAAGATCCTCATTGTTCTAATTTTAGAGGCTGGTAAACAGTGACCTCAAAAAGGCGCAGAGACTTGTCCAAGGTCATATTGCTAGGAAGCCGTGGAACCACCATCTTCCAATCCCAAGCCTTCCAATCCCAAGGTTAATGTTTATTTTCAGGCCACTGCTCTGCTCTGCTTTTTAAAGATGAGAGCTCATGCCTGTGCCCTTTCCCCCTTGGTGCTCTTACTTGGCCCCTCCTTTCTGCCACTTGGTAGTATTCTTCCAGCTGTGTATCTTTGAGCACTACAGGTAGACCCCAGGTTGAGAGAGTCCTCCACTGACCCTTTCTAGTAGGGCCCCACACTCACCTCTCCAGGACCCAGAGCTCCTTGGTACTTTGCTGCTGGTACAGCTGGGGGAGTAGCTGCTAGGCTGGCTCAGAGCCCTACTGAAATGTTCGTCCACCACAGAGCTGATGTCCCCCTGGAAATAGGTGAAGAGGACGCAGCGGGAGTTGATGTACTCTGCCTCTGGTGGGTGCTCTTTCTCTGGGCTGCCTTCTTCCTCTTTGATACTGGCTGGGGTTTGGCTGGAAAATGAGGAGCTGCCACTGCTGCTGGGGCTGGCGTTGCATTCCTGGGCTTCCTGCATTTTGGAGTAATAGGCTAGCTTCTGCTGAGAGACAGAGAGAGAGAGAGAGAGAGAGAGAGAGAGAGAGAGAGAGAGAGAGAGAGAGAGAGAGAAGGGAGGAGAGAGGAGAGAAAGATACCAGTTTCAAAACATAGAGCAAGTTGGGTTCAGGCTGAACTTCCTCATCCCAATCCCTTAAGTATCCACGGAGAAAACTGCCATCTGTGCCTAAGCTGTGCACCTTACACAGAAAACCAGCAAGGGAGGGCTGGCCTCACTGTCCACAAGTTTCAGCCTGTACCCTAGGGTAGGCGGGCTTCCTTAGAGGAGGTTGTTGGTAACTCCATCTTCTGGGAATTGTTGCTAGGCCAAATGGAAACCTCTCCTAAAACATCGGGATGAAAGTCTCAGAAGATACTTCCCAAACCAAGTTGTGAGCTGTGTTTGACCTTAGAGCCTGGCATGCATATTTTAAAAATCAGGCTTCAAGGATAGAAAAGTGCCCAAGTACAGTTAAAGCTTGACTGTTGCCTTCCTGAGAATCCAGGGCAGAAGCATGAGGTGCAAGGTGAAGCATCCTCCTGATAAAACAGGACCAAAGCAAGATGCACTAGGAAGATCCTGTCAGGAACATGAATCAAAAACCGACACTGGAACTGAGAAGGAGTTCCACTTAGTAATGAATGGATTAGGAATGTCTGAAAACACCATGACTGGGGAAAATATATAGATCATTTAATAAACGAGAGTTTATATTTATTTAGTCATCCAGTTAAAAGTGTGTCTTAGTTTTTATCTTTTTTTAAAATTTTCTGTGGGTTTGGGGATGGAACCCAGGGGCATTTGACCTCTGAGCTATTCCCCCTACCCAATTTTTTATTCTTTATTTTGAAACAGCATCTCACTGAGTTGCAGAGGGCCTCACTAAGTAGCTGAGGCTGTCCGCGTACTGCGATCCTCCAGTCTCAGCCTCCCAAATGCTGGGATTACAAGCGTGTGCCACCACGCCCCGGCTTTTAGTACTAATATTGTGTGTGTGTGTGTGTGTGTGTGTGTGTGTGTGTGTGTGTGTGTAGGGAAAGACCAATGGACTGCATTTCCATTCTTAGCATCTTTAAATACAGCAAGGACACAAGTAATGAAAAGAAACAGGAGGAAGGTTAGGATCCCAGTTGTGATAATAGGTAGTTTGTGAGATCTGAGAGCGAATTTTTTTTTCAAAACAGTTTTCAAAAAGCAGCTGCTGAGAACATTTTCTCAGGAATAAGCACGGGACAGAATGGAGTGCCAAAGCATTCTGGAGGTGGAGATGGTCTCCTGAGGCCTGAGCCATAGAACACTGAACAGAACTCTCAATGCAACAAATTGATCCAGGGTCCAGGAGGAGAAAGACCAGAAGGAACAACAACCTCTCTCCTCCTTTCAATACTTCCATCCTAAGAAGGAGTATGTCTTAGACAAAGGGGAACTCTGGTGATTCCTACCATTAACACTGAGCCTAGAAACTCTAGGTTGAAAACTAAAAGGGGGGAGGAGGAGGGAAGAAAACTAAAAGCAAATCCACACACTCCATCATTCATCGGGAAATTTCAGAATAGACATTCTCACTTTGCAAACAAATTTGTCGAAATCACTGACAGAGGCACTGGGGAATATTTCAAGTTTCCCAAAGCAGGAGTTCAGGCCTTTATCTTCCAACCTGGTCCAGATTCCTAAAGGCCTCAGGTGTGTGCTTTTGTTCTTTTTCTGGACTTTTCTCCCAGCTTTCTGTTAGATCAGCGGAGGAAATGGAAGGGAAATTTGTTTGATTAGACAGAAGTCCAAGAAAAAGAACAATTGGTAGAATTAAGCGAAACTCTTAGGAATTTGCAGGACCGGGGTTAAACGATCATAAAAGTGAGTTTGTCCAAAGCAGAGCTGCTCGATTGAACTACTCAGGCTCCTGAAAGGCGAAGTATAATCTATGCTCTCCGCCATTCAATCGCACCCTTAGAATACTCCCTAGAACGCAGAAAAGCAAAGATGATAAAAATCAGTGCCTCTGCGTGGTGCTCCTCTTAAGGACTTTGCTGGCCTGGAATAAACTGGCCTGATTGCCTGAGAATTAAAATGGAAATGATTCCCGAGACTGGGTTGCAGGGCTGAGAACACATGGGGGCCTTTGCATCTCACACAGAACGACAGAGACTGGCCTTTGCTTTTTGTCTTGTCATTCTTGGTTTTCCAAGCGAGAGCTTTGCCCAAAGCTCCCCGCCCCGGCACTAGACTGGGAGTCCGAAGTCCGACCGGCTCTTAAGAAGAAAAGCCAGCCCGTGACATTCTGGTCTGATCATTCCCGGGCAGACCTGGGTGCACATTAGCACGGCTTAGCTGCCTTCCGGGGAAAGCGAGCTAAAGGGGGCGAGTTAACTGCAGAACCAACCGGGTGACAGCGCGGGCAATCCTCGCATCTGGGCGACGCGGGCTGCTGGTCTGACGCCCGGGACGCGCGCAGACGTGGTGGACCTTGGGGTACCCACGAGACCCCTAAGAGCCGGAAGGCTGGGGGATCCACCAGTCCCTGAGATCCCCCGACTCCCAGGAGACACGTACCTGGTGGTAGGGAGTGTAGGCGGCTGCGAAGTAGGGCTGCGGAGGACCATAGACTTGGTACATAACATCCAGACAGCTCATGGCTCCCCGCCGCGGAGACAGTTAAGCGCTTTTTCATCAATTTCGGCTCCGCAAAGCTCCGGGATGCTGCGCGGGCGAGGCCCGAGCGCCCGAGTCAAGGGCGGCGGAGCCAGGGGCCGCCCTCGGCGCCGGGATCCCGCCGGCGCGCTCCCTTCCACTCCGGCGATTGCAGCCCGGGCCGCGCTCCGCACAGAAGCGCCGGGGCTCCGGCTCGAGGGCATTTAAACCCCACGCCCCGAGGGCGTGCTGACGCCACACCCCGGCCGCGGGGGGCGGGGGCGGGGACCCGGGGGCCAATGGAGAGCGAGGCCGCCAGCCCGGGGGCCGCGGCGGGTCTCCCCGGGACTCCCGCGCAGAAAGCCTGTGGCCAAGGTGCCAGGGACTGTGCGATCCTGAAGGTGGGGCCCGAGGCTCGCGCCACGAGTAGGGATTCCCAGGTTAAAACTGGGGTGGTGGTGGTGGAAAGAGAGGGGGAAGAAAGGAGAGAGAGGGAGAGAGGGAGAGAGGGAGAGAGGGAGAGAGAGAGAGAGAGAGAGAGAGAGAGAGAGAGAGAGAGAGATATGTGTGTGTGTGTGTGTGTGTGTGTGTGCGCGCGTGCGCGCGTGTCCACTGAAGGGCCGTGTGTGTCCGGGAGTGGCGAGGCGCGGCAGATTCTCTGCTCTCGGTTCCCGGGGCTGGCGATGTCTGTTCTCTGGACGTCCACTTGGGCTTTTGGGTCCTCTCACACCGGATGCCCATGCTCTCTGGGGACTAGTCTCTGGGGCAGAGGCGCTCCCCTTGCAAGGAAATAGCCGTGGCAAAGCTTGTAACCGCGTCCTCTCTGCTCTACCTCCTTGGTGCCTCCTCCATCCCGCTCCTCTCTTCTCCCTCCTCTAAAGCTCGCCTCACCCCTTTGTCTTTGAGGTCGAACCCACAAGGTCACACCCTGCCTCCGCCACTCGTAAAGTGCGCAGCTTTTGAGGAGTTCCGCCTCTGTCCAGCCGGTTCCTGGCTTCCCAGGCCCGGGTCTCCTCAAAGGTGTGCTTTTCGGGACAAGGACCCTTTTTGGCTTTAAGAGGCATCCTAGGAACCGCGGACAGGTCGGAAGGGGCTTTTGTTGCCTCTTGGCTGGCAACACCCAAAGCTGCCACGTTTCTTTTTATGCGCGTGTAAGGTCCGTCAAAGGTGAAACGCGCTCCAGTTGGGTCTCCCGCCCAGAGCTCCGCAGGCTCCGACCTGCTCTCCGTCCTCCTCAAAATCTCCCTCCTCCACCCCCAGGCAGGGGAGTGTGACAGTGGAGGCCTCAGTCTTATAAATTTAGGAACGAAATGAGACTAGGCTGTTTCTCTGGCAGGATCAGGTGGTAGAAGAGGGTTACTGGCGAGATCCGGCGCGTTCAGGGTGATAGGACGGTGCATGGATGCCGCTCTCCCTCTGAACTTTATCATGACCTATGATGACAAGGCACCAACTCAGAAGCAAAAAGAAGGGGGTTAGAGCAATGGGGAAGGGCCACACTTGGGCTGGGGGCAGAGGCTGGGAGCACTGAGAGTCCAGCCCCAATAAAGAGACAGCGTGAAAAGGTAAAAGTATGGAAAATCTCACACTGATTTTCGAGCTATACACTTGAGGATAAATGCACTCTAGAAGTCATTTGTGTGTTAGGAAGTGAATCGTTTAAGTCAAATTGCTTTAAAGTTGAACTTTTTGTTTGCCTTATTTCTATTTTTATACTTGTATGGGTACAATGTAGTGGGGTCCAAAGGCATACAAACACGCATGCCCACATCACTTCTATTTTCTTCCGTGTTTCGAAATAGGCAATGGCTCTAGGTCTCCAACTTGGTGTGTAAATGGTGAGCGGTCGGGAACTGTTGGAAGGTTTCCTTGATTATCTACAATGTAATCTGTTTCTAATAAAAGTTAAAAAATAAAGACACTACCTTAGTGCATTTTATCCAAGCCTCTTGGGGGCGGGATTGACCCGTGATCCAGCGCCAACGACCTCTGGAGCTAGGGGCAATGTAGGTGCGCGGGTGAAGCCGACCCTCGCTCAGTTCTCCACCCCTGCGCAGGGTCCCAAAGGAGTCGGAGGGGGCGCGCACTAGACCACCAGCATTTCTCAGGGGCAAAAGCGAACGGTCACTTGAAACACCACAATGCATCCCTCAGGATGCAGGAGGGGAGAGTTGAGGCCCCAGGCTCGCTCTGGGCTACCGCACAGCCACGCGGTTGGGGGCAGCTCCGCCTGCCTCTGAGTTGGTCAGGCCCGCGCGCCCTAGGACAGGTCTGGGGACACTTGGGAGCCCAGGTGCCCACGACGCAACGCGGCCAGTCTGTGAAACCCCTGCGGGTCTAGCTTTCTATTTTCCACAGGTCCAGCGATCCATTTCTTAACACGTAGTAGGTTCCACTTGAGAAACGCGCTCCTTCCTGCGCAGCCCAGGCTTGACATCCTGGACCCGGAGAGGAAGCGCGGAGGAGAAGCACCGGATCAAGGGCTCTTGTCTTTGAGCATCTCCCAGAAGTTGCCTGCTGACCCTTGTACCCGCCCACCCCCAAACCTCTTTCAGTCCAACAAAGCCCAGTCAAATGTTATTTTCGGAAGTTTTACAGAAGCAGCGATTTAGCGTATTCTGCACGTAGAAAATGTGATTCTATTTGCCCAGGGCTGCTTGTCTTTCACAAACAGTTCTCAATCTCCTCTTCCTTGGAAACAGTTTAAAAAAAAATTTTTTTTTAAATCTCTCTGAAGCCAAGGGAGGGCATGACAGCACCTGAGTTTAAAGTAACTGGGGGAATTGGGTTAATGGGTGGACAGAGAACATTTCTCTCCCCCAAGTCCAAAGAGAGGGAAGAAAAATAAACAGCGGGCGTTTAAAAATACGCCCCCCAAGATTGGAGCATATTCAGTATTTTCTTTATATCTGGAAAGCTGTCATTTACACGAGGGGGGTATTTCTCAACCTATAAATGTCTCTTGATTCTAAGATGTAGTGCAAAGTAAAACACAACTAAATTTAAAGCCCTCCACTTTCTCAGCCATTCACATCTCCAAAATGGGGGTAATGCACAGGGATGAAGGCAGATTTTGATTCTGAGCTTTGGGAGTGGGCTACTGGTTGAAGAACACTGAGAAAATTCTCTTTTCTTTCTCCCTCCCCCACCCACTCCTTTTTTTCCCCCAGAGGAAAACAATTAAAATGTGCTGGGATTTGGGTCCCACAGATAAATAAACGAATATGAAACTATTACAAATTGCATCAAACTGCTTTTTAACTTTCTATAGGCAGAGGGAATTTCAGAACATATTTTAGATGTGAAATCTATTTTATGATAGGGTTGTGGCAATGTATTGAGCTGCCAGGAGGGAGGCATATGAAAAAAAAATAATTCCACAAAAATGTTCTTTTAATGCCTTAGTAGTACTAGTCTGCAATTCTAATACTATGGCAAACTAAGAATATAAGTTACCTTTATTCTCAAAGTTAATAGATGAAACAAAGCTACTGCTGAATGTGTGTGAAAATTGCAACCAAGTGAAATATCTTTTCTCTTTAGAAGAATTTAGCTCTCGTTTTTATAAACTGGATGATTTACTATACCTCTGAACTTTGGGGCCATCTGTGTTATTATGAAAATGGCAAAGATGCAGCTTTGAGGCAGGACCTGTGAACAGAACTTATTTGGAGGCCTGATTTGCAGCCAGTCGAGGCCCTCAGTTGTCCATGGTTTATTTGGATAAGGAGAGCTGGCATTCTGTGCTGCCTTATTCTGCCAACCAAAGGGGATGGACACAATGGTAATCTCTCAGATTTTCCTTCCTAAACCCATCCTTGCCTGTTTAACAGAGGAGAGATGTGTTTGGATTTAAGAGAGCAGCTGACAAGATTTTTGTGGATTCAAGCTCTTAATGATATTAGTTGAAAACATTTCTACAGAAGCTGGGGTTTTCAGGCATGGTGTGTTACTTAGAATGAGACTAGTAATGGAAAATCTACATAGTGGCTTTATTTTTAGAGAAATAAAAGGGACAAAAGGGAGAGAAAATATGAATTCTGCAACTTCAATAAAAAGTTTTAGTTAAAAAAAAAAAAGGCAAGAAAAAGCCGGGTGTGGTGGTGCACGCTTGTAATCCCCACACTTGGGAGGCAGAGGATTGCGCTGGTTCAAAGCCAGCTGCGCTGGCTTAAGAGACCCTGGGAGTGTAGCCCGGAGGTAGAAGGGTTTCCAGGAAACCCCAGTACCACACACACACAAAAAAAGGCAAGAAAAAGAAGGTTTGGTTGTTTTCATGCAAATTTAGAGTATATCTTGCAATTGTTTCTAAGTGAAAATCATCCACTGTCAGTCCAAATGGGTAGATGAGACTATTTTATAATCATTGCCATGTACTTGATTATTATAAAAATATTAACTTTTACTTTTTAAATTTTTATTCTATTTCCATGTTATATAGAAGTCAACTTTAGCTTTGGTGAAACAACCACAATTTTTGAATTTAGTTTTTTTTCTTGAATTGATGTTAATGCCCATTTCTAAGATTGAGAAAAATATTTAAAATTATTTTTATCTTTCAGAAATGTGTTCTTTCTTATAAGTTTCTAGGAAATGGTTCACTTAAATATATAGTCACAAAAATTTTATATGAGCCAAATCGTTAAAAATGGCTGCTTACAAAAATTGAAGGGCACCAAAATAATCCATTTTGTTTAAAAAGCTCATAATTCTATAATAATTTTTATTGTGACTAAAATAATAATTGATTACAAATAGCAAAAAAGCAATTGGAGTAGATGTGCCTCAAACATTTTGTTTTGTCATATTTTTTAAAGGAAAACTTAGAAAGAATTCACGTTCTATATTTACTTGGACACAAAGTCTTAAGTCAGAGGGCATGTATCATTTGTTAATGGAAAGAAGATATTTTGCATATCTACTTGAAAAGTCACTTGAGTTGCTTTTAATTTTTGACCCTATTACTTTTTTTCTTTAAAAACACAATGTCAGCTGGGCGTGGTGGTGCATGCTTGTAATCCCGGTGTTTGGGAGGCTGAGACAGGAGGATCACGGTTTGTGGCCAGCCTCAGCTATTTAGTGAGGCCCTTTGCAACTCAGTGAGACCCTGTTTTAAAATAAAGAATAAAAAATAGGGCTGAGGGTTGGAGGTAGAATGCCCCTGGCTTCCATCCCTAGTACCGCAAAAAATAAAATAAAATAAAATAAAATAAAATAAAATAAAATAAAAATACACTGTCTGAAGATAGCCTAGAAGAAACTAACATCTGTAAAATTCCTTTTGTAAGATTCAGGGTTATAAAGCACTGTGTAGATTTAGCAGGTAGAAGCGAACCAAAGGATTTCAAATGTGGACTTAGATATTTGACAGTATTGTTGTTGATCCATTACCAAACTTCTGTTTATAAGCTTCATTTCAGCAGGATGCTAAAGGGATTAAAGAAAGACCACAGCAATAACAGACAGAAGGTGAAGATATCCTTCTGAGTGTGATGACCTGTCACATGCTTCAAGAGGTCTTGAAACAGCTTCTTAGATACTCTGGTAGAAAGTTTCTGTTGGTATGCATGAAGAATTTTTAGCATCTACTGCTACATTGGCACGGTCTGACTCAATTCCTTTGGTTATTGTGGTTGGTTTTTAAAATAAATTTCATGATGACATAAATAAATTAGATTTAATGATACCTAAAATATATTACGTAGTGTGAGATCTGATACATCAGGACACTTAGCCTACCAGAACATAAAGCCAACTACATTTTAAAATTTTGTTAAGTTCATACTATAAATAATATACATCATATTTTAAGGTGAAAATCCAATTGTGAACTCTGAAAGTCAGACCTCAGCATGTGGTTTGTTTGTGGTTTTGTTTTAGCTTTCCTTGGCTTGGAGGAATGGCATGATTTTAGCTACATTTTCAAGAGTAAAAGAGGCTAAGAATGGCCTGGAAAGTGAATTGGGCTGAAGATCAAGACACAATCCAACTATAGCATTATCTGAAATGTTAGTCCAAAAATGCAAAATCTAAAAAGTAGTATATTATTTTGTATGCCTTATTTAGGATATTGCTACACAGTGAATCAGGGTGGAAAATTGGCAGTTGTCCAGATAATTTAATGAAAATGAGCTAATCATGATGATATGAAAAATCAAACTTAAAAAAATCAGGTCTCTGAGTAGATTTCCATGAAGAAAACTTCTTTTCTTATTAACAAATTAATGACTATTCACCTAAGCATAGCCAATTCTTTCTTTAAACATGTGTGCTCAGAACATGGCCATGACCTTAGTAATGTCTATTAGTGCTTGGAAATATTTTAAGACAGTGATTCTGAAATGCTTCAAATGATCATGTATTTCTATCCCTTAGTTTTCTTCTTTCCTATTTTCACTTGGAAAAAACATTGAAGCCCTAATATATATCAATGTATAAAGCTTTGTTCCTGGGTAAGAGTCTACTGTAAGAAGGGTCCTTTGTTGTTTTTGATAATAAATATGGTAAACCAGGGTTTTCAGTAATGTAACATCGTAACTCCATTACTAAACAATTATTGTTGAAAATTGGGCTGCCTCAGGACATTTAAAATGAAGAGTAAAGGGAGTTAAGGGTTTGGGGACACGTGGGTAAAAGGACTCTATATTTCAGTTAGACCAGAAGAATAAGTTCAAGATATCTCTAGTACATCATGGTGATTACAGGTGATAACAATACATCTTATATTTAAAAATGCACAGAGTTGACTTTAAGTGTTCTCACCATATACACACATACAAATGCAAGCATATGAGATAATGTATATGTTAATTATCTGGTTCACATGTAATTATATTTCAAAACATATTTAGTATGATACATATACATTAAGACATCATGTTATATACTAAACGTATATATATAATTTTTATATGTTAATTAAAAATAAGAAAATGAAGTACTAAATGAAGTAGCTAAGCCAACAAATTTAAGGGAAATAAGAGTCTTTTTACCTCAGTGAGCAGCAGACCTGAAAGCTAGAGAGAATTACCTCAGCAGAAAGAAAATTCCAATGGCAGGTGACAAAAAGAAGACACGTCAAAGCACATGTTGTCAACTAGTTATGTAGGCAAGTAACTGGACAACTGGAGAAAGCCTCCAGGATGGAAAGGGGAGGGAGCAGATAGCCTGCTGTGCCTGCCACCTTTGAAACGAAGTGGCAGATCTGGGCGCCCATCGCTGTAAAGGTCACATATTTTGGGAACTCAGCCCACTGGTCTCATTTCATGGGACATTGCCCCGCCTTCTCTGGGAAAACAAGACAGCCTCAACCTGATGACATGATCTTAGCTACTTTCTTAAGAGTGCAAGAGGCTCAGCGTGGCATCAAGGAGAGATGGGCTGGAGATCAAGGTGCGGGGCTTTGACTCATGGTGGGAGGTGGGTTCAACCCTCAAGCCTTAGCTTACTCCCCTGTACTAAAGAAACTGCTAGAGGATCCCTCAGGGCATGGATGGCATCAGTCTCTGAAATTGGATCAAATTCACATTTGATTTGAAAGATTTGTATAACATTCATAAGCGTTTCTAGCATGAGTCACAAAACCTCATTTTAATTTTGATATTGACTTTTAAAAATGAGTTTACAGCAGAAGTAAGCAATAAAGCCGGACACTTTACCTTTGAAAGAACAAATCTCTTTACACCAGTTCCATGAAGTGTGTGTGTGTGTGTGTGTGTGTGTGTGTGTGTGTGTGTAAAGGGCCCTAATTTGGCTAAACACTTTTCATTTTGAAACACTTGATAACACTATCAAGCCACCATCATTAACCAGGAGGAAAAACTGAATAGATTATCATCAATTTTCAGATTTAGACATAGGTTAAAGCAAGAACACTGCTGCATGTGTCTTCCATGCTGCCTTACGCGATGATGGCAGAAGCTGCAAGTGTGAAGTCCTACCAGCCCATCCTGGAATGACTGTTTTAATACTATATATATATATATATATATATATATATATATATATGAAAGGTTTCCAGGCATGGTGGCACACGCTTATAATCCCGGTGCTTGGGAGACTGAGACAGGAGGATTGTGCGGGTTTGAAGCCAGCCTCAGCTACTTAGTGAGGCTCTCAGCAACTTAGTGAGACCCTGTTTCCAAATAAAATATAAAATAGGTCTCGGAGTATAGCCTGGATATAGAAAGCCTCTGGGTTTCACCCCCCAGTACCACCCCAAAAATAAATAAATAAATAATATAAATAAAAGGTTCAGGACAAATGCTAAACTGAGGACACTAGGGCAACAGTCATGAATAGAAGTGTTATTTTTACCCTAAAATCCTTCTGTAAGAATAGCACATTATAAACTTTATTAGAAAACCAATAATGCTGGGTTACAAGCAAGATTTGACAGTAATTGCCAGGAATCCTTCAGAATTCCAAGGAAATGTAAATCAGGAGAGCCTTGTTTTACAATCGTCTGGAGAGTGAGATTGTACTCTGGTACCTAGAGTGCCCATACTATTTGCTTTCTGTGGCCTGAGTGAACATGTGGTATGCACATTCAGTGTCTGCTCCTTGGAAAATAAAAGTTCAACCTTCCTGAACTCTCAGGAGACTGAGAGTTGAAGGTTCTCAATCTTTCATTTGGGAAAGTTGAGGTTTCCAAAGGAGAATTTGAAAATTTTATCACATTATATGACTATTGTATATTTCAATGTGCAATAATACATAACTTACTTAATAGGCTATGTTTGCTAGAATTTTTAGTCAAAACACCCTGGTTGAAGGATGAGTATTGCCAAATTCTCCTGCCTGAACCAGGTAAATTCTTGAACAGCGTGCCTTTGAAGAAAATGAGCAATAATACACACTGTGCTTAGTTAGGAATCTTATTACTGTGCTTAAGCTAAAACCACCTCATGTAGTGGTCAATGAGTTTATCATTTGACTTGCCTTTTCTACTTTAAACCTGCAGGAGTCATAAAAAGAACTAGAAAGAGCTGAACTAGAAAGAGAGAACTAGAAAGCATAAATGGACCCCCAAACAAGGTAAACATTAAGGCAAAAATAAATAAGAACATACGTACACACATGCATACATACATACATATATAATATAATACATACATACATACATACATACATACATACATACATGCAAGCCATGGGTCCCTGGGCTAGCTGGACGCTGGTCTGGAAGCTGGAGTTCAGGTACCTGGCTTCTTGCAGGTGGATAGGGCTGATAGGCCTCACCTGTCCTTTCTTCCTGAAACCAGTACTCTTTCTGGGGCTCTCATGCCCACAAAGGAGGCTGAAAAAATGCTGCTGACCTGTTGTTTGGCCATATCTTTTCTCTTTGGTATTATAGGCTGACTCCAGGAGCATTCTACCACCAAGCTATACCCCAATCCTTTTTTAAAAAAAAATTTTTTTTAAACAGGGTCTCACTAGGTTGCTGAGGCTGTCCTTGAACCTGCAATCCTCCTGTCTCAGCCTCCCAAGTTGTGGGATTACTGGCATGCAACACCATCCCCTGACCTGGCTATATATTTACGTAAGCTTTTGTTCTGGAGAGGCAGGAGGAAAAAAGGCACAGGCTTGTGACCAAGAACTGGGCCAGATGGCCTCGTATTCTGGGCCTGGATCTGGATCACACTGACTATCACAGCGGGGGCAAAGCTCTAAAACACACGAAGAATCGGCTGTAGATGAACAGATGTGTGCATGTGGTATTGGGAGGGACAGGTGGAAGCAACCGGAAAGGCGTTTGCCGGGAGGATGAGAGATTAAATGCTTACATCCTAAAAAACAGTATTATTTAGTTAGAACTCATGTGAGGTAAGGGTACCTCCCCTCTTCTTTTGGCCCATTAAAATAATTTTCTATTAAGGTTTAATTTGCATGCAAAAAATTTTATCCTTTGCTGTGTGCCATTATGAGTTTTGATAAATGCATGAAGGACTATAATTCCCATCACAGGCAAGATACAAATTGGGGTGTGGTGACACATGCCTGTGATTTCAGTTCTTAAAAGGCTGAGACTGTAGAGTCACAGGTTTGAGGCTAGCATACATTAACTTATTGGTCCTGCTTCAAAATAAAAAAAGGGCTGGAAGTGCAAATCAATGGCAGAACATCAATATCCATGGGTTCAATACCATGTATGCCCTCCAAAAAAGATATAGAAGTTTTATCACTCACACACACACAACAGTCTCTTCAAGCGCCTTTGTAGTCACTGCCTGCCCTCCCTCATTCCTAGGCAAGAGTAACCACCCATGTCTTTTCTTCCTTTAGTACTTTTGATTTTCCCAGAATACCTTATAAATGGAATCATGGAGTTTGTAACTTTTCTTGGTGTTGCTTCTTTCACTTAGCAGCATGCATTTGAGACTCATCCAGGTTGTGTAAAGTAACAGTTTATTCCTTTTTGCTGCTAAGTTGTATTCCATTTGCAATGGCGTACCAGAATTTGCTTACCGATTTATGAGTTGAACATCATTTGGGTGGTTTCCAGCTTTTGCATTTTTCTTTTTTTAATATCCTATATTTAGTAATAAAGAAATAAACCACGCTATATGTGTGCGTGTGTGTATGTGTACCCGACAGGCTATTTCTCCGTCACATGGTCTCCATAACCCCGAGATGTGAAGAGCAGTCTTTAGATGCAGTGCTGAGCTTTCTCTGTGTGCTGTCCTTTGGTTTGCCTAATAGGTTCTACAAACTGCCTTTTCAACCCTGTCCACACATCTTCAATGTCACTAGTTCTCCTTTCATGGAAGTGTGTCTTTATCTCAGAAATCAGATAGAAATAACGTATCCAATGGTGTAAATTCTTGATCAATATCTGTTTTTATTTGTTTTTAAGCTCCCCAGAGGGGACCAGGTCTTCTTTCACTTGTAAAAACTCTGGAACCCAATGAAATACAAAAGCCACAGGAGACCTCGTATATATCTGTGGGATGTGAAATACTTGCGCTATTACTCTAAGAGGATGACTTCCCTTCGTGCATTTCTGATTCAGTATCTCCTCCACATCTTGAAATTACTTATTCGTTTCCTGTCTTACCTATCTTTCTTCTAACTGTGTATATTTTTCCTCAGAGGAAGAAATGCCTATTGAACCTTCAAGGCCAATGCCTTCTCTAATTTTCTGGTTACCATTCTAGCCATTCTCCATAACTCCTTTAGTACACCTTGTTTTATTTTCATTTTTTATTTTGTGGTACTGGGAATTGAACCCAAGGTCATCCTACCTCTGAGCTCCAAACTCAGCCCCATTTTATTTTGAAATAGGGTCTCGCTAAGTTTCCAGGGACTTCTTGAAGTTGCTGAGGCTGCCTTGAATTTATGATCTTCTTATTTCAGCCTTCCAAGTATTAAGATTATAGGTTTGTGTCACCATGCCTGGCTAAAAACAGTTACCTTTAAATTGAAAAAACTAAAGTATTTTAAGAAGTGAAGCCACTAAAGTCATCTATGCATTATGATACATTTTACAAATATTATTCATACTAAGCAACAATTCATACCAATAAATATGGCTAGCAGAAGGTCAAAATTAATTTCATTTTATGACAATGTCCATAATTTGCAATATGAGGATATTCTGTGGTTTAGTGAAACTTTCCTTGTGCATCTTGCATCTTGACTAAATTATTATTATTTTTTTTTTGCAGGTCTTGGTTGGAACCCAGGGGCATTCGACCTCCGAGTTATACCCCCTGCTCTATTTTTTATTCTTTATTTTGAAACAGGCTCTCACTGAGTTGCGAAGGGCCTAAGTAGCTGAGGCTGTCCACAAACCACTATCCTCCGTTTTCAGCCTCCCGAATGCTGGGATTATAAGTGTGGGCCATCAAACCCAGCTCTAGACTGAATTAAATTTAATTGCTTTAATAACTTTAGTCAGATTTATGTCATGTACTTGAGAATGGCATTAAAGTCACCTTTGGTATGTCTCATAAATCTTTGAGCAGATTCAGAAAATATTTTATGTAATTGTAAAATGGTTCCCCAAGTAAATTATTATCTGCACAGTTGAGGCCATGTCTATTAGTGCCAAATTCAAACTATGCATTGTACTTGGCAGCGATAATGCTTGCAGGTTCTTACCTAAAATTCAGGTTTATCCATCTTTTCCTTAGTCAGCAATATTAGTATTATTATCTTAGGGTTCCCACCATAAAAGTTTTTATTTTTTATTTTTTTAATTATTTTTTTATTGGTGCAATGTATTCATATATCATAATGGTATAAAGAAAATACTTTTGTAGACATACATGCATGCATCGCCCAGTTAGTCCCTACCCCATCCCCACCCCGTTCCCTCCCCATCCCTCCTTCCCATGCTTGGCTTAGTGGTTGACATCTAGTTTTATAGCAATTTATCCAATATTAACGATGATAATCTCACAAAACAATTTCATTTGTCTGATACCAAGCTTTTGATGACTAAAAGATAACAGTTCAATATTTCTTTTTGCTTTCTTTCTTACCAGAGAATATTTTTTCTTTTCTTTTTTTTTTTAGGTGAAGCTATCATACATTTGTTTATTTATTTTTCAGAAAAAAAATCTATCCTGATATGGAATATGGACTCTAGATACCCAAAACAATCTCAAAGAAGAACAAAGCTAGAAGATGTATATTTTCTGATTTCAAACCATATAAAGCTACAATAATTGAAACAGTGTAGTACTGTTCTAAAGGCAGATATATAAACCATTGGAGTTAAATAAAAGCCTAGAGCTAAATTCTTCCATATATTGTCAAGTTATTTTTGACAAGGTTTCCACGAACATTTGGTGGAGGAAATAATAATCTTTTAACTAAATATTGTTGAAAAATAATAATTACATGAAGAAGAATAAAATTGGACCCTTACGTAACACATATACAAATATTAACTCAAAATAGATAAAAGACCTAAATATAAATCTTAATACTACAAACTTTTAGAAGAAAATCTGGGTCATGAAACCTCACAACATTGAAATTGGCAGTGATCTCTTGGATATGATTTCAATGGCACAGGCAACAGAAGAGTATACAAACTCCCTAAAAAATAAAAACATATTGTATATCCAAAGACAATGTAAACAGAGTTAAAAGTTACTGATAGAATGGGATAAAATATTTCCAAATGCTATATCTGAAGGTATATTAATATTCCAACTAGAAATCCTAAAAATTAGCAACAATAAAAGCAAACAATACAATTTAGAGATAGGTAAAAGACTAACATATATAATGAATCTCCACAGATAACCAATCTTAGTTGTCTGTTGGATGGAAAATCTTATTTCTCGGGTTCTGGTGTGTGTTACCTATTTCTTCTTTGTAGTTAATCTCTTTGAGTATTTTCTCTAGCGCTGGTTTTGAAGACATAAAAACCAATCTTAGTTGTCTGTTGGATGGAAAATCTTATTTCTCGGGTTCTGGTGTGTGTTACCTATTTCTTCTTTGTAGTTAATCTCTTTGAGTATTTTCTCTAGCGCTGGTTTTGAAGACATAAATTCCTTCAGTTTCTGTTTGTCATGGAAGCTTCTTATTTCCCCATCTAATTTGATAGAAAGTTTTGCTGGGTAGGAAATTTTTGGCTGGAAGTTGTTTTCTTTCAGAGTTTGGAATATGTTACTCCAAGCCCTTCTGGCTCTCATGACTTGGTTTGGGAAGTCTGGATTGATTCTAATTGGTTTGCCTCTGGATGTCACTTGGCCCTTTGTTTTTGTTGCCTTTTAGATTCTCTGCTTGGCTTCCACATAGTTAATTTTGACAATTATGTGGTGTGGGGATCCTCTTCTCCGATCCTGTCTAAAGGGAGTTCTATAAGTTTCCTGGACCTGTGTATCAACCTCTTGCTCTATGTTTGGAAAATTTTCTGCTATTACTTCCTTGAAGAGATTGTTGATCCCTTTGGTTTCACCTTCTTTTCCCTCCTCTATTCCAATTATTCTTAGGTTAGCTCTCTTAAAATGGGCCCATATTTCCTCAATGTCAGATTCCTGCTGTCGGATATTTTTTTCTAGATTACAAACTATGCGTTCATTTTTGGAATGATCATCTTCTAAGAGCGAGATTCTGTTCTCCATGTGGTCTAATTGGTTGTTCATGCTTTGAATTGAGGCCTTTACTTCATTAATTGCATCCTTTATCTCTTTTTGGCTCTCTCTGAATTCTTTTCGAAGCACCTCTATTATTTCTACAGTTATTTTCCTGATTTGATCTTCTAGCAATCTCTGATTTTCTGTTTTATCAGGTTCTGATGTTGTGGGGTTGTGGGCATTCATTGCTCCATTGTTATTCCTCTTTCCCATGATTTCGCAAGTTTGTGCCTTCTCTGGGTTCTTCCCTTGGGTCACTATGGCTTCACTTAAGGTGCTCTGGATCTCGAGTCTGTAGTATCTCTGACCCCACTACTCCTTTACTGGGTTGTATCACAGAGTCTCCAACCCAGGGAGTCGATCGAGGCTGCTTTAGACCATGGGGGGTGCCAGGTTGCACGTTCTCCTATGGTGTGATATCTCTGCCACCGCCCCTCCCCCACTGGGTCAAGTCCCAGGGAGTACAGTACTGGGATTTCTCCTCTGTGGCCCGCAATTTGACTCACTGTTCTTGAGTACGCAGATGGAGCTGTCGTGGACTCGGTGAATTCGCTGCTGCTGCCGCCGGTAGCAATATGGCGCTGCTGCCATGCCCTCGGTCATGAGGCTGGCGTATTTCTTTTCTGTTTTTGAACTCCACTCTGAGTCCCTGTAGGGTGTGCTGAACCCAGCCCCTGGGAGCTTTAGTTGCTCCCTGCGCCAAGAAATCTGCCGAATCCCGCCCGACTGTCCCACAGAGGCTCACCTTGGCTCGCTGTCTGCCACTCCTCTCTGGAGCTTGGTGGGCTTTTGAGTGTGTTGGTCTTGTGCCATCCGGTGAACTCGCCGCTGCCACCAGCAGTAAGGCGCTGCTGCTGCGTTCTTGGGCGTGAGGCTGGCGTATCTCCTCTCTGGTTTCTGAACTCCGTTATGATTTCCCTTCCTCTCTGGAGCCTGGTGCTGCAAGGCAAAATGGCGCCCACCGCTTCACGCTGCGGCTCTGGCTGTAGCACTGCGGTCTGGTTTCTGGTGTCTCGTTTTTCCAGCCCTTTTTTTCTCTGTCCCTTAAAATTACATTTTTTGTTTCTCCACTGATGGTGTTTTCTGGCTATGAAAGGCGCTGATTTTGTGGTAATAGAGATTGGTTGTTAGCGGGGCTCGTATGCCCCGTTTTGCTCCGTCGCCATCTTCCCGGAAGTTCAAAAGTTTTTAAACTAATGTCTAAAATATAAAGTTGTCTTCTTATTTTGATGTTTAAGTCAAAATTGAGGAAATACTAATTGTGCTAGTCTTTTCTTCTCCAGTAGTTTAACAATACATGAATTCCATGTCAATTTTTCAACAGGGCATTCTACAATAGCAATGTATGTATGTATGTATGTATGTATGTATGTATGTATGTATGTATTTGTGGTACTGGGGTTCCTGAAAACCCTTCTACCTCCGGGCTACACTCCCAGACCTATTTTGTATTTTTATTTGTAAACAGGGTCTCTTAAGCCAGCAAGTCTGGCTTCTAACCTGCACAATACTCCTGTCTCCACCTCCCAAGCGTGGGGTCTACAAACGTGCGCCACCATGCTGGGCTAGAATAGCAATTTAAAATCATTTCTATTAAACTTGATCTTTTCCTGTATATATTATATTGATCTTTTTCTGCATATATTATACTGAGTTCTGACATTTAAAAAAGTTAACATAAGTGCCAGGCGTGGTGGCGCATGCTTATAATCCCCGCACTTGGGAGGCAGAGACAGGAGGATCGCGCTGGTTCGGAGCCAGCCACACTGGCTTAAGAGACCCTGTTTCCAAATAAAAAAGTTAAAAAATAGGTCTGGGAGTGTAACCCGTGGGAGTGTAGCCCGGAGGTAGAAGAGCTTCCAGGAACCCCAGTACCACCACCAAAAAAAAAAAGTTAACATAATATTGCTCTTGTACTAGCAACCCTGACCAGTATTCTATTTTGACATTTGACCATTCCACTGTTTGCCTGTTAATTCACGTGTGCATTCTGAGTGTGTGCAGGTGAGATTTAGTGATCTTTTAACAGTGAATATGTTTCCTGTCAAAAATAGTTTCCTCAAAGAAAGCTGATCTGAAGGTTGATTGTGATGCATACAACAGCAATAGCAAAACACTTTCAACTTTTTTGTTTCTCTACCTGGAATGCTCCTACGGTCTTCTTCCTCACTTGATTCAAATTTCTTTCCAAATTGCTCCCATTATGGTTTAGGTTTGGAATATCCCACGACCTCATGGAGACAAGGCAGCCATGTTGGAGGTGGGGCTTGGTTGCTGAGGAGGGGTACTTGGGGCATGGCTTTGGAGACTGTAAAAGGTTTCTTTCTTCCTCTAGCTTTCTTTTTGTATTTTGTATATCTTTATATATTTTTATATTCATATATCTTTGTATATTTTATATCTTTGTATATGTTTACATATAATATACAAATATATGAAGATATATATTATATATATTGCATAGCCGGGAGTGGTGGCACACACTTGTAATCCCAGCATTCGGGAGGCTGAGGCTGGAGGGTCATGGTTCGCGGACAGCCTCAGCTACTTATTGAGGCCCTCCACAACTTAGCGAGGTCCTGTTTCAAAGAAAGAATAAAAAATAGAGTAGGAGGTGTAGCTTGGAGGTCAAATGGCCCTGGGTTCCATCCCCAGACCCACAATAAAATAAAAATAAAACTGAAAAATAAAAAATAAAAAATAAAAAAAGACTTGAAAAATTGGGCTGGACATGTAGCTTGGAGGTAGAATGCCCCTGGGTTCCATCTCCAGTACTGCAAAACAAACAAACACCAAAACCAAACCAAAACAAAACAAAAAAACCTCTCTCTCTCATATATTGATACAAAATTATTTTGTATATATATAATGTTTATTTTGTATATCTTTGTATATTTGTATATCTTTCTCTAGCTTTCTTCTTTTTAAGGTTTCTCTTTTTTGCTAGATTTCTCGCTTACTTCTAGCCTTCCCAGGTGTGTGAGATCAGAGTCTCTTTCCTCCTGCTTTCCCTTTGCTTCCTGCTACCATGCCCTGAGCTCTGCATATGTAAACCGGCATAGCATGAACTGAACCTCTAAAATCTCCAGAACTGTGAACACATAAATCCTCCTTCAAGTTGTTGTCATCAGGTGTTTTGGCTTATAGCGATGAGAATGCTACTGAAACAGCTTCTCAAAAAAGCTCTTGCCAAACCTCAGATCTAAAAACATCTTTATCATTTTCTGTTCTCTTATCCTACTTTTATTTTTGCAGTACTGGGAATGGAACATAGGGGCATTCTACCTCCAAGCTACACCCCGATCCTATTTTTAATTTTTTAATTTTTAAAATTTTTTTATTTTTGGTGGTACTGGGGTTCCTGGAAACCCTTCTACCTCCGGGCTTCACTCCCAGACTTATTTTATATTTTTATTTGGAAACAGGGTCTCTTAAGCCAGCAAGGCTGGCTTCGAACCAGCACGATCCTCCTGTCTCCACCTCCCAAGCGTGGGGATTACAAAGCGTTCGCCACCATGCCCAGCTTTATTTTTTTATTTTGAAATAGAGTCTCACTGAGTTGCAAAGGGCCTCACTAAATAGCTGAGGCTGTCCACACCCCTCCATCTTCCTAGCTCAGCCTCCTGAATGCTGGGACTACAAGCATGCACCACCACGCCCGGCTACTTTATTTCTCTTTACAGCACACATGGCTTTTTGTACATCATGTGCCCCCCCCCCCTTGCTAGAACGTAAGCCCCAGGAAGACAATGCCCCCGCCTATTTTGTTCTCCATTCTGTCTCTAGTATTTAGAACAGTTATCGGCCTCAAATGAGCACTTAAATATTTGCAGAGTAATGTACTCTTTTGTCTGAAATTTCTTTCTTTAGCTTTGATCCAAGATCTTTATTATTTCTTATTATCTCAAATGATCTATAACATTGATTCTCAATGAGTAGAACCCAAACAAACAGGGTCAACATCCTTTTTTGGGGAATATAAATTCTATTTTTTTTGTGGCACTGAGGGTTGAACACAGGGGCATTCTACCTCCTAGCTACACCCCCAGACCTATTTTTTATTCTTTGTTTTGAAACAAGGTTTCACTAAGTTGCAGAGGGCCTCACTAAGTAGCTGAGGCTGTCTGTGAACTGTGATCCTCCTTCTCAGTCTCCCAAGTACTGGGATTACAAGTGTCCACCACCACACCTGGCTGTGAATATGAATTCTTAGTCTTTACTTCAGACCTATTGAATCAGAAGCTTGGGAGGGGGCAGTAATCTGTTCTCACAAGTCCTTTAGGTAATTCTGAAGCATGATGAACTTTGAGATCCACTGTTTTATGTACTCAGGAGTTGGCACTCTGAATTGCCTTCCTAATTTTGTAGTCTCACTTTGATTTTAATTAAATTTATATTGAAGCAAGGCATAGTGGCACATGCCAGCCATCTCAAGACTTGGAGACAGAATTATAGGTTTGAGGCCAGCCTTAGCAACTTAACTAGATCCTTAGCAACCTATTAAGATCCTGTTTCAAAACAAAAAATAGAAAGGGCTTAGAATGCCTGCAGTTCAGTCTCCAACACACACACACACACACACACACACACACACACACACACACACACACCAAAGTTACATTGAATGTTCAAATTCTATTTTACATATATATATATATATATATATATATACATGTGGGGCAATTTGGTGATATTGTTTAGACATTATTCTAAAACTCTCACTTAGGCTATTCAAAAATCAAAGATGGGACTGGGGTACAGTTCAGTGGTAGAATGCATGTTTAACATGCAAGAGACCCTAGGTTTGATTTCCAGCAGTACCAACCACACACACACACACACACACACACACACACACACACATACCATAAAAACATTTTATTATACTTAACAGAATAACTTAGAATTATAATCTCTAGTTTGTGCTCATTTTTAAGATAGTAAATGATTTAATTGGTTCAATACATTTTAGAATTTATTTGTGCTCATGACAGGTGACATAATACTTCAGGCCTATGTTTTTTTTTTTTTCGTTGTTTGTTTGTTTTTGGCGGTACTGGCGTTCCTGGAAACCCTTCTACCTGCAGGCTATACTCCCAGACCTGTTTTATATTTTTATTTGGAAACAGGGTCTCTTAAGCCAGTGCGGCTGGCTTTGAACCTGCGTGATCCTCCTGTCTCCACCTCCCAAGTGCGGGGAGTACAAGCGTGCGCCACCTCGCCCGGCTGGTCTATGGTTTTTTATTCAACTTTATTTGTTTCTTCTATTCCTTCCTCTCTCTCTTTTTTTTTTGTGTTTCAGTTTCTGCAAGTTGAGAAGAAAATGGATTTGAAGTTGGGAGAAAAATCTGCCCTGAGATGGGATCAAGTTATTGAAAGAGCCGAAGTTTGTTTTTCTTCAAGTAGGGAGAATAATTAGCCTCTTGATGAAATTTCCACTTTCATACATTCTCAATGGCCTCATCTCACCAATCTCTCTGAAACTGATGTAAAAATAGATCAAGGGTTGCTCTTCTTTTTTTCTAATTGGCGTGCTCTATGGATTGGCTGTGGTTTCTCACATACTCTAGGGTGTCTGAATTATAGTTTGCTAAGAGTTACTCTGAGGGTTGTGTGAAAGTCTGTCTAAGCTTCATGTCTAATCTAAATCTCTTACTAGGTATGGAAAGTCAAAACTGCAAAACAATTGTCCTCAAAATAATAAGATACTGGTGGTATTGTAATTTTTCTGTATTTTATTTGAGCTAGAAATGGAGTCCATTTTTCTTGTGTTTTTCAAGGGGCAAGAGAACATTTTATTGTTATGTATTCAGTTTTTTAATGAAAAGAGAAAAAAGAGAAAAAAGTGACATTCAGCCGGGCATGGTGATGCATGCTTGTAGTCCCCGCGCTTGGGAGGCTGAGACGGGAGGATCACGCAGGTTCGAAGCCAGCCTCAGCTGGCTTAAGAGACCCTGTTTCTAAATAAGATATAAAATATGTCTAGGAGTATAGCCTGGAGGTAGATGATCCCTGGGTTCCATCGCCAATACCACCAAAAAAAAAATGACATTCACAAATATAGATCCCTAAAGAGGGAAACTGAAAACATTGCGTTTATTGGAAGTTGACAATAATTTGAAGACAACTTTCTGCTCTGTGCATATACTCTGCCATAGCTAAGTATTTATTTTATATATGAATTCTACTCTTAAATGTTAATAATTGATTTCTAGGGCTAATAAAATGAGTCATACTACTTTTATTTTTTTCCATTTATCTCTTGCACAAACACCCTCCCCACACACACACAACTCTTTTGCATATTTTTTCAGCATCAATCAACTGAATTGTCCCTTTTGAATTCTGAAGGATCTGAGAAAAGGGCACCAAATCTAAATGACAGGGGATGTTCTTTATAAAAGAACTGAGATTAATCAGGAAATTTTTCTTTGATATATGGTGAAAAGGAAGATTTTATTACACACACACACACACACACACACACACACACACACACACACACTGGTGGCATGGATTTTATATCCTTCACGGAAGTGATGTGTAACAAAATACCCCCAGACAAACTGCCCAAGGGCTATTTCACCTGGTTCCTCCTTTTGAATCCCAGCTGACCCATGCTACTTGAGTTGTGGACAGGGTTGATGTAACATGAGCCACAGGTATGGAAAGAGTCTCAGACTTGGAAACATAACATCCGAGCTCAAGTTCCATCTAAGCCCCTTTGCTCTGCTACCTGGGACTGATCACAGCTCTCTGACTGTCCATTTTGCATCTCTTTTCTTATTTCCTGGGGTTTCAGATGAAATTGTGAGTGTGGAGAAGCTTTGTAAATGCTATGCATGGTTCAGAAGGAAGACTTTATTAGCATCATTATCAATACTAATAACCATATGGCTTTGAGAGACACGACCTTAACATAGTGATGGGGCCAACCTGAAAGAGCATGAATGATTACTTGTCTGGTCATTTCTTATTTTTCTTAAATGGCATTTTTCTTGGCTCCTAGGGACCTAAAGGCTCCTCTCTGGCCTTCCTGAATTAATACCAGGACAATGAGGCAACTTTGAGCCTCTGTCTGGGCTGCCACATTTCTTTCTCTTTCTCAGGACATCCTTATCACTCCCCCAAATGCTGTGTTGTGCAAAGATGTTGAGACCTTGAACTCCCCCAGTGAAAGGATTAGGAAAGTGGCTGTACACTAAAAAATGCACGGCATCTGGAAAGAGTGCCCAGAGGATGTAATGTGCCCCAGTGACCAACTGGCTGACTGTATCCTGTTCTCTCATTCTTTTATTCCCTCCAGACATCCTTGGTTTCTTTTCCAGCCCTGAGTAATAATGAGTTCTTCATCTGGCTCAGCACTGTTGGGGGGGAGGCACTTCCCATGCCACATTGGTCATGCCCTGCTTCTATTGGCCAGAAGAGATGATGGACGAGCAGCAGATGCCCAGCTCCATTGCTCTGCCTCAATATGGGTTCTAAATTGAGGAATATTGGCACTTTCAGAAGGCAATAGCACCTCAGTCCTGTGCATAGAATACTAATATTCACAAACTTATCACCTCCAAACTTGAGGTCGAGAGTGTCCCCCAAAGCGCACTCTTTGCAGGACAGCTATGTAAAATCCTCTCATCTCCCCATTTCAGAGTCTCTGAGAGGTCCTAGGACCAATGTCATGGTAACTCTTTCCTGTCCACTTGGCTAGAACCAAATGAGCTCTGGGTTTGTGGTGATGGTGGTTGTGGGGAGGGATGAAGGTGAACCTTGTTTCTTCTAGCGCGGGAATTGGGCTTTCTATGGAACAGCTGAGTGGTGTCTGATGCGTTTCAAAGATCTTTTTAGGCTGAAGGCAGAACCTGGGGTTGACTGAGTGTGGCAGCTGCTGCCATCCATCACCCTTTCTCTGGCCAATGGGAATGGTGCTGGGCCTGCCTGTGGGCGGGATAGGTTAAATGCTGGCTGAGAATGAGAAAATCATTCAGGCCAGCAAGAGAAAGCCCTGCAATGGCATGATGGAACACACAAGTATGTCAGCCTTTTGTTAGGTTACTTTTGTTACTCTTCAGATACATAAATGCTATGTTTACTTATAGGATTATTGCAAAGTAACTTCTTAATTTAGAATCTATTTTGGATAATTTGGCATAATTTATAGGGCTGCCTAAATATATCCTTGATGTTGAGGACTGGAGATATGAAACATAAATTGTTAAAAATTAAGCCTGACTAGTAAGAAAGTAAAGAACAAATCTATCATTTAGTGATTATAGATAGGCTGAGTAAATATTTTTAAAATGGCATAGCAATAAAACATTTAATTTTTCCTTTTAGCAGTAACCTCTCTGGGATGTAAGGTGAGTAGAAAAAAGCAGTATTGTGAATTTTGGAGTTCATCTTCTTCCTCTAGTCTTCCCATAGGTTTAAAAATGAAGCTGGGTGTAGTCGAGCATGCTTGTAATCCCAGCATCTGGGAGGCTAAGACAGGAGGATCATGGTGTGTGGACAGCCTCAGCTACTTAGTAAAGGCACTTTGCAACTAAAAAAAATGATGATCTCATAAATATACAAAAATTTTTGATGCAAATTGAAATAGTAATGTAATACTTTTGCTTATAGAACTGTTAAACATTTTAAGAACAATACTACTTTGTGCTTTCAAGAGTGTCATGAAAGAGTAGGAATGAATAGGCAAAACTTTTTTGTAGGATAATTCAGAAGTATCAAAATCCTTAAAAATATTTAGGGCTCTCCTACATGTATGTATTGACCAGCATAAATGCCATTTACCTCTCTTCTCGCCCACATGATAAGAACACAAGGCTGTTCTTTAAAGAATTCAAACACTCTACACCTGAAAATTTTAAGTGGGAATTATTGCTCAGAGTAAATTCACCCTTGTTTTGACATTTAGGATGATGGTATACAAATTCCTCCAGAGAACCTCAAAGAGAAGCCTGCCATACATTACCACTTATTTGTGATCTGTGTTCTTTATTAGGAGAAAAACATGCCAAGGAAAAGAACATAAGGAAGAGTATTATGTTAATTGTCTTTCATTCTAATCTAGAGCCTAATATATTGAGGAAAACCAACAATACATCTTTTCAAAACACTACAAAACAAAATGTATAGTTAGAATTACTGATCTTAAAGAAATCATTTAATTTTAGAAATAGCAAAGATATTTTTAAAAGTTTTATTTTATGAGAAAGTCAAGAATATATTGCACCATAAAACAAAAAGTGGCTACTCTGTAAAAAGTAGTAATAAAATAAAATGAAAAATAAAATAAAAATTAAAAAAATTACTACTACTAATAATAAATAAAAATACTTTATTTTTATTTAAAATAAAAAATAGAGCCGGGGATGTAGTTCAGAAGTAGAATTCTTCCTTCAATACCCAGTACCACAAAAGAAATAAAATAGTAATCAGAGAACATAAATATAGTAGATCTTGTTGGCATACTACCTGGATTCCCTCTGTTGGGACTGGAACACTCACTTGATTGGGTTCTTGGAGTATTGATAACGAATAGCTCTCAGCTGATTTCTTCTCTGAATCTTAGCTGAACTGAAGGATATTATGTGGCCCAGGATCATAATGAGGACATGTTTGCTACTCAGTCAGCTAGTGATTGAACTTCAGAATCTGTTTTCTTGGTTGCTAACAAGAAGACTCTGAGGTAGAGATTCACACTAAAGAAATTAGTAGAGTGTGCTCATGGGGTCAGTGCATTCTGAATGAAGATAACAGGATGTCATGGAGGGAAACCATGAAGAATGATGCAGGTATAAAACCTCAGCTAATCTGATAGTAGCTCTGGAGCTAGGATAGACCATCACAGTTGCCTAAAACTTTGGAGAGGGAGCTGTATTTTGTGCATTCTTTTATTGACCAATCTTTTTTTTTTTTGGTGGAACTGGGGTTCCTGGAAACCTTTCTACCTCTGGGATACACTCCCAGACCTATTTTTTAATATTTTTATTTGGAAACAGGGTCTCTTAAGCCAGCGAGGCTGGCTTCGAAACTGCGTGATCTTCCTGTCTCCACCTCCAAGCACAGGAATTACAAGCTGCACCACCACGCCTGACTTGACCAATCTTTACATGCAAGATGTCACCCAAACTATAAGGCAAGCAAAGGTGAGAGGGTTGTCATCATGAAAAAGAAGTCAATTATGATTGTCCTTCCTTTGCAAACCAAGACGAATGGTAGAAGATGCTACATTACAATGACATTCACTGAATAGCAATGGAGATGAGAGATTACCAATACAATATAGGCCCGTTAGCAGCACTTAGCCGCCTGAAACAAGGTGGGTGCAGTTATTATAACGGGCAAGTTCAGGGCAGCAGCTAGAGGAAGCTGGCCAGCAGAGAGCTATGAAGATGGTTATTAAAACATGGAGTTTCTAGGAACAAGATATTTGGGCAGTCACTATGGGTGTTGCTCAATTTGTACAACAACAAAAAAATCAAGAATGAATTCTCAGGTGGCAGGGAAACTGATACAATAAAAAAATATGAGCCTCTGCCCATTTGCTGGCCATGAGTCAGGTTCCAGTCTGGAATTCCTTAGATTGAAGAAAGGTCAGACCTTTAGGAGAAAGACTGCACCCTTATAGTAAGTGGTTCCCCAGTCCTGCCTCAAAGGAACCTATAGCCATCTACTCATGTAGCCATGCACTGAAGAAAGGGAGATATGTACATTTGTACAGAAGTTTGAAGGTGACACTGACACCAGAGGACCAGAAGCATCATCGTGGGATCTCCTTTTAGAGTGAAGGCCAAATAATACTTCCAGTTTCATGATGTACAATCAAAGGATATAAACAATTATGAAGTTGTTCCTTGGCCTATGGATTGAGGACTATCAGCGAAACAGGATACATAGAAACTTTTGGACAAGAGGTTAAATAAAATCAATCTGGGCTTTGAGAGAAACAGAGATTATTGCCACTCTTGACGGCCTAAAAGGTCAAAGAGTAGTAGTTACCCATCATATTCTCATTTAATTCACCAGCCCAGTTACCACAAAGATAGGTGGATCCTGTCAATCAATTACTGAAACATCACCAATTAGTGATCCTAGTTGCAGCAGCAATAGTATCTATGATGTCATTGTTAGAGCAAATAAAAAGCCTCAGTTACATGGAATATGGTTATTGATCTGATAAGTATAAACTTTTTCATCCTAGGATAATAAAGGACAACAGTATAAATTTATGTTATAGCCCCAGGATTATGTTAAATGTCCATTCTTGGTTATAACCATGGACCATTTACAAATCCCACAGAACATCATATTGATTCACACTGACATTGGTAATATCAGGTTAATGTAGGCCATGTTGTTTGTCCATCAGTAACAAGTATATTGAAGGCTTTTATAAGAAACCTGTAAGCTGGGTGTGGTGGCACACACTTGTAATCCCAGCATTTGGAAGGCTGAGACTGAAGGATCACCTTTTGTGGACAGCCTTAGCTACTTAGTGAGGCCCTCCACAACTTAGTGAGAACCTGTTTCAAAAAAAAAAAAAAGAGAATAAAAAAATAGGGCTGGGGGTGTATCTTGGAGGTAAAATGCCCCTAGGTTCCATCTCCAGTACCCCCCCCCAAAATAAAAAAAGAAGCATGTACCCCAGAGGGTGGGTGCAATAAACACTATGAAGATTTAGAGGCATACCATATTTTTGAACTTTTTAGAATTCTGGGGTCTAGGGCATGCTGGGGTATTCCTTCCAAGGCAATAAAGAAAGTACTGCATTTTGTACCTACCATCTTTAAGAAGGAAGGTGATGTCTTGAGTGTCATTTAGATTCTGGAAGTGGTAAGTTCTATGCTTGATACCTGAGAATACTGCTCTGGATCACATATTGGTAAGACAAAAAGTGTCCAGTGGTGGGGCCCAGAACAGAAGAATGCTTTCTTCAAGTACAGACTATATTGTAAGAAGTTCTGCCTCTTGGGCCACATGATCTGGAAGAAACTATGTTAGATATACTGAAGTAATAAAAGACACTGCAATGGTTTGAACATGTTTTCCAAAATTCGTATGTTGAAAACTTAATCCTCAGTGCAACAGTGTTGGCAGGTGGGGATTGAGGAGGTGCTCAGCTCATGAGAGTTTCGCCTTGATGAATGGAATACTATTGCCCTGAAAAGGACATGGGAGTAGGTTCTGTCCCCTCTGGAGGAGGCGATATTCCAGGGGACATCTTGGAAGCAGATTACCTGCTGGCACCTTGATCTTGGCTTTCCAATTCTCTAGAGATTTTCAATTCTCAGTGTTTTACTCTGAGAATAAATGTCTGCACTATTCTATTATAGCAGCACAAAATAGGCTAAGGAAGACATTATGTGAGTTTATGGGAAATCTTCATAGGAGAATAGGTCTATGAGAGATGGAGAACTTGATCATGGAACATCAAAGTTCTCTGCGACTAGGACTGCTTTTCATGAGATGGAGTGTGTCCAATTCACCAAATTATAAGGTTACAGATGCCCAGCAGAATCCATTGTAAAATGAAAAGATACATCTGGAACTCATGAGCAGAGCTAGAGGGTGCAAATAAGACATCGATCGGGTGGCCTTTGAGTACCACCTAACTAATCACTGTCTCTTTTAGCTCACAAATATGACTTAGGATGGGCTCAGAAAAGGCTGGACCCAGTTCATGAATGTGTGGGTTCACCCCCCAAATGAATACAATTACACTACAGTTCTACATAGAGGTGCCATAAACTCACATAATGTCTGGCAATCAGGTAAGGGCTGATGGAGTGATGTGTGCATGTTTGCCTCTACCATCTTGTATTCCATTAAGATGTATGAATACAATTCACCAATAAAAAGAAAAAAAACTATGTATGCATGAATATCATCCTAATTTTGTTAAAGAAAAATTCTAGCTATATATAAAAGGCTAGAAAGAAATTAATAAACATTAATGATGTTTGTTTCTTCAGGTGATGAAGTAACAGGTAATTTTTACCGTGGGAGGAAATTATTTTTGCAGGGTCTGATTTGAAAAGGGTTCCCTTTAAAATGGGGCCTCATCCACTGTAGCCCATGGCCACATCTTGAGCCCTGCTTGAGTGCCCTGTAACTGAGGGAAACACCCCAGAGATGAGGAGAGAAGAGGGAGGAAGGAGAGGAGCTACTGCAGGGATGATGACTGATGCACTTAAGGGTAGCAATTCATCGGGAAGAGTAATTATAACACAATTAAATGAAGGACCCATTATACAAGAACACTCTGCAGAGGTTCCATAGGGCTTGGGTGAGAAATGAGGAGTTGGAAGAGGTAAATAGAAGGAATGCATCTGGATGCATGGCTAGGGGATCGGATATCTCCCACATCCCCTAGTCTTCCTTTCAAAAGGTCAACAGGTATTCTTTGCCTCTGCTTCATCCTTCAGATTCTTCTCTTTCCTGCACAGGACGCACACACACATCTTTCAGTGCTGCTGCTCGGTCCAGCCCATGCTTGCCAGCCCTCCTTTAATCCCTGCCTCCCAGCACCCAGCACACTCAGCGCTCCACACATTCCTCGGGGTCAGTACCCAGCTCTCAGGGCTCTTTCATCATTAGAAGACCAGACAGTTGTTGCTAAGCAGAGTATACAGGGCACAACTGTAGCCAACTGTCTCACCCATACTCATTCATGATATTTCTCAGTTTGCATGGATTATGAGTGGGGGAAGCAATGATTTTCTAGTTTACTGCAGAAGCCAATGTTCCTTGATGACCTCTTATGAAAATAATAGTTATGTTCTCTGATCTTAATTTACTCAAACATTTATTTATTTATTAGGAAGCAAACATTTATTAAGTTGATATTATTTTCAGAAGAGTGATTAGCTCTGCAGAGCAGGAGGAAGTCACAAAGGAAACAGCACTAAACCTGTCTTAGTAAGCCCATGTGTTTGGATTGGGAAAAGTTTGTCCTTATGTATCAGCTTTTTGCTATACTTAATGCCTTGTATGCATTTAAGTCCATAAAATTCACATGCTTGTATAAATTCTGACTTCTGATACCTAAGAGTCACTTGAAATCAAGTAGAAGAAGAATCAAATTCTGACTTCATCTTACTAGAAGCCATGATGTACAATCAATTGTTTTTACTTCTCTGAGTGTTTTCTCATCTGTAAAACGGGATGGCAGAGCTGTGAATATAAATGAGAGCATGTACGTAAGAGGACTTCTTGGTGTGTGCTACGTGGTGTGTGCTCAGTCAATGTGAGTACCTCCTCACCCCCACCAATAAATTTCCATTTCATGGACTTGAAGGTATAGTTGAACTTTTTTTCTATCTTGAAAAATGGCCAAACTGGTCAATATTCATTTCTTGAATAATAATACCACAAGGACTGATACTGTGAGAAATGGAATGATCACTTAGAACTTTTTATTCTAAAACAATTTCTGACTTTTTAAAACTGACAGTAACTGAATGTCACTGTTTATGCACAGCTGGCCTTAAGACCATATTAAATAACCCGATGGGTCTCATTCTCTGTGTTGTTACATGTGTGACCAAATACAAAACGCATAGAAATTTTGGTCAGGTACTTTAAATACCAAGCATGATGTCTTTGTCATAATAAATGTTCAACATGTTTGTGTTGAATGATGAATGCATAGTGAGTTTCAGATTGTGGGCTGACTGTGTGCAGCCCAGGGGTGTTCATGGTGGAAGGAGTCCCAATTTCTCTGTGCTAGGTAATAGAAGAGCCCTTAGAAACCTTTCTCCTGTGGCTGATGGGCTGTTGACATTTGCTGGAGGCTGCCTGGGTGCTAATCACCTCACTCATTTACATCCTTATCTGTCATTTCTCTCAACCTTGCCTCTCGATGGACTATTCCTGAACCAAAAGAGGACAATATGTTTACAGCTTGAAAAAATACACACACTTTCTATGAACTTCGGAAAAAATTACAGTATTGAAACTGGGAGAGGGAGGGTAGGCAGTGTAGCTTAGGGAAAAAAATTTGAAAAACTCAACTAAAACAAACCAACTTGAACATCGTAAGACCACAACCAGAGTGGTAGCCAGGAAGGGGTATTTATAGACTACTCACCATGTACATATGACTTGGGAAAAGTTTACAGGTTAAGGCTTTCTCCTTTTTACAATATGATCTTTTTAGCAAATTTGCAGCACACAATATAGTATTGTTATCTATGGTCACCAAAGTGTACATTTTTTAGACCTCGAAACTCATTCATATAAATACAAATGAAACAAACATTGATAAACCTGGAAACTGGAGGGTGCAGGATGGGAAGGAGGAAATATCACAAGCTTATTAGACTCTTTCCTCACCCTAAATCTTTTCATAGATCTGTCACTTTTTTTTTTTTTTTTGGTACTGGGGATGGGATCCAGGAATATTGTATCTCTGAGCTACACCCCCCACCCTTATATTTTAGTCTTTTTATTTTTTGAAACAGGGTCTCACTGAGTTGCAAAGGGGCTCGCTAAGTAGCCGAGGCTGTTGGTGAACCTCCATCCTCTGGTCTCCGCCTCCCAAATGCTGGGATTACAAGCGTGCGCCACTACGCCTGGCACGACATTCTTTTTAAAAATATACTTTTATTAGCAATATAGTCTCACATCACGATGTATTTCATAGTGCTAGTGAAATGCATGCAGGTAGCACTTGGTGGGCTTTCCTGGCTCTCTTCCCATTGCCCCCTTCCCCATGCAGGGTACTGAGATTGACACTGGTATTCTCACATACGTGCATACTGTCAATGGCAGTAATTCCTTCACTGATTCTTCCTCTCTGTCTCCACCTTCCCCTAGACCACCTCCCTGGCTCCACAGCAGTTTCCCCTCCATTATTTGAAGCTCCCTTGTATCCCAATTACCCCCTAGCTTCTGCATATGGGAGAAAACACATGATCCTTCACTTTCTGTGAGTCTGTCACCACATTCCAAGGTGTCCTCCTTGAGCCGAGAAGTGGCATGCAGTGAGCGCGGTCCTTGGCTGGCTGTTCTCTAGCTGTGTGGCCAGGGGCCAGTCCATCCCCAGGCTATCTGCTGCTTCAGTGGCAAAATGAAGTAATACCCACCTCAGGGGTTGAGGAGAGACATAAACTTTTCTAAAGTTTCCACCAAGCATGAGTATCTCCACTTCTATGGTTATTTCTGGAATTTGTTACTGCCCCTATATCTGGTCCTCCCAAATCACTTTCCTAAACTATGTAACACTTTGTTAGCTGATGTATCAGCGAGTCAGTCTGCCTGATAGACATTGTATTTCTAAAATACAAAGTTAATATCCCTTTCTCACTTCACAATATTTTTTTGTGTAAATAATATCATGAACTGTTTCTTAAGACATTCAAAGAACCCTGAAACCTGTTCCCGGACTACTTTATTTATTTTATACCTTTATTGGTGCATTATAGTCTCACATCATAATGCAATTCATGGTGATAGTAGCATACATGTACGTAGCACTTGGTGGGCTTGTCCACTGGCTCCCTCTGCACCTCTTCCTTTCCCATATGGGATATTGAGATTGACATTGGTCTTCTCACATATGGACAAATGCCCCGACCACTTTAAACACTTTCCTACATGGCATTCCCCACCCCCAAGGCTAGCTTCATGGTGAAGCACCTTGTGCAGTAACTTCTTACAAAATAAAAAATGTGCCAATGGACATTGCATCGAAGCATATCAGACAATTACTAGAATTCTCCAAAGAGTTTTCAATTTCTGGGGTTGAAAACTGTTGCAACATTGCAAATCAAATATCCACAGAGCCCTTGCTCTTGAAAGGGATGCTCTACTTGGTTTAATAACTCAAATCATTAACAACTTTATCTTTGAACTTGTTTTTATAGGTGATGTCACAGGAAATAATACAGTACGAGTATGAGTGGTGGAGACGCTTCAGGCAGCAGACTGCACGTGTGCAGCTCAGATCTGTAGCACTGAACATCTGGGAAGGAGGCCCGGCCTCCTAGCATGTATGTGCGTGGAGGAGTCTGAGGGACATGGGTCTCCAACGGGGTGACCAAGGCTGGAACCTGGACCCAGATTAGTGGTGGCAAGAGTAGCAGTAGATTGGCAGCAATGGTAATAGTGGCCAAGTCCCTGGGAGAGAAGAGATTTTGCTTGAGGTCACTGTTGAGGACAGTGGTGGGAAGCAGGTTTGCAGGGTATAAAGTCTAGAGATAAGGTGGTGCATATTGCCAGTTATAAAATGAGAATATACATGTGGATGTTACTTTAAGGATATCCAGCAATTTTTAAAATTCTTTGCAGGCCGGGCGTGGTGGTGCAAGCTTGTAATCCCCGCGCTTGGGAGGCAGAGACAGGAGGATCGCGCAGGTTTGAAGCCAGCCACGCTGGTGTAAGAAACCCTGTTTCAAAAATATAAAATAGGCCTGGGAGTGCAGCCCGGAGGTAGAAGGGCTTCCAGGAACCCCAGTACCACCAAAAAAAAAAAAAAAAAAAAAAATTCTTCGAAGGCTTTTGAATTTTAGTTTTTGATAACTGCTATAACATTGCAAAGCAAATATGTAAAACTTAGAAATTAAATTTAAGATGGTCAGCTGGGTGTGGTGGTGCACGCTTGTAATCCCAGCATTTGGGAGGCTGAGACAGGAAGATTGCACAAGTTCGAAGCCAGTCTCAGATACGTAGTAAGGCCCTTTGCAACTCAGTGAGACCCTGTTTCAAAATAAAGAATAAAAAAATAGGGCTGAGGGTGTCGCTCAGAGGTAGAATGTCCTTGGGTTCCATCCCCAGTAACACACACACACACACACACACACACACACACACACACACACACAAATTTAAGATGATCACATTTGATAGAAAAGAATGCTATTTTCATTGGAACTGTATATGAACCATCAATAAGGAAGATAACCTTTTTGCGGGTTACAGAAAGTTGAATTCAGGGTCATTCTACCTCTTTGTTATACCATCAGCCCTTTTATATTTTGAAACAGTCTCCCTAGATTGCTGAGGGTCTCACTAAATTGTTGAGGCTGCCCTTAATTCTGCAATCCTTCTGTTTCAGCCTCCCATGTAATAGGACTACAAGTGTGTGCCACCATACTCGGCTAGGAAGACAATTTTAGAAGTAATTTTTCCCTGTAATTGAAAATGCAGAGATGGAATATACAAACAGGTATTCCGAGTCATATATAAGTCATGAAGCTGATTTTAGTTTTTTGTATAACTTCCATGAGTTTTGAAAAATGTCAGAGGAAACATAAATATGTCATTATATAAATTTATAGTTAAAACAAATTCAGAATTACATGAAAAAATTTTTGTACATAGAGTAAATATTTATTTATGCTACTGGGGGTGAAACCCAGGGGCTTTTCTACCTACGGGCTATACTCCCAGACCTATTTTATACTTTATTTGAAAACGGGTCTCACTAAGTTGCTGAGAGCCTCACTCAGTAGCTGAGGCTGACTTCGAACCTGTGCGATCCTCCTGTCTCAGCCTCCCAAGCGCTGGGATTACAAGCGTGCACCACTATGCCTAGCTAAGAGTAAAGTTTTAAAAAGTTATTCTGCAAGAATAATCAAGTCTAGATGTACTAAAATTTATATCATGGAATAATCTATCAGGAACGCACTTTTAGCCAGGTGTGGCGGCGCACGCTTGTAATCTCAGCATTCGGGAGGCTGAGACCTGAGGATCGCGGTTCGCGGACAGCCTCAGCTACTTAGTGAGGCCCCCTGCAACTTAGTGAGACCCTGTTTGAAAATAAAGAATAAAAAAATAGGGCAGGAGGTGTAGCTCAGAGGTCAAATGCCCCTGGGTCCATCCCCAGACCCGCAAAAAAAAAAAAAAAAAAGAAACGCACTTTTATGTTGTCACAGCCTGCAAAAAACCCTTCACAATTCTAGGAAGTTCGCCTAATGAGGTATATCATTCTTAAAAATAAAAATTATCAAAAACTATTTGGGATATGCATTTGCCAAAAGTAAATGATGTCGCTTTAATTTATGTTGTTGGTAGATGAAGTTCCTAATTATGTCAACTTTTACCTTATGAATGAATTCTTAAAAATGAGTCAGAAGGTGGGTGTGGTGGCACACGCTTGTAATCCCAGTACTTGGGAGGCTGAGACAGGGAGATCAGGCAGGTTCGAAGCCAGCCTCAGCTACTTAGTGAGGCTCCCAGCAACTTAGTGAGACCCTGTTTCCAAATAAAATATAAAATAGGTCTGGGAGTATAGCCCGAAGGTAGAAAGCCTCTGGGTTCCATCCCTAATAACACACACACACACACACACATACACACACACACACACACACACACACACACACACACACACTTAGAAAAGTCAAATAATTAATGAAGAGTACATTTATAAAATGTTATTACTCACTACATATTATGGAAAATCTTATCATGGAACTACATATTTTTGCAATTTGCCAGTTGATGCTGTTCAATCATGCATCGCTATTAATTCACTTCTTGTTTTTGAAAAGAAAAAACTTTATAGATTAGTACCTTTAACTGAACTTCCCCCCTGGTTTTTGAACTGTGGTTCTCACATTTTCATTTGGCACAGGGTCCTACAAATTGCATAGCTGGCTCATCCAGCTTCTCTCTTATCTCTCATTTCCTGTGAGAAGGCACCTCACACACACTTTCTGCCACCGTGGATGTCCTTCTGTCTCCACATTGCTCCACATTGCTTTGGTTACGTCATGTTTTCTGCTTAGAATGCCCTTTCTGCATCCTCACCTATAGGGATCCTACTCACCCTTTCATACCAGCTTCACCTGCTAAAATACTATGTCTCTATAGCACTTACTCCACACATTCATTATAGCCTTACTATTTTGTGAGATAATTAGCTATTTGTGTGTATCTCCCTTAGGCTAGAATCTGATCTTATTGAGGACAAAGGGCTTTAGTCCTTTTATGGATGCCATTTCTTAGTACCTAGGACCCTGCTTTGTGTATGTATGTGTGTGTGTGTATATATATATATATATATATATATATATATTTTTTTTTTTTTTTTTTTTTTTGGTGGTACTGGGGTTCCTGGAAGCCCTTCTACCTCCGGGCTACACTCCCAGACCTATTTTATATTTTTGAAACAGGGTCTCTTACGCCAGCGCGGCTGGCTTCGAACCTGCGTGATCCTCCTGTCTCCGCCTCCCAAGCGCGGGGATTACAAGCGTGCGCCACCACGCCCGGCTTGCTTTGTATATATATATTTTTTTGTTTTTGTTTTTTTGATGGTTTACTTTATTTTTTATTTTTTTTAAAGTATTTTTTATTAATTTATTTTTTAAATTGGTGCATTGTAGTCATATATCAATCACATTGGAGTACAAGACTTAAGAGGATATACAAGCACACATCATCCAATTAGCCCTCCTCCAGCCCCCATCCCATTCCCTCCCCCTCCCTCCATCCCACGCTTCTTTGGTGATTTACTTTGATACATTTGTTTATGTACCTCCTGCTTTTTAAAGAGGCTCCGTCCTCCAGTATTACATACCCTCTGATTGGTCACATTAGTTGCTTCACTATAGGGCCCTTTCTATAGCTCAACCTCTTCCTGTTGCCCCTTTCCTCCTAGTTATTGCTGATTAAGAGAAGTGTCTGATTTATATTTTCTGCGATACTTCTCTGTGCATGCTGCATTGCAAGTACCGATCCCACTCTTGATGGTCCCAGTAGTGGCCTGGCTACTCAGTGGACTGATCCAGACCTCGCTGGCTCAAGCAGTGGGCTTGCCTCATGGGAGGCCCCAGTTCTGGTCTCACTGGCCCCTGCACTGGTCTAACCCCTAAGCTGGCTTTGGTCCCGGCCTTGGAGGCCGCAGGAGTGAACTTGCCTCACTCCAGGCTCCGATGCTGGCCATTGGCCCCTGCACTAGCCTAACCCCTTGGCAGGATTCCAATCCTGGCCTCAGAGGCCCCAGTACCGGCCTAGCCTCACAGCAGGCTCCAATGCCGGCCTCGTTGGCCCCAGCACCGGCCTAACCCCTCGGCAGGTTCCGTTCCCGGGTTAGGAGGCCCCAGCACTGGCCATGTCTCACAGCAGGCTCCGATGCTGGCCTCGCCTCACAGCAGGCTCCGATGCCGGCCTCACTGGCCCCAGCACCGGCCTAACCCCTCAGCAGGCTCCGGTCCCATCCTCGGAGGCCCCAGCACTGGCCTTGCCTCATGGCAGGCTCCGATGCCGGCCTCGCTGGCCCCAGCACCAGCCTAACCCCTCAGCAGGTTCCGGACCCGACCTCAGAGGCCCCAGCACAAGCCTTGCCTCATGGCAGGCTCCAAAGCTGGCCTCGCTGGCCCCAGCATCGGTCTAACCCCTCGGCAGGTTCCAATCCCGGCCACGGAGGCCTCAGTAGTGGCCTTGCCTCACAGCAAGCTCCGATGTCGGCCACTGGCCCCGGTGCCCGCCTAACCCCTCCGCAGGTTCCGATCACTGTCTCTGTGGTTATTATTTCAAAGGTTCCAGGTGTAATGTATCAGATCTCTGCCTCCCCTGAGTATTGGCCACTGGCATTGCCACTGCCTCCACCATTTCAAATCCTTCCCAGGCTCTTTTTCCACTCTGAATGTTGTCCAGTGTTCCTAAGCATGCGTGATGGTAGCATTCGACATTTGGTGTAATTTCTCCAAAAAAATAAAGTTGGTAAGATCCGGTTTCTGCTTCTCCATCACCATCGCAGAGAACTCTTTCAACACCGCATTTCTCCTTGGTCTCCGCTAAACTCTCTCCTTACAGGTGATGTCTGAAATTCTTAACAATATAGAGAAATAGCAGTCCTCTTTCACGGCGAAATTTTCCATAAGTTCCAGTGCATTTAGATAAGTTTTGTCTGCATCTCCAGTGTCCTGGCATCCATAACGGCTTTCTTACCTCCTCTCCAATATTTTTCTTTATCTTTTTCTGTTCTGGGTCCGGTTTCTCCAGGGGTCTGGCGTGCTACTCGCAGTTCGGCCGGGGCCCAGAGTCCTGTGACCTGGGCCCCAGCTGGCGTGCCCCGCGTGCGACCCCCGCCCAGAACCCAGCGTCTTACTGGGCCCGGTTTCTCCAGGGGTCTGGCGTGCTATGCGCAGTTCGGCTCGGGGCCCAGAGTCCCGCGACCTGGGCCCCATCTGGCGTGCCCCGCGCGCTACCCCCGCCCAGAACCCAGCGTCTTACTGGGCCCGGTTTCTCCAGGGGTCTGGTGTGCTACGTGCAGTTCGGCTTGGGGCCTTGCTTTGTATATTTTAATGATGTTTCATGAATATATATTGAAAAATTCAAAGAATTGAGAAGAGCACCAATCAATAAAATTAATACTGCGGAGATGCTGATAATTTGGCCGAGGTATTGATTAGTGTGTCTCTAGCTAATGTGGTTGACTTAGCAAGTGTCCCTGCCCTCTTACTGCTTTACTGCTGGAGAAGTGACACAGGATCTAAAATCTGAATGATCTCTTTGTGTATTCTGGATATTAGCCCTCTATCAGAGTGGTAGCTGGTAAAGATCTTCTCCCATTCTGTAGGCTCTTTAGATTCTTGATGATTTCCTTTGATTAGCAGAAACTTTTTAGTTTGATGCTATCCCGCTTGTTAATTCTTGTTTTAATTTTCAGAGCTTTGGAGGTCTTGTTGAAGAAGTTACTACCTGTGCCTATATGTTGGAGTGTTGAATCTTTGTCGTCCTCTAATAGTTTCATAGTAGAGCTTAAAAGACAAAACACAAATAACCCAGTCAAGAAATGGGCAACTGAATTGAATAGACACTTCACAAAAGAAGAGATACAGCCGGGGGTGCTGGTGCACCCTTGTAATCCCAGTACTTGGGAGGCTGAGACAGCAGGATTGCACAGGTTTGAAGTCAGTCTTAGCTGTTTAGTGAGGCCCTCAGCAACTTAGTGAGACCCTGTTTCCAAATAAAATAGAAAATATGTCTAGGAATGTAGCCCGAAGGTAGAATGCCTCTGGGTTCCATCCCCAGCAACACACACACACACACACACACACACACACACACACAACCAAACAAACAAAAAAGAAGAAGAAGATGATGATGATGATGAAGAAGAGATACAAATGGCCAATATATAAGTGAAAAAATGTTCAACATCATTAGCAATCAGGGGATGCAAATCAAAACTACACTGAGATTCCATCTAACACCAATCAGAGTGGCAAGCATAAAGAAGTCAAATAACAACAAATGTTGGGGAGGATGTGGGGAAATAGGAACTCTTCTACACTGTTGGTGGGAATGCAAACTAGTTCAGCCACTATGGAGATCAGTGT
The DNA here is from genome assembly GCF_963383645.1 of Muscardinus avellanarius. Lineage (NCBI taxonomy): Eukaryota > Metazoa > Chordata > Mammalia > Rodentia > Gliridae > Muscardinus > Muscardinus avellanarius. The sequence goes on along the minus strand of NC_137794.1, from coordinate 70,864,579 downwards.
GGAGAGTCCTTAGAAAACTGGGAATAGATCCACCATACGATCCAGCTATACTACTATTGAGTATCTTTCCAAAGGGGTTGAAATCAGAAAACTACAGTAACATATGCATACCCATGTTCATAGCAGCACAATTTGCAAAAGCCAAAATATGGAACCAATTTAGATGTCCATTAACAGATGAATGGATTACAAAATTATGTGAAATACACACAGTAGAATTCTACTCAGCAATAAGAACAAAATTATATCATTCATAAAGAGATGGAAAGACCTGGAGAACATTACGTTAACTAAGATTAGCCAAGCACAGAAAGAGACATGTTTTTTTTTTCTCTAATATATTGAGCTACAAAGTATTTGGGATACCAGAAGGACTCTAATGGAGGAGATCTTCAGTAGGGCTAGGGAAAAGGGTAGGGGAGGAAGAAGGCTGAGGCTTATTAATGGAAATGCTACCTGTGACTATGTGTATACATGTGAATGTAACATTGTTAACCTGCACAATCAATATTGGGAGGGAGGGAAATGGGAAGGTGGGGGCGAGGGGAGGACACCAGGCACTGTATGAATATAAGCCACTGTCAACATGATCCACATTATGATGTGAGACTATAATTCATCAGTTAAAATATATAAACAAACAACAATAAATAAATAAAACCTGTATGATAAGCAGAAGTCAGCCAGTCAAAAGAGCAGAGGAGTAGAGCACAGCATCAAAAGCAGAGAGGATGCCAGCAAAGGCCCAGAAGCAGGAGAGAGCATAGCAAAACCCAAGGACTGAAGGGTTTTCCTCATTAAGGTGCATCATTGCTCCAAAAGGAAGGCCTTCTCACAGAGAGAACGAATATGGGATTAGCTGCCCTACCCTTCTAGGGCCACTAAAGCTTTTAGGAACTATCTCTATGTCAATAAGAACAACAGCGAAATACTTGTCAAAATATTTAACACAATGCTTAGAACTTTCCTTACTATTAATGTTTGGGTCATTAGATATGTAATTGGCCCATCTCCCTATCTTAGCTTAGTAGGTAATCAGTGTTGTTATTAGTCCAGTTGGATGGTCCGCTGAATCAAGGAGTCTGTGCAGCAAAGGGTTCTCTCTGGGCATGTGGTAGATGAACATGAGCTAGATATAGAATGAGAGATGGTGTCTGTACCCTCATTGCCTAGGTCATTGAGGGAAAGAACTAAGAAGGAAGGATCATGGCAAATCCATTTCTACTATCAGTGAGACATTTTTTAATTTTAAAAAATTTATTATTTTATTTTTATGTGGAACATATTGAAAATGGCATACATTCAGACTATGCTTGGTACCATTCCCCCCCACTCCCCCCCCCAACAACAAGTGTCCAGGTTAACCATACTATATTTATATTTTTACACAAATTCGGATGTAGCTCCTTCAACCTCTTCTTCCTCTCATTAATTAACCTTCATTAATCAACCTTCATTAATCAACCTCTTCTTCCTCTCCTATCTTTCCATTCTAGCTTTGGTGAGGTTTCTCTTTCATTGTCTGGACTCCCTTTGGTATTCCTAATACTCCCTAGTTTGAGCATATTAGAGAAAACATAAGTCCCTTCTCTTTCTGTGCTTGGCTGATCTCACTTAACATAATGTTCTCCAGGTCTTTCCATTTTTTTGCAAATGATATGATTTTGTTCTTCTTTATAGCTGGGTAGAATTCCATTGTGTGTATTTCCCATAATTTTGTAATCCATTCATCTGTTGATGGAGACCTAGGTTAGTTCCATATTTTGGCTTTTGCAAATTGTGCTGCTATGAACATGGGTATGCATATATTTTTGTAGTTTTCTGATTTGCATTGGAATTTCATTCTCTGATTTGCATAGGAATTGCATTGAATCTATAGATCACTTTTTGGCAATGTCCTTTAAATGCAAAGAGGAACCCAAGTCTCATTTTCTACATCCAAAATGAAGGTCAGACACACCCCTCAAATTGGGACAGAACTAACATGCTTGAAGACTTTCCCTGGGGTAAAATATTTTATTAGAATTCAGCACTTTAATTACATCTTAAAAATTTAAAAAGGTCTTGTAACATAAGTTGAGTCTTTGATTTCTGCAACTCTGGATTTAGTGCTGCATGAAGTGGCAGGCCTTCTCTATCTTTTCTGATCTTTGAAAATGTTTCATTCTTATATGTTCTTTTGGAAGTTTTCTAAGGAGTCAAGTAAAAGAAACAAATTAATAAACATGCTATTTTTATTTAGATTATTATTTTTTTGATGGTACTGGGGTTCCTGGAAACCCTTCTCTGGGCTACACTCCCAGACCTATTTTATATTTTTATTTGGAAACAGAGTCTCTTAAGCCAGCGCGGCTGGCATCGAACCTGCGCGGACCTCCTATCTCTGCCTCCCAAGCATGGGGATTACAAGTGTGCGCCAACACGCCCACCTCTATAGATTATCTTAACTGTAGAAAGTTTCTGTGAAAGAGGCTAAGAAGATCTCATACACTTGGGGAGACACGAACATACATCAAATTTGGATATCTAAAAAGTACATAATGTGTTTATGAGTGTATAGATAATTTTCTCAGAAAATACACTTTGGCTAATAATAATAGCTAGGATAAGAAAAAAGAGTTCATTTTTCATTTTATAAAAGCCCAAGTGAGTGGGCAAGAAAGAATGAAAGAAGAACAGGGAGTGCATTTCCTACGGTAAATAAAAAAGAAATACTATGTATTATATGCTCAGGGTGTCAAAGAACATTAAAGATGCACCCTGTGAAAACGTATAAGTATTAATGAAATTGTACAGCAAGATGAACTATTTTCCAACCATTCCAGAAATCATGGTCCAAGTTGGCATGTCAAGTGCATGTCATGCACTTCTGACTATAGCTCAGATTGCTGGGAGACACAGCCCCCTTGTTAGTTTCAGGTGACGGCTCACTGTACAGGAAAGATCCCCTTGTAGAGAAAGAGGAAGGAGAGGAAGATTTAGCGCGGCATTTTCACAGGGCAAGAAATTCCACCCTAGCTCCAATGTGTGTTGGCCCGTTGCCTGGGATCTTGTTAAACACATGACCACCACTCTTCTGCCTATTTCTGGCCTGGATTTGAAGCTTGGTGCCTAAGCAAACCCCAGTTGGGGCTAAAATTAGCCAGCCAAATTGTGACGAGACGTATTTTCCTTCAATAAAGAAGAGATGTCTATTTAAGAAAAAATGGATCTGCCCCTGGGTCAGTGTGTAAGTCACATGTTTCTTAGGAGACTGTTTCTGTTATGTATAAGTTGAATTAAACTAGATTAACTAACTAGACTCACATCATAGACTAACTAACAATTTGGCTTCCAGACACCTGGTATCGACACAGCAGCCAATTCTGTTACTGTAAATGGTCACATCTAGCTGTTGGAAAGCTTAAGGAGTAGATGCAGTTTAATGAGATATTGACATGGACCGTGAAAAGCAGAGCAAACAGATATAGCCATTGTGTGTGTGTGTGTGTGTGTGTGTGTGTGTGTGTGTGTGTGTATGTATGTATATATGTATGTATGTATTTTGGTACTAGGGATTGAACCCAGGAGCATTCTACCTTTTAGCCATATCCCTAGTCCTTTAAAATTTTTTTTTATTTTGAAACGGTCTTGCTAAGTTGTTGAAGGTCTTGTTAAGTTGCTGAGGTTAGTCTGGAATCTGTGATTCTCCTGTCTCAGCTTCTCAAATATTTGGATTACACCCATGCACACAATGCTTGGATAGCCATATCTTTTAGATGAATGTAATTTTATTTTACAAAGATGTCAGTGTTTGGATATCTTTTGTATCACAGAAGGAATACATTTGGGGTATACGAGTCAAAACATTCTCCTTCATTTGACAAGTATCTGATAAAAGAGGGATTGTTATCAAAACTAAAGCAAGAGAACAGTAACTGATTCTTTATATTTGTATATATGTTTACCTTTAAAAATATTTATTACATGTAGTTTTTCAAACATCTCACTATTTCATTACTGCTCACAATGGGCATAGTCTTATGGGAAAATCAGAGAATAATCAGAAATTCTTCTCTCCCATTAAGGAGTATAGGATATATTGAAAGAGGCAAGAAATGAGTGCAAAATAAAATAAAATAAAATAAAATGCAGCAGGAAGAGTTCAACGGCACTTTGAAATAATTATAAAAGAGATATTTATAAGGTAGTGAAGGATTAACTAAGTGTCCCAAGCCTTCTATGGGTGAATATAGAGAAAAATAATCAATTCTGTTTTCAGTGATTATGAGAGAGAGATTTTCACAAATACAGAGAGCGAGACTGATGCAGAGTGATGTGAAGATACCAGGAGGACTACACCTGTCGGGAAAGTTTGAGGAGGTGGCAAATACATCTTTTGTAATGGAAACTTGTATAGATAGCGCATGTCTAGAGGAGGCATGTAGCTGGAAACTTACTTGAGAAAAGAAGCCCTTACAAGCCCAGAAAAAGCCCGGAGATACAGAGCTCCTTACTACCCACGCAGAGACTCACTCCTGGGCAGCCAGTCGTAGGCTTTTACTCTTTTCTTCACACAATACGTAAATCCAAGGCCAACGTGCAGACTAAAATAAAATCAACCAAATAATGACTTTTCTTCTCTCCAAATATAATCACTGCAAACAAGAAAGTCATGCTCCTTGGCAGTGCTAGGCTGATTCTTCCCTCTCAGTCACTGCTGTGACCGGCCTGCCCCTTTTCTCTTGATGCCTCCAGATCGCCCTCACTTTCTATCAGTCTGTTTTAGAATGCACATCTTCCACAGGTGCTGATATTTCTGTTCCATCAGAATATTTTGTTGGAGAAATTTCCTATCTGCAGTGAATTATTTCAATACTTTACCATTTACAAGATTTAATTCATGCTTGGTAGTGTTTGGATTGAAGAAGTAAAGAAATCTTTTGCACTCTGCTGTGGACCCCAATCAGATAACTGAATAAGTCTTGTTTCTTTTCGATAATGGACTAAACCTGCTTGGCTTCCCATGTACTATGGGACATGTAAAAGCAAGTTTACATCCAAGGTCTTTGGGTAATTATTGATTATTCCTTCTTCCTCACTTCAGACATCCAATTTGCTCTCCAAATCCCCAAATCTGAAAATTCATTCTCTGGAAGATTTTCAAATCAATGTAACCTTTTTTGAAAAGTCCACTAACGATCTCTAAGTATGGGGCAAACCCAGCTCCCACTGGACTTTCACCACACTATTCTGACTGGCTTTCCCACCGTTAGCTTGGATTCCTCCAACTTGTCCTCCCTGTGGCAGCTGCCTCCTCTGATCAGGCCATTACTCTCGGAAATTCTTCCCTGGACTTCACTGCCCTCTCGTTCAATTACGTTCAGAATTCCTTTCAGATCATCCAACACTCTCCATCTTTTCTTAAAAACCTTCAACATTTTGCTTTATTAAACTAAAAGACAAGCCCTGTGCTTCTCCTTCAATAACTAACTTATCTGTCAGGCTCTTGTAACTCCCTATGAGGCTCTTTCCTGATGCCTCCCACTCCCTTTCCCATAGTAGATTAGATATCCTTGTTTCATAGCACTTTGTACCCCCCATAGCACCTATATTTGTTTCAAAATTAAAATGTAAATGTAGTCTTTCCTACTAGCTCTGTGAGGTCAGGGATCATATCTACTTATTCACTACTGTAGGTCAGTGATAAGCACAGTTCCCAGCTCCAAGTCAGTGAATAAAGATGTTCTACTAAATCCAAGGGAGATGCCCCTAGTTATGCTCTCAAAAAAAAAAAAAAAAAAAAAAACCCAACAAAAAACCAGTAAGCTTTGAGATAACCTCACAAGGACTAAAATAAAGTATTATCCATAACAATTAATCTAGTCATACCATTCAAGAAAGGCCAAAACTCCCTCTGCTGATCTTGCATATTTACTTTCAGTGAAAAATTACATTTATACAGAAAATTTGATGAACACCTACACATGGTAGACTTTGATGCATGAGGGACACAAAAGTAAACCTGACAAGATTTTTAAGTAGCTATTACCTGTGATTTCATGGGGCTTTCATTCTTGTGGGATAGACAGTAAACGAATATGTATTAGTGAGATAATCTTATTAAGTAAACGCTATGAATAAAACACAAGAGTTAACTTTAATAGAGAGTGTGGGTTAGAGGGCTGTGGCCTGCGGTGATGGTTTGAAGTTGAGGCCCAGCAGGTAAGAGGAGGTAGGGTCAAATCAAGTAGAGGCAAGAGCAAGGTCTCTTCCCAAAGAAGGAGCTACTAAAGAAATTCTCAATTTCAAAGATGAAAAAGATTTAGAGAATGTTAAGGAATTTGTTCCAGATCATGTTAGCAAGCATCACAGCCATGCCATTGGACTAGAGTGCCTTCGATTTCACCATCAGTTATGCTGCCACCATTGGTGTCTGGCATCTTCCATACTCTTGGGACCAGAGTTCTTGGATAACCTTTGTCTGCTTTCAGTACCACTCAGGGGTCCCGTGCCCCCACATTGCCTCTCACTTCCTACAATGTCCTCCTCTAGCCTCAGAGTTCCCATTCTTTACAGTGCTGATGCTTACCTAAGAATCTTATAGAATCTGAATTGTTGGCGTCTCACAAAGTTGTGAGTGACCGCTATTGCTTGAAAAAGTTATTTTGAAAATTTAAAAGGGAAATATTATTCAGGATGCATCCAGCATTTCAGAGTTTTCCCAAAGTGTCTTTGATACCAATAATCTCATTTAAACTTGGTTCTCTATAGTGCATCTTCAAAATCCATTTTAGAGTTTAGGAAACTGAAGATCAAGCATCATGTTGCTCATCCAAATGAACTTTCTGGTGGAACTTTGAACAGGCAGAATGAGGAGAATATCATAGCCAGTGTACCAGAGTGAATTCCAGGCATACACCTGGCCTACCTGTGTATACAGCAATCTGCTGGCCCAGTCTTGCTTTCTTCTCCCATTTGCCAGTAGGCTGGGATGGAAACCTATAGAGAGTATTTCCCCCTTTAATCACTTGTAAATCTCAAATTGACTTGATATTAAAGTATGTTCAGACATTGTTTGGCATGGATGTAGTGTAATAAGGTTTAGTAAAAGACATAGGACGCCAAGTAACCAGGTACTCCTGAACCCTCTTACAAATGGCTTTTAAAAAGACCTTATGAATCAGCTCTGTCATGAGAGAAACTCGTAACAATGATGTGATGCCTGTTTTGACTGGGAGCGCTGTGCTCTGGAGGAAGCCCTAGCATGGACTTCTAACAAGCCAGAGGAAAGACTTGCTAACCAGATAGGGTGATTTGGGTGGAGTCTCTAAATTCCTATAAATAGGAATGAAATGCCAAATGGTACTTTATGGGGTAAGTGATAACTTTAAGTCATAGATTTGTTTTAGTTATACCATTGGTAGGGGTGGTACACGAATGTAATGATCTTTCATTTCAAAATGTTTATGAAAGTACCAATGGACTCTCTGAGGCTCCAGGACTATTAGTTTAGAACAACAAAAAAGTCCATAGAGGAAAACAGGTGGTAATGAGATTTGCAGTGAAACTGGTAGTCCTCTCTTGATCAGGAGTGACCGTAATGTGTTAGTTAAAAATCAGACATCAATAATGGGAAGAGAAGATATGTTAGACACTGATGTTAATTCTTCAGAATTGAAGTGTTAAATAATTTCCCTGGTAGGGATACACGCTTTTATAAAGGAACTGGAATGGAGGTGAGCTGCTCTCTTGAGTCATCGCCTGGTATTGCTCAACTCAGGCATGACCTTGACACTTGAGAAACTTAGCCTCTCTGCTTCTTTTCTAAAGCCAGCTGTTAACACCAGAGGCGTCCGAACAAAGAGGAGTGAAATTTAGGGCTGGCTGAGAAGATGGAGGAAGAAGAAAAAGTTATATGAATACCATATGACTGTTTATACATATTTTTTCTTGGTTGGGAAATTCAGCTGAAGAGCAAAGGATATTCAATAGATAATTTCAAAACACTGTTGAAAAGTGCAGTTTATGGAGTATCTGTCATGCTAATGTGACTAATTTTTGCTATATTGACCCTCTCCTCTTTCACTGAATTAATCTAATTATGTGTTGATGTTAGCTGTATATGACCTTAAGGTATCAAGTATCTTTAGATGACTTTTTGCAGAATTTCTTAAAAGAATTTAAGCTAAGTACAACATAACAAAATTTTCCTTGCACTGTACAAAAAATAAAAATTTCACTGTTCTTTAAAGCAACGATGGGAAGACCCTTTTCTGGTTTGAGCTGTTTCAAAGAATTTCGGAAATGTGTTCATTGAGTCATTAACAAATTGGAACAAATAGAAAATATGTGTAGAAAATGAAACAACTCCTCCCCCAAACCAAACAGTAAAGGACAGCTGCTGACAGGGAGGCTGGATTAACAAAGAAGCAGGTGTATGAAGCGTTGCGGTATTTGCCCAGACCCCCAGTTTCTTTCAGCCTCCCAGGCTGGCGGTGGTGACAGAGCCATCTGTCCTATCACTTTGCCCTCTGTAGTCAGCCATTAATTTTCCACAAGGGCTTTCAGTGACAGCTACCTCATACTGACCATACTTGGACACGGGGTGTATGACATGCTTTCAGAGAGTAGCTTCCAGGTTTCAAGGCTCATGACGCTGAGTCTCTGAAGAAAGAGGCAGAGAGATTTTCAAAGGAGCCTAAGGTGGATGAAAAGCAGAGACACCAACTCACTTGGGGAAACTGATACTGTTATTCGTGTTGGATTTCATCTTAAAACCTCACTTTGTGTATTGTAACTCTTGATCCAATATATTGTAGAGCTAGTAGACAAAACAGTTGCCTGAATAAATAGGGAAGAAGAGATGCTAACAGGTTATTCCTTAAATCCAGAGAGATAGGACAAAACCACAAAATCTTCTGCATCTTAGTTGAAATAATTTTTATTTCCCATTGTGTGCATTCTCTCTCTCTCTCTCTCTCTCTCTCTCTCTCTCTCTCTCTCTCTCTCTCTCTCTCTCTCTCTCTCTCTCTCCCTCTCCCTCTCCCTCTCCCTCTCTTCCTCTCTCTCTCTCCCTCCCTCCCTCTCTCATCTGCAGCTGTTCTACCCTGAGTATTCTACAAATATGCATTAAAATTGTGGCGCTATTTCCCTCCTCTTTGCACTGATGCTAGGAAGGATTCAAGCTTGGCTTTTAGAACCCTGGTTTTCAGGAGGTACGCTTTCAAGGATGCATGTAAAGAATTTTCCCTTGAAAGGTGGTTATGATAAAAGAGCATGAGGTCATTGTGAATATTCCTGGAAAACCAACATTCCATTTAAGGAAATATTTAAGTACCTGTTTTGAAATGTTTTTGGTTGTCCTGGAATTTTGTTACTTCCAATCCTGCTGGGAGTAAGTGAGCTACTTTTTAAAAAAATTTTTATTTTGCAGTATTGGGGATGGAACCCAGGGGCATTCTACCTCTGACCTACACCTCCAGCCCAATTTTTAGTTTAGGACTCACTGAGTTGTAAAGGGCCTCACATAAAAACCTTTTTATGGCTTTTGTTGAAAATGGAGAAACCCAGCCTAAAAATACTGCTTTTCTATGTAAAACTTTGTATGCCTGACTCAGATCATTTGTAAATATCTCATGACCTAGGTAAAAAATTAGGCCAAATAGCAAACTGAGAAAGGAATTTATTAGTCAATATTCTAGATTCTACCTGCTGAGAAAATAACTATTAGGAAACAGGTAGTTTCAGACAAATTTTTAATATATGCAAACTTCGGAGGTCAGAGAGAAGAAAATTGATAGACACATGAAAATTAAAAATTTATTCTATTTTATTTTATTTTTAAAGGGGAAAGCGCGAACACAGTCCCCCACTACCACAAAATATGCAGTCGAGTTTCCCGCATTTGGGTAAATCGCAGGGATCAGCACAACTGGAGTGCAATGGGTGAGCCTCATTCTGGGAAAACGACCTGCGTGATCACGGTATCGCCCCTGCCAGTTAAGTATGAAAATTAAAAATTTATAAAAACAAAAGGCAGGTTAGGAGAAAATACTTAAGAGGTAACACAAAGAAGAATTACCAGAATACAATGGCTCCTGCAACACATAAGAAAACATTAAAGTTAATAAAGAATATGGTCAAGAAATTCATAAAAACATACTAACAGTCAAAAGGCTATGAAAGTATATTTAATCTCAATAATAATTAGAAGAATTTCAATAAAAAGATGATTTTACACATTTTTTTGGGCAGGAATTAAACAGATATCCAGTGTTGTAAAGGATCCAGAAAAACAACCAAATATACTATGAGGATCTTCCTTGGTCTAACTATACTAAGAAATACCAACACAAAATCATTGCAGGGCATGGTGGCGCAAGTTTGTAATTCCAGTACTTGGGAAGTTGAGACAGGAGGATCACTGGTTCTTGGCCAGCTTCAGCTACATATTGAGGCCCTCAGCACCTTAGTGAGATACTGTTTCAAAAGAAAGAAAATACAAAATAGGGCTGATGGGGTAGCTCGGAGGTAGAATGCTCCTGGGTTTAACCCCCAGAACCACAAAAAAAAAAAAAAATCATTAATTTGAGAAATTTAAAATATAAACTGAACATTAGATGACATTAAGAAACTGTTAATTTTGTTGGGTGTGATATAAGTTATGGAGACAAAAAGATAAGTTTATATCAAAGATGCAAAATGAAGTGGTTATGAGTAGGTAAAGATGGTCTAGAATCTGCTTTAAAATGTTCTAGAATAGCCGGGCGTGGTGGCGCATGCTTGTAATCCCCCGCTTGGGAGGTGGAGACAGGAGGATCCTGCAGGTTTGAAGCCAGCCATGCTGGCTTAAGAGACCCTGTTTCTAAATTTAAAAAAAAAAGTATAAAAATAGGTCTGGGAGTGTAGCCCGGAGGTAGAAGGGTTTCCAGAAACCCCACTACCAAAAAAAAAAAAAAAAAAAAACCACAAAAACCAAAAAACCAAACAAATAAAATGTTCTAGAATAAAATGTGAATATGAATATATGATGAATAAAATAAGATTGACAAAATGGTGAAAATTCTTAAAAATGGGCAATGCATGTGCATTATTATTTTTCTATGTTTGAAAGAAAATGGGTGAACTTTTCTATATCAAATTTTAAAGTACATTTGATTTAATTCTTTTGAAATAAGGAAACAACAACAAAAAAACACTCAGAGAAAAATCTGTATCTATTTATTTACCTATTACCTATTACCTCACTTTACTCAATTATTATCTAGCTATCATATTCTATCCATCAAGCATCTATTATCTATCATTCATCTACTTTCTCCTCTTCCATCATCATCATCATCATCATCATCATCATCATCATCTAATTTATCTCTGTAATTAGAGAAAAATGGCATGACACAATCCTAATGTTAGTTACTACCTCTGGAGAGTGTAGTGGGACAAAGGGAGATATAAAGGAGTCTTTTATGTAAAGGGATCAGATTTTAAATTTCCAAGGTCTCTTTTGTAGTTTTTTTTCCAAGGATGCCCTGTTTTTTAACTTACTGGGAATGTCAGTTCTACTTAGTTACTTTTATTGGTCCTGCTTTATAAAAAAAACTCATTTATCATATAGTACCTTTACCCTTGATTATCAGCCCTTTCTATCTTTGGAAACTTGATGTTCCTGGTTGTGCATTCACTTTTGTATCTGAACATTTTTATTTGTGTGATCATGGAGTCTATTTCTGTGTGACAAAGAAATTTTTGAAGGCTACTAGGTATGGTTTTAAGTGTGTGGCTATCCTAAATGAGGGCTGCCTGTTCCTCAGGTATAAATATTAGGTGAAGTTTACCATATCTCTCTGAACTAAGTAAACTTACTATAATTTGAACTTTCAACAATGCATCTATGATAGAGTGGTGGTTAATTTGGCGTGTCAACTTGGCTAGGCTACAATATCTGGATAGCTCGTAAAAAAAAAAAAAAACAACTTCTGGTTATATCTGTGAGGGTGTTTCTAGAAAAGCTTAGAATTTTAATCAGTAAAGAAGACCCACCCTCACCAATGTAGGTGGGTATTATCCAATCCATCGAGAGCTCAAATAGAGCAAAAATGTTAGAGACAATTCTCTATCTCCTTGTGCTGGGGCACCCTTCTCCTGACTTTGGGCAGAGGAGCTCTGGTTCCTGGGTTTTTGAACTCTAATGAAAACACCACCAGTTGTCTTGGTTCTCTAGCTTGTAGATGGCATATCATTGGACTCCTTGGCCTCTGCAATCACTGTGCTGATTCCCTTAGAAAGTCTATTATTTCTCTATGTACTCTATTGGTTCTATTTCTCTGGGGAATCTTGACGAACACCAGTACTTTGTATTTAAACAATAAATTTTAATGCAACAGGAATGTTTTAAGTAACACAGTGTGAATATTTACTATAATAACTGAATTATCACTGCCTGAACTTGAGCAACACACTTTTAAATTTATACATACCAAGAATGGTTGGAGTGTGATTACTTTTCTCTGAATATTTGCAATTGAGAATGTTCATATTTTCTTTTTTAAGTCATACTGGGGATTGAGCCCAGGGGCATTCTGCCGAAGAGCTACACCCTCAGCCCTTTCAAAACTATTTTTGTTTGGCAACAGGTTCTCACTAGATTGCTGGGAGTCTCTTCAAACCTGCCATCCTCTACTCTCAGTCTCCCAAGTACTGGGATTGCAAGCATGCACCACTATGCCTGGCTGAGAATGTTTATCTTCTAACAAAATCCTTTAGTGGAATATATATGTGAGGAGGAGAATATCTGTTGTGACTGATGAGAGATAAAATAAAATCTATTATATTTTATGAGAGAGAATATGAATGAAAGAAAGAATGAATATACACATGCCAGAACAAATAAAATAGGGGTTATAAGTGGGTGTTAAGTTTACTCTTTACCATTCTTTGATGTTGTTGGGCAAGGGCAAATTCATGCTAACTCAGGTTGTATTCATCACAAGCCCTTCTATGAAAGGTCAAATTGCTGAATTCTTAACAGTTAGACTCTCAGAGTATTCTGAAGGCACGACTGTGGAAAGAGGGGATGATACTAAGTTATATTTCTTTTCCCCCAAAGTCAGTAGCTGATCTGTAATCATTTCTATGTAATTTATGTGATGGAAGTTTTAAATAGAATCAGAAATAAATATAAACTTCAGCCATTGCAAACATAGAGTTTCCTTAATGCGATGCATTCTGGCTAATTTGAAGATCTTAAACACATAACTTTTGATGTGTTTAACCGATAACTACTAGAGTAGAGATGATTGAATTTATTCAATAGCTAGAAGATTGGAAACTCAGGCTAAACTGTCTCTTAGCACAAACATAATTAGAAATGTCTTGAAACTAACTTGAATTCTACATGCATAGTTGCTATTCTCTGTACTTGATTATTTTATTGATTGAACTATGATACCTTCCACTGAGCCTATGAATTTAAAGTTTTTTAGCATATCTTAAAATGATATGTATTATAATAGTTTAACACTACTTTTCTTGCTAAATGAAAAAGTTTAACAGGTTTTTAGTTGTAGGACTTTTCAGAGCCTTAACTAAGCTGATATCCACTGTTAACATCCCAATGTGGATAGTATTCCACATTTACCAAATTTATTTCACCAAGAAATACTTTTTTCTTGTAAAGGAGCATCTTATGCACAACTGTGGAACATAATTGATGCTACTGGTTTACTTGAGAATTACTCTCTTGTCTTGTAGAATGTGTCTTGGATTTTTCTCTTTGGACATTCCATTAATAAAATGTAAGTAAAATCAAGATTTAGTTTGTAATTAAGACATGCTCTAACGTATCAAATACGTATCATGATACTGGCATGTGGTGATCCTAGTGCAGACACTGTTAGGAAGGTAATGATCTCTAATTAGATCAGTGCTTGCCTTTTTCTCTGGTGGCCACATGGGGGAGCTAAAAAGAGGCAACAGTTTCTTTTTTTTTTCTTAATAGGGCATTTTATCCACCTTTTTTTTTTTTTAACAACATGAGTGATTTCATAACAGTCATTACTTTTTTCAAGCTCATTTAAAAAGTCTATTATCAATATTAGCTAAGAGAGATGAAATGTATCAACAAAACATCAACTCTTCACAGCCACAAAATTCATGTATGGGTTTGTTCTCCTGTCACTGGACCAGAAGGTTAAGGATGTAGAAATTTTCAGGAGGAAGCCTTCTGCATATTTATTTAATTGTGAATTGTTATAACTTGTGTTTCAAGTTCTAGGAGAATATGATAGGAGAAAGAGTTAATATTTTAAAATATTATATATATTAATGAATATAACATGTCTATAAGCAATCATAGTAATGAAATAAACTTTTAAAATTAAAATCCCTCAGTTCCCACTGTGTGCCTGTATGCCTCTACCATCTTGTGCCCTATTAATATATTTGACTACAATGCACCAATAAAAAATTAAAAAATTCTAATTCCTAATATAGGCACTACAACATTCCCAGTACTCCTGCATAGTACAGGGTGCTTTTTCTAAATTCACTCTCGCAGAGAAAAAACGAATTCTATGTTTGCTGTCATATGTGGAAAATAGAGAGAGAGAAAAAAAAAACAAGAAAAAAAGTATGTCATAAAATTAGGAGGAAGATAAATAGGGTAGAGGAAGGGCATCAGTGGGAGGGAGGGTAAGGAGGGAGAGGAGGGAAAGTATTGGGGAAGGAAACTGATAGAAATATGCTTTTACATGTGCATGAATATGTGACAATAAAACCAACTATTACATCAACTATTATATATAATAATATGTACCAATAAAAAATAAGAAGAAATTTTCTGTTTCTGTCTTCTCCCCTTCAACCAGAAGGAAAAAGTGTCCTGGTTTTTGTATCTATTATTTATGGTCTTAAAAACAATAGTTTTACCAAATATCTATGCTTTCTTCTTTTTTTTTTTTTCTTTTTACTTTTTTTGGTGGTACTGGTGTTCCTGGAAACCCTTCTACCTCCAGGCTACACTCCCAGACCTATTTTATATTTTTTATTTGGAAATAAGGTCTCTTAAGCCAGCACGGCTGGCTTCGAACCAGCGCGATCCTCCTGTCTCTGCCTCCCAAGTGCAGGGATTACAAGCGTGCGCCACCACACCTGGCTCCAAATATCTATGCTTTCATTTAAGTATTTAAAAATATTTTCTAGTTATTGAGCTTTATATAATTGTTTTAGTCTCTGAGCTTTCCTTCTATAATATTAGTTTCTAAAATTCATCCCAATTGTACACAAGCTGTAGTTTATTTTCAATGTTGTATAACGTTCCACTTTTGTCTGTGCCACAAATTTTGCATCCGTTCTTCTGGTTATGTCTATGTGGCTTTTCTTTTTTTTGTTCTTAGGAATACTGTGTACATTTTTCATATAATGTCCTACGATGCAAATTCAAAGGAGTTTCTCTAACATAGTGTGAATCCCTTGGAATGAAGAGAATGCACATGCTTGTATTAAAAAAAGAATGCTAATGTATTTCACACTTTATGTGATGAGTCAATAAGAATTCCTATTATTTTACAGTTTGCCAAGACTTGGCTTTTTCATATTTTAAACTTCTACCAATTGAGTGGTTTAAGATGTTATAAAATGACTTCCGGGAAGATGGCGACCGAGAAAAGCGGGGCTTAAGAGCCCCGCTAACAACAAATCTCCATTACCACAAATTCAGCGCCTTTCATAGCCAGAAAACACCATCACCAGTGAAACAAAAAATCACCAGGCTCCAGAGAGAAAGCGGACTGAGAACAGAGCCACAGAGGAGATACACTGGCCTCGCGCCTGAGGACGCTGCAGACGCAGCAGCAGCGCCATACTGCCGGAGGCACCGGCGAATTCACAGGACAGCTACAGCAAGCCGAGGTGAGCCACTGTGGAACAGCTAGGCGGGATTTCTCCGCGCAGAGAGCATCTAAAGCTCCCAGTGGCCGAGCTCAGCACACGCTGCAGGGATTCAGAGTAGAAATCAAAATCAAGAAGAAAAACGCCAGCCCCATAGCCGAGGGCGTAGCAGCGGCGCCATATTGCCACCGGCGGCAGCAGCAGCAAATTCAGCGAGGCCAGTACAGCTACATCTGCGTACTCAAGAACAGTGAGTCAAATTGCGGGCCACAGAGGAGAAATCCCAGTACTGTACTCCCTGGGACTTGACCCAGTGGGGGAGGGGCGGTGGCAGAGATATCACACCATAGGAGAACTTGCAACCTGGCACCCCCCACAGTCTAAAGCAGCCTCTATCGACTCTCTGGGTCGGAGACTCTGTGATAAAACCCAGTAAAGGAGTAGTGGGGTCCGAGATACTACTGACTCGAGATCCAGAGCACCTTAAGTGAAGTCATAGTGACCCAAGTGAAGAACCCAGAGAAGGCACAAACATCGGAAATCATGGGAAAGAGGAATAATACTGGAGCAATTAATGCCCACAACACCACAACATCAGAACCCGATAAAACAGAAAATCAGAGATTTCTAGAAGATCAAATCAGGAAAATAACTGTAGAAATAATAGAGGTGCTTCGAAAAGAACTCAGAGAGAGCCAAAAAGAGATAAAGGATGCAATTAATGAAGTAAAGGCCTCAATTCAAAGCACAAACAACCGATTAGAACACATGGAGAACAGAATCTCGCTCTTAGAAGATGAGCAATCCAAAAATGAACTCATAGTTTCTAATCTAGAAAAAAATATCCAACAGCAGGAATCTGATATTGAAGAAATATGGGCCCATTTTAAGAGAGCCAACCTAAGAATAATTGGAATAGAGGAGGGAAAAGAAAGTGAAACCAAAGGGATTAACAATCTCTTCAAAGAAGTAATAGCAGAAAATTTTCCAAACATAGAGCAAGAGGTTGATACAAAGGTCCAGGAAACTTATAGAACTCCCTTTAGACAGGATCGGAGAAGAGGATCCCCACGCCACATAATTGTCAAAATGACCAATGTGGAAGCCAAGCAGAGAATCTTAAAGGCAACAAAAACAAAGGGCCAAGTGACATTCAGAGGCAAACCTATTGGAATCACTCCAGACTTCCCAAACCAAGTCATGAGAGCCAGAAGGGCTTGGAGTAACATACTCCAAACTCTGAAAGAAAACAACTTCCAGCCAAAAATTTTCTACCCAGCAAAACTTTCTATCAAATTAGATGGAAAAATAAGAAGCTTCCATGACAGACAGAAACTGAAGGAATTTATGTCTTCAAAACCAGCACTAGAGAAAATACTCAAAGAGATTAACTACAAAGAAGAAATAGGTAACACACACCAGAACCCGAGAAACAAGAGTTTCCATCCAACAGACAATTAAGATTGGTTATCTGTGGAGATTCATTATTTATGTTAGTCTTTTACCTATCTCTAAATGGTATTGTTTGCCTTTATTGTTGTTAATTTTTAGGATTTCTAGTTGGAATATTAATATACCTTCAGATATAGCAATTGGAAATATTCTATCCCATTCTATTAGTAACTGTTAACTCTGTTTACATTGTCTTTGGATATACAATTTTTTTTTTTTATTTTTTAGGGAGTCTGTATACTCCTCTATTGCCTGTGCCATGGAAATCATAACCAAGAAATCACTGCCAATTTCAATGTTGTGAGGTTTTATGACCCAGATTTTCTCCTAAAAGTTTATAGTCTTAAGATTTATATTTAGGTCTATTATCTATTTTGAGTTAATATTTGTATATGGGATTAGGTAAGGGTCCAATTTTATTCTTTTCCATGTAATTATTATTTTTTAACAATATTTAGTTAAAAGATTATCATTTTCACCACCAAATGATCGTGGAAACCTTGTCAAAAATAACTTGACAATATAGGGAAGAATTTAGCTCTAGGCTTTTATTTAACTCCAATGGTTTATATATCTGCCTTTAGAATAGTACTACACTGTTTCAATTAATGTAGCTTTATATGGTTTGAAATCAGAAAATATATATCTTCTAGCTTTGTTCTTTTTCAAGATCATTTTGGGTACCTAGACTCCATATTCCATATTAGGATAGATTTTTTTCTGAAAAATAAATATATAAATATATGATAGTTTCACCTAAAAAATAGAAAAAAATATTCTCTGGTAAGAAAGAAAGCAAAAAGAAATATTGAAATGTTATCTTTAAGTCATCAAAAGCTTGGTATCAGACAAATGAAACTGTTATGTGAGATTATCATTTTTAATTTTAGATAAATTGCCATAATACTAGATGTCAACTACTAAGCCAAGCATGGGAGGGAGGGATAGGGAGAGAATGGGGTGGGGATTGGGTGGGGGCTGACTGGGAAAAGTGTGCATGTATGTCTACAAAAGTATGTATCCTACTATGATGTATGAATACAGTGCGCCAATTAAAAAAAAAGATGTTATAAAATGGAAATCTTGTTTGAATTTTTAAATTTTGATTGAAGTTAGACATATTTTATATGCTTTAAATGCCTGTTAATGAATTTTGCCCATTTTTATCTTGGAGTAGTTGTGTTCTTTCTAAATTTTAAAGGCATGTTTTATGTTATAAATACTGGTTAGTCATATGTATGTTCTACTTTCTCACCCTCTGTAATATGTATTTTGATAAAAGGATCTAATCTTAATTTTTAATTTTTGGTTTTGGGGATTGAACCAAGTGACATTCTACCTCCAGGCCCTACCTCCCAGCCTTTTATATATATTTTTAAAATTTGAAATAGGGTCTTGCTAATTTCCTGAGGCTGGCCTTAACCTGCAATCCTCCTGTCTTAGTCTCCCGAGTATTGAGGTTATAGGTGTGTGCACCATGCCTGGCTTAACATTAATTTTTGAACTTATCATTTTTTGAAATGGTTTGTGCTTTTTTGTACTCATTTCTAAAAATAATCAATCTCTACACAAAGGTAATAAAAATAAAGAAATTCTCCAAAATTTTCTTCAAAATGTTTAGAAATTTTATGCTTCATACTCTTTACTTTTTTAAATATCTGAAGTTTATTTCAGTCTAGAAGATGAGGAAACTTGGTATATTTAAAAATATTGACTTCTGGGAAGATGGCGATGGAGAAAAGCGGGGCTACGAGCCCTGCTAACAACCAATCTCTATTACCACAAAATCAGCACCTTTCATAGCCAGAAAACGCCATCAGCAGAGAAACAAAAAATGTAAATACAAGAAACAGAGAAAAAGAGGGCTGGAAAAATGAGACACCAGAAAGACACCAGACCGCAGTGCTGCGGCTGGAGCCGCCATCTTCCCTCGCAGCACCAGGCCCCAGAGAGGAGGGGACTCAGAACGGAGCTCAGAGCCAGAAAGGAGATACGCCGGTCTCACGGCCAAAGACGCAGCAGCAGTGCCATACTGCCGACGGCAGCAGTGAGCTCACAGGACGGCACCAGACCAATGCACTCAACAGCCCACCAGGCTCCAGAGAGGAGCGGCGGACAGCGAGTCAAGGTGAGCGGCTGCGAATCAGCTGGGTGGAATTCGGCAGATTTTTCGGCACTGGGAGCATCTAAAGCTCCCAGGGGCTGGGCTCAGCACACCCTGCAGGGACTCAGAACAGAGTTCAAAAACAGAAGAAATACGCCAGCCTCATGCCAAGGGTGTGGCAGTGGTGTCATATTGCCACGGCGGCAGCAATAGCGAATTCATTGAGTCCACTACAGCTCCATCAGCACACTCAACAACAGTGAGTCAAATTGCGGCCCCTAGGGAAGAAATACCAGTACTGCACTCCCAGGGACTTGACCCAGTGGGGGAGTGGCAGTGGCAGAGATATCACACCATAGTCACAACATCCCGCAGGAGAACGCCCAACCTGGCACCCTCCCATGGTCTAAAGCAGCCTCGATTGACTCCCTGGGTCGGAGACTCTGTGATACAACCCAGTAAAGGAGTAGTGGTGATGGAGACACCACAGACTCGAGATCCAGAGCACCTTAAGTGAAGTCGTAGTGACACAAGGAAGAACCCAGAGGAGGCACAAACTTCTGAAATCATGGGAAAGAGGAATAACACTGGAGCAATGAATGCCCACAACCCCACAACATCAGAACCCGATAAAACAGAAAATCAGAGATTGCTAGAAGATCAAATCAGGAAAATAACTGTAGAAATAATAGAGGTGCTTCGAAAAGAATTCAGAGAGAGCCAAAAAGAGATAAAGGATGCAATTAATGAAGTAAAGGCCTCAATTCAAAGCATGAACAACCGATTAGACCACATGGAGAACAGAATCTCGCTCTTAGAAGATGATCATTCCAAAAATGAATGCATAGTTTGTAATCTAGAAAAAAATATCCGACAGCAGGAATCTGACATTGAGGAAATATGGGCCCATTTTAAGAGAGCTAACCTAAGAATAATTGGAATAGAGGAGGGAAAAGAAGGTGAAACCAAAGGGATCAACAATCTCTTCAAGGAAGTAATAGCAGAAAATTTTCCAAACATAAAGCAAGAGGTTGATACACAGGTCCAGGAAACTTATAGAACTCCCTTTAGACAGGATCGGAGAAGAGGATCCCCACGCCACACAATTGTCAAAATAACCAATGTGGAAGCCAAGCAGAGAATCTTAAAGGCAACAAAAACAAAGGGCCAAGTGACATGCAGAGGCAAACCAATTGGAATCACTCCAGACTTCCCAAACCAAGTCATGAGAGCCAGAAGGGCTTGGAGTAACATACTCCAAACTCTGAAAGAAAACAACTTCCAGCCAAAAATTTCCTACCCAGCAAAACTTTCTATCAAATTAGAAGGGAAAATAAGAAGCTTCCATGACAAACAGAAACTGAAGGAATTTATGTCTTCAAAACCAGCGCTAGAGAAAATACTCAAAGAGATTAACTACAAAGAAGAAATAGGTAACACACACCAGAACCAGAGAAATAAGATTTTCCATCCAACAGACAACTAAGATTGGTTATCTGTGGAGATTCATTATATATGTTAGTCTTTTACCTATCTCTAAATTGTATTGTTTGCTTTTATTGTTGCTAATTTTTAGGATTTCTAGTTGAAATATTAATATACCTTCAGATATAGCATTTGGAAATATTTTATCCCATTCTATCAGTAATTTTTAACTCTGTTTACATTGTCTTTGGATATACAACATATTTTTTTATTTTTTAGGGAGTTTGTTTACCCTTCTGTTGCCTGTGCCATTGAAATCATTTCCAAGAAATCACTGCCAATTTCAATGTTGTGAGGTTTTATGACCCAGATTTTCTTCTAAAAGTTTATAGTCTTAAGATTTTATTTAGGTTTTTTTTTAATCTATTTTGAGTTAATATTTGTATATGGTCCTAGGTAAAGGTCCAATTTTATTCTTTTTCATGTAATTATTATTTTTCAACAATATTTAGTTAAAATATTATTATTTTCTCCACCAAATGTTCGTGGAAACCTTGTCAAATATAACTTAAAAATATATGGAAGAATTTATCTCTAGGCTTTTATTTAACTCCAATGGTTTATATGTCTGCCTTTATAACAGTACTACACTGTTTCAATTATTGTAGCTTTATAAGGTTTGAAATCAAAAAATATACATCTAGCTTTGTTCTTTTTTGAGATCGTTTTGGGTATCTAGAATCTACTTAATATGGGTATTAGGATAGATTTTTTTCCAAAAAATAAATAAATAAATGTATGATAGTTTCACCTAAAAAAAAATAGAAAAAAATATTCTCTGGTAAGAAAGAAAGCAAAAAGAAATATTGAAATGTTATCTTTAAGTCATCAAAAGCTTGGTATCAGATAAATGAAACTGTTATGTGAGATTATCATTGTTAATTTTGGATAAATTGCTATAATACTAGATGTCAACCACTAAGCCAAGCATGGGAAGGAGGGATGGGGAGGGAACAGGATGGGGATCGGGTAGGGGATAACTGGGTGATGTATGCATGTATGTCTATAAAAGCTTTTTTATCTCATTATGATGTATGAATACAGTGCACCAATAAAAAATTAAAAAAATAAAAATAAAAAATAAAAATATTCCTCATCATTTATAACATTACCACTTGAATACTCTACCTTACCTGTAACCATCTCCTGTGGGTAAATGCTCACTGATTCTAAAAATTTGTGGGCTAGTTTAGTGTTCTGTGCTGTTAGTCTATTATAATATTTTTGTTCTTATTTTTAGTTTTTCATATCTTCACATACCTTACATAGAAGCTCTGGTATTATATTGAACATAAACAGTACTCAGGTTTTTTGCCTCACGTTTTTATTTTAAAAATAATGTTTCCAACATTTAATCATTAAAATAATTTGACTTTTAAAGGTTAACCATTTTCCAAATTAAAGTATTTACATTCTATTCCTCTCTTGGTTAGACTTTCTTTTTTTAATCAAGAATGGGAGCACATTTTTGTAAAATCCATTTTCTGTATCTATTGAGATGATCACAGGTATTCCTCCCCTTTACTCAGTTAACATGATAAATTATATCAGGATTTGCTAGATTTGTCTTAATACTATCCTGAATATGTTATTTAGGAGTTCAATTTTTTCTTTTTAAATATTGAAGATTGAACCTAGATGCGTTCTACATCTGAGCTCCACATCCAGCCCTATTTTTTTATTTTTTATTTTGAAACTGGGTGTTCTAAGTTGCAGAGGGCCTCACTAAGTAGCTGAGTCTGGCTGTGCACCTGAGGTCCTTCTGTCTCAGCCTTCTAAGTACTGGGGTTACAAACATGTGCCACCATGCCCTGCTAAGTATTTTCATTTTTTGCTGGTACATTTTAGTTATGTAGAATGGTTGGTTTCATTGTGAAATATTTGTATATGTATAAAAATGCAATTTGATCAGTTTCTCTTCCCAGTTTCTCCCTCCCCTCTTTCTCCTCCTGGTCCCTTCCCCTTCCTTAATGTCTCTTTTGTACATTCAGAATTCTTATTCATGTCTATGAGTGACATAGGAAAGTGCTTTCTCTACCTTTTGTTTTGTGGTTTGCGGTTTATTTTATTACTAAGGTACACAAACCAATTTGAACTATTTTCTAGGAGAGTTTGCAAAAGGTTGAAATGGTTCATTCTTTGAAGTTTGATAGTATTTCCCTGAAACTTGCCCAAAAAGTTTAATAGCTTTTGATTTTTTTTTGGTAGGAATAACTTACAAGTGTGATACAATTTCTTTAATAGGACTTTCTAAGACTATAGAGACTTTCTATTTCTTTTGTAGTTGATTTTTTACAACTTTTCTTAAGTGAGAAATTTAGCCATTTTATCTGTTATCAAATTTATAGAAATGAATTTGTAGTAATACTTATCT
The DNA here is from genome assembly GCF_963383645.1 of Muscardinus avellanarius. Taxonomy (NCBI): domain Eukaryota; kingdom Metazoa; phylum Chordata; class Mammalia; order Rodentia; family Gliridae; genus Muscardinus; species Muscardinus avellanarius. Next base: position 70,841,294 of record NC_137794.1, on the reverse strand, counting down.
TTTTAATATTTGCTATATCTGTACTATGCATTCTTTTTTATTAGTAATGTTTTTGATAGTAGCCATTTTGGCACCCCTTCTTTTGAGCAAGCTTGCCAGAGGCTTGCTAGTTTTATAAATCTTTTCAAATTTCCAATTTTGAATTTATTGGCCCTCACTTATACTTCTGTATCTTTTCTTTAAAATAAAGTTTTGCTGGATCAAAAGCTTCCAAGCACACAATTTAAAGAGCAGTCTTCTGCTTCCTCTCTTTCTTACTTTCTCCTTCCTAGAAACAACCATTTTTATTACCTCCAGCTGATTTTATAATACCATCAAAAGTTTAAATAACTTTTTTCTACTGCTACTTCCTAATTTTTAAGTTGTAGTTTCTAAATTTTGAACTCTATGTTGAGTTGATTATTTTCTTTCCTCAACCTGTATATTTTCTCTCATAGTTCAAGTCACAGTCATAGTTTTGATTTTATTTTTATAATTATTTTATTAGTATTTGCTTACCCTTTCAGTAGTCCATGTGGTCAAGATCTTGTCAGCTTTTGTTTTTTATTGATGCATTGTAGTCATACATCTTAGTTGACTATAAGATGGTAGAGGCATAGATGTGCACATCACTCATTTAGCCCTTCCCCAATTCCAATGCAATTCCCTCCCCCCTCCCTCCTTCTCATATTTGGCTTAGTGATTGACTGTGATATGTTTGTGAATGTACATCATGTACATTAGGAAATTTTTTCTCCCTCCTTCCCATCCCTCTTAGTTGGGTTGCCTTATTTGCTTCTCTGTAGTTTCTCCTTCTTTGTCTAGAGTTCCTCATATGACCCATTTTTTCCCCCTAGCTTCCACTTATTAGGGAGGGCATCCGATTTCTTATTTTTTTGTGACTAACTAATCTCACTTAGCATAATGTTCTCCATTTTTATCCATTTCCCTGTAAATGACATAATTTTGTTCTTCTTTATGGTTTAGTAAAATTCCATTGTGTAATCCATTCATTTGTTGATGGACATCTTGACTGGTTCCATAGTTTGGCAATTGTGAATTGTGCAGCCATGAATATATGTATGTATGCATGCATTACTTTGGTAGTTTGGTTTTCACTCTTTTTGGTAGATACCCAGAAGTAGTATGCTAGATCATATGCTAGGTTTGTTCCCATTCTTTTCTGAGGATCCCCCATATTGTTTTCCAAAGTGGTTGCATTAATTTGCAATCCCAACAACAATGTATTAGTTTCTACTTCTCCAGATTCTTGCCAACTTTTGTTGTTGTTTGTGTTTTGAATGATTGCCATTCTAGTTGGAGTTAGATGAAATCTCAGGATAGTTTTTATTTGCATCTCTCTGATTGTTGAAGTGTCTATTTAGTTTGCTTGCCCATTTTTTGACTGGGTTATTTGTTTTCATAATGCTGAGTTTCTTGAGTTCTCTGTATATTCTAAATATTAGTCCTCTATCAGAAGAATAGTTGGCAAAAATTTTATCCTATTTTGTCGGCTCTCTGTTAAGGTCCTTGATCATTTCTTTTGCTTTACAGAAACTCTTCAGTTTAATGCAGTCCCACTTATTGATCCACCTATTAGTTTCCTGTGCCTTTGGGGTCTTGTTGAGAAAGTTTTTTTTTTTACCTGTGCCTATATGTTGCAATGTTGGACCTATATCCTCTTCAAGAAGCTTCAAGGTCTCTGGTCTAATTTTCAAGTCTTTGATCCATCTTGAATTGAATCTTGTGCAAGGTGAGAGAGTAGGGTTAACCTATTTTGCCAACACTATTTGTTGAACAGGTTTTCTTTTTTTCAGTGTATGTTTTTGGCCCCTTTGTCAAAAACTGTGTATGTTATCCTGTCATCTGCAAACAGTGAAAGTTTGAGTTCTTCTTTTCCTCTTTGTACTCCTTTGATTTCCGTTTCTTGCCTTATTCCTCTGGCTAGAGTCTCAAGTACTATATTGAAAAGAAGTGGTGATAAGGGACATTCTTGTCTTGTTCCTCTTTTTAGGGGAAATTCTCATGGTTTTTCCCCATTTAATATTATGTTGGTTGTGGGCCTATTGTAAAGTGCCCTTATAATGTTGAGATATGTTCCTTCTATACCAATTATCTGCAGTGCTTTTTGCATAAATGGATGTTGGATTTTTTTCAAATGCTTTTTTAGCATGTATTGAAATGGTCTTGCGATTTTTGTTTTTGGTACTGTTTATGTGATGAATTACATGGATTGGTTTTTGTATGTTGAAGCAGCCTTGTATCACTGGGATGAACCCTACTTGGTCATGGTGTATAATCTTCTTGATGTGTTTTTGCATGTGTGTTGCTACTGTTGGGATTAGCTCTTCTAGAAATGTTTTATAAAATTCACTTGGGAAACCATCAGTTTCTGGGATTTTGTTTTGATAATAGGCTCTTTATTGCTGCTTCAATCTCTTTTATTGCTATTGGTTGGTTTAAATTTTCTATATCTTTTTTACTCAGTTTAGGAAGGTTGTATTTATCTATAAAGTGGTCAATTTTTCCCAGATTTTTCATTTTATTAGAGTATAATTTTTTGTTTTTGTTTTTGGTGGTACTGGCGATGGAACCCTTGTACCTCCAGGCTATACTCCCAGACCTATTTTTATACTTTTTTATTTGGAAACAGGGTCTCTTAAGCCAGCGAGGCTGGCTTCGAACCTGTGAGATCTTCCTGTCTCCGCCTCCCAAGTGCGGGGATTACAAGCATGCGCCACCACGACCGGCTAAAGTGTAATTTTTTAAAGTAGTTTCTGATAATCCTCTAGATTTCTACACTTTTTTTTTTTTTTTTTTTGGAACTGGGGATGGAACCCAGGGTCATTCTACCTCCGAGCTACACCCCCAGCCCTATTTTTTATTCTTTATTTTGAAACAAGGTCTCCTTGAGTTGCAAAGGGCCTCACTAAGTAGTAGCTGAGGCTGTCCAAGAACTACGATCCTCCTGCTTCAGCCTTCCAAATGCTGGGATTACAAGTGTGTGCCACCATGGTCGGCTGGTTTTTTTCTTTTTTTCAAAGACCAAACTCATGGAAGTAGAAGTCAAGATATTTATATATTTCCTCAAAAAGGATAATCTTATAGAACTGGAATTATATAGTTATCGGGGAAGAAAGGAGAGGAAATTATACAGTTATAGGGGAAGAAAGGAAAGCTAGGGAAGAGGCTGTTTATTACATCATTTGATTATTAAATGTTTGCAGAATTGTGAATGGGTTCATTCATTCAGTTCAACAAGTACTTTTTGAGCTATTCTTACATCACAGTATATAGCAACTGAGATACAGGGACAGGACAAGGCAGTGAATGAAAGCAGATAAAGATCCCTGCTCCTAAGGAGCTGCTGGGCTAGTAAATGAATTTAAACAATGAATGAACGAGTAAATACTGCAACATTCTTTTAGGGTTGTGTCCTAAGCTCTTGTGGTCTTAAATTATTTGAATGAAATATTTGAAATTTTATTCTACCATAATGCTAATCTGTGCTCCGACTGCTTCTTTATTTGCCCCTTTGTGGAGTGACTCTGCCCTGGAAACTCCTCTGCCTTGCTCCTGTGCGTGGCTGCCTTCCACATGACAACAGCTGGACGCCATTACATCCACTCACAGGGGCCTGGGGAATGGGTTTCTGGGATGAGCGAATGATTTTTCGCTTTGTCAGAGAGATCAAATTATCAGCAGGACTGCTAATTTGCCCAGCTGCAGAAATGGCCAGAAATATGCACACATGTAAACACAAAAGGGGAGTCTCATAATTTGCATAGCTCTTGTGCACATACGTCCGTCACCTCAAGTGCTCATAGGCTGTGAGGCAGGACAAGAACAAGCTGAAGCCTGGGGAACTGCCCTTGTGTCTTCCCAGAAGACGCTTTATTCTCACCATTAATTGATTAAACATTTTCGACACTCTCTGAGGACACTAGCCGTGCCTTCTATTTCTACTTGGGCTTCTGTTTATGGTCGGAGTGTGCCAAACATCCAGACTAAATGAAAATATACCCTCCAGGAACCATGCACGGCATCTCTCATAACAAGCTGCAGCACCTCTCCCAAGCACGGCTGCTATGCCCTGGGGAATCCGGGGAATCCTCGCTTAGCTCTCGGAGCTGCGGCCTCTGGCAGGAATGGAAAGAGAGTGGTGGGAGAGGAATCTTGTATGTGGATGACTGTCATAGCTACTGCCCTGATTTTAAGGGAAAAGGAGTGGTAGTTCAAGGAAGAGATCTGCATCCCTGAGATAAGTGTGATTAATGGGAGCAATCTTGGCAATGTGAACTTTAGTCAGCACACCACGGCATCTCTAGCATTGAGCTTCTGGGTCTGTGGATCAGAGGAGGGAAGTTTGTGCCTTATCCATTTGATATTCTCTATCAAATATAAGCAAGACAAAGGCTTACCTGCTATTTCAGTACTTGGGAGGCTGAGGCAGGAGAATCATAGGCTCAGTGACAGCCTCAGCAAATTATCGAGGCTCTCAGCAATTTAGTGAGTTCTTGAGTTCAAATAAAAAATAACATAGGGACCTGGGGGTGTAGCTGGGAAATAGAATATCCCTGGGTTTAATCCCCAGCAACACACACACACACACACACACACACACACACACACACACACACACAGAGCAAAGGATTCCTGATTGCTTCTCAGCTTGAGAAGGCCAGTGTTTGGGGGAGGAAAGGGGAGGCGAAGGATTTGGCTACATGGAAAGTGTTGAGATGATTCAAAGGGCTGGTGCTGACAGAGCAGGGGTGGCTTGACCTTCTGTGGGGGCCGTGTAGGCAGCCTCCTACTGGTTGTTATTTTGGGTGTTGGAAAGCCTGCAGGCCCTGAAATATCTATCCTTGCCATCTAGCCAGGCCCTGTAATTCCCACTGGGAGAGCCATACTCTAGTTAGAGCACTGTGTCTCCAGAGGGCCAGGTTAGAGTTCAGCCACTGTGGTGAGCAGCACACATTTAACCCGTAACTGCCCACTCGCCTGGAGCCTGGCTGTGGAGAGTAGCTCCAGCTGTTGGTAACCCAACACGGCTTTGTTAAGAGAAGCTTTTTGACAGCCTCTTCACATAAGTGGGGGAAATGGGTGCTACAAAGCTCTGGATCAGGAGTGTCCTGGCTTCCAAGAAAAAGACCAACTGCTGCAGGAATGATCTCCACTCTCTCCATGATTAAATTGTGGATTCCCAAGAACAATGTGGAAATGCAAATGACAACAGAGGTACACATAAGTTCACAGATGGTGGAGCCAAGGTGGGATCAGAGAATTCCTGGCTCAAAGTTGATCCATGTCTACCTGTCATGGAAGAAGACACTTAATCTATTCAGCTTCACTTGATGTCCCCTCCAAATATCTTGTCACTGGGAAGTAAAAGTGCCTGAGGGTTTCACTGTAATTGTTTCTTGAGCATAGGTGGCACCTGTTAAAAGGTACACATATTAGGAAAAACAATTAGGCATTTTTCAGAATGGGGAGCATTCAAGGGCATTGGTCCATCTCATCTGTTAGCCAGAGGGAAAGCGTGGAAGCTTGGTATGCTGCAGCTGTGGGTGAAAGAAAATTCTTCACCCAGCACTGGGACTACTCTTGGTACCCAATACCCTGTTCTAGCGGCTGAGTCAACTTTCTATGAAGTGTGGTTAGAGGGTCACATGCTCCCTTTACAAAACTAAATTCTTAGGATAGTTTTCATGGTTGCCTTTCTCTCCTTCCAGCTTGGCTTTTCTTCTTTCTTGGTCTAGGTTTCTTTCTGCATTCTCTGCAGGGTGTGGAGGGCAGGCCCACATGTGCTTCCCTTTCTTTCCATGGGTGACTCACTGCATGGCCCAGAGCCTGGTGGATACACAGGTGTGGACGACCCTCCCTCCCTCAGATCATGCCTCTGTGGAATGGCCACATACCTGCATTCTGAGGGCAGCCCCTCGGGCAGGGTGATGATTTAAGAGCACATGTTCTGAGCTTTTCTGCTGGTGAACATTCCCAGAAGGGTCCTGCACAGAGAGAAGGCTGAGAGCAGGTTCCCTCAGCATGCAGACATGAGCCTGCAAAAAAGAAAAGAAACAAGAGAATAGAATCTCTGAATTCAGGGAATGACAGGAATTACCAGTGAGAGAACAGTAGAACCAATCAGATGTAAAAAGAAATCAGACAAGTGCTCAAAGTCCAGACTATGCCACTTTGAAGAAGACAATGTTTTTGAGCCTTAAGTTTTATAAATGATAGAGTCGATGACAGTATCTGCTTTTCAAAGTGTAACGAAAACCAAAGAAAAATTTTCTATAAAGTTATCCATGCTGTCATTCTTGTTCACAATGGTCTTTTAAATATGCTGGTTTTTGTGCGGTTATTGAGAATATCTTCAGTGGAGTGGTGGATAGAACATGAATAAAAAGTTAGGAATTAAAGTCTGGCTGGGAGAGGAGAGAGTTATGGTATTATGGTTTGGGTGGGGTTAAGGTAAGGAATTTTTAGGATGAAGGAAACTTGAGCATGAATATATATTCAAAGAAAAGACAATAGAATAGAGACATGATATTCAAGTAAAAAAGAAATGACTTTTAAATGAAGTTGCTGAGGACTTAATAGGAGCTTAACAGCAAGGATCATTTCAGAAAGAAGCAGGGACACCTCTTGCTGTCAAAGAAAGGGAAAGCCTGGGTAAGTAGCTCATGAATTTAGAAGTGGTGGAAACAGAGGGTACAACAGGGAGAGAGAGAGAGAGAGAGAGAGAGAGAGAGAGAGAGAGAGAGAGAGAGAGAGAGAGAGAGACTTATTTTAAGCAACTGGCTCATGTAATTGTGAAGACTGGCAAGCTTCATGTTTGCAGGAGAGTCCGAGGACAGTTGACACTGCTGTTCAGTGCTGAAGGCGGTCTCTGGCAGAATTACCCTTCTTAAGGTGGAGGCCAGTCTCATTGTATTATGACCTTCAAATGATTGGGTGGAGGAGGGTGATATGCTGAGAGTTTGCTGATTTGAATATTATTATCATCTAAAAATAGCTTCACAACACATCTAGAATAATCTTTGAATAAATATTTAGGAACCATGGCCTAGACAAGCTGATACATAAAATTAACTATCACATCTGATAATACCTCTTTGTAGAACTTTATAATTGGCTCTTGGTATTAAAGAAGAAATATAGTAGGACATCCCAGTGTGGAGAAGGCCATCCTGTCCACCATGCCATAGGATGACTATTTTAAAGCCTTTTTTTTCCTTTTTAACCTCACCGGCCAGGTATGGTAGCACACACCTGTAATCCTAGTACTTGGGAGGCTGAGACAGGAGGGTCACAGGTTCAAGGCCAGCCTCAGCAATTTAATAAGACCTCAGAAGCTTTGACCCTGCTTCTAAATGGAAAGTCCAATAGGGTTAGGGGCATAGCTCAGATGTAGAATGCACCCAGGTTCAGTCCCTAGTACCATACAAAACAACAACAATCACCTTTATTATCTGGCTCCTGGACCATCTCTGGGGACTCAGATCAGTGCTTGGAGCTTTTACTTATTTGTGAAACCCCCCTTCGTGGTATCACTGACCTTACAGCTCTGCCTATGTGGATTCTCATCAGGCCAGTTCTGAGGATGACCCTGGCACCGCGCACTGCAGGGCTGTGACCAGCAGTATACGGCGCTGGTCTCTACTGCTCTGGATCTGGCCTGATTTAAGACTGGGCTTGGAGGTGAAAAGCTTTTTATCTTGTTATCAGTCCATTGAGTCACTTAGTCTCTGCCTGGCTCCCTAAATGTGACAGTGTTACTAACAGCTTGAGCTGAATTTGATTTATTGGTGAAACTAAATTCTATACTTCCCCAATGATGTCAGTACTTCCTGGGTTTTAAAACAAAACAAAACAAAACAAGACGAAGCAGAGCAGCAACTGCAAGCTTAACTGGTTAATCCATAAGTTGTCAAGGGCCAGTTGCTCTCAGGATGGCAAAAGACCAGGGCCCATCCCTCTTGGGTGAACATAAAAACAACCCTTCTCTTAAATTTCCAGTGTGGTCAGCCATTAAACTAAGATGAAATGCTAAATATTCTCTCAAAGTACTTTTGGGAAATCTCATCGTTTGCATTTCTGAGAGTCTGTTAATGACAGGATTATGACTAAAGCCAGTTTTCTTCTGCATAGAATGTAACAGGATTTTTAAACAAGAAAATAAATGTTTGAGGCACAGTTGACTGCTACTGATATTAAGCTGGCAATTTTGAAAAGTCAGCTTAGTAGTATGAAGATGACACTATATTTAGCAATGTGAAGATCAATAAAATATTCTTAGCATTTCTTGATCCTGTAAAATCATTTCTGTCATTCTCATACTGTGGAAAGGATAGCTTCTTCTCTGCTTTCAAGAAAGACAGCTGGATAAAAGCCATTATGCAGGTAAATAGAAACTCATATAATCCCAAAATTCATCTTGAAAATATTGAAAGGGCCCTGAGGGAGGGACTTGAGCAGTCCATTTTAGTGAATGATGCAACAAACCTGCTTTGAGTGGAACTAATAGGGAAAAAAAGACAGGTGTGTGAAATAGGAGCTTCAAGCATCTGCAGAAAACTTAGGTTTACACCCATAAAAGTAAAACGGGACTTATAACAAGTACACTTTCATATAAATCCATTATTCCCTTGTGTACATGTGGAATATGACTCTTCTACCTAGCATTGTGACTTATGTCTGATTTTGTTTAATTTTTAATAGAAATGAAGCAGTCTCTTTTGATCAGGGGCCTATTGGAGGTCTTGGGAGATTGAGATAAATTGACTTCAATGTAGTATAGGCAACACTGTTAGATATAATCTCATCCAGGTATAAAAAAAATTTTTTTTTGTGGTACTGAAGGTGGAACCCAGGGCCTTTTCTACCTCTGGGCTATACTCCCAGACCTATTTTATATTTTATTTGGAAATAGGGTCTCACTAAGTTGCTGAGAGCCTCACCAAGTAGCTGAGGCTGGCTTTGAACCTGTGCAATCCTCCTGTCTCAGCCTCCCAAGCACTAGGATTACAAGTATGCGCCACCAAACCCAGCTGGTGTTTTGTATAAAGCTTCTAGAGTGATTGAGAGGAGACTTGGTGGCTCATGGGCACAGAATAAAGATGAACAAATCCATGCAGTACTGCCTGTGTGTGACTTTACCTCTGCTGGAGCAGCTGGATGACACCAGGCTTCTTGACTGCCTTTTGCTCAGAACCCTTAGAGAAAGGCTTCTGAGGCACAAGAAGACAGTTCAGTGTTTGAACTGGGATGTCATCGTGTGTCTCAATTATTTAAAATATGTTAATAGAATGAATTAAATTACCCTATGACCTATGATACAAAGGACATCCATTCTTAAGAAATTGGATGGAAATGGAATAAAAATATCAGGATTCAAAAAAGTGAGATAAGAGCTGAATCTAGAATAACTGGAATAGAATATTGGATTGGATTCTCATTCACATTTGTTTGGGAAAATCTATGACCTGTGTGGATGATCTGATCTGTATTTCTCATTGTCTTTCACTGAGCCTTTTCTATGGAAGAATAATCATTGTTTTGAGCCAAAGTCAATTTTTTTTTGGTGGTACTGGGAGTGGAACCCAGAGGCTTTCTACCTCTGGGCTACACTCCCAGACCCATTTTATATTTTATTTGGAAACAGGGTCTCACTAAGTTGCTGAGAGCCTCACCAAGTAGCTGAGGCTGGCTTCGAACCTGCACGATCCTCCTGTCTCAGCCTCCCAAGCGCGGGGATTACAAGCGTGCACCACCACGAAAGTCAATTTTTGAGAGAAAGCTATATCTAAAAACTGAAATGGATGGCCTTTGTTTATACTACATATTTTTTTCTAGGCTTCATTTTTAAGAAATTTTAATGTGAGATAGTATTGAATTAGGAGGTAAAATTGGAAATTTAATATTTCATGAGATAAAGAAAGAGGAGATAGCCTGTAGCATAAAAACTAGGAACAATGCAGCCACATGATGGCCACTGTTCTCTATCACTGAGCATTAGCTTTCATGGTATAGAGTCCTACACTGTAATCTGTGTCTAAATACTTCATAGAGAACTTTTTCAAATTACACCTGGTGAGCTACTTCAACTATAGGCATAGGTTTACAAAGTTTAAGACATGACACCAACCTCAAAAAGTTAAGGGTCAGTCATATGTTTTCTTTCATACGTGTATGTGGAAGCTAGAGAGAAAAGGCTATCATTTTTATAAAGTCACAATGTACTCGGCAGCATTGAGTTCACATCTAAGGGCCTTATGGAAGGTGCAAATTTATAAGAAATTAACTAGGTTATCTAGGGTAATAAATTTCTAAGAAAAATACTGAAGGATATCTGTGACTCTTTTCAACCGTATACAGTAACATGCAGGAGAAGGGGACTTATTTAAAGACAGAGTTTATAATTAAAAGTAAAGCAGAACAGAAAGATTTGGGTAATTGGCTGCCTAGCCTTGTAGAGAGTGTAAAAGCATGTTCATAAGTACAAACCAAGAGTGTGGCCAACCTACCATTTGCTAGTGAGATTAGAACTGATAGCAGGAAGCCACAATCCGCAACACAACAGTGTTGGGAGGTGGGGCCAAAGAGGAGGTGATTAAGTTATGAGGGCTCATGAATGAGTGAAGGTCATTATCTTGGTTTAGCTATCACCAGAGTGGGCTTATTTTGAAAGTGAGTTTGGACTCTTGTTCTCCTGTGCTGTCTTCTGTGGCCCTGTTTTTCACAGAGAATAAGGTACTATGAAGACTTCATCTAGATGCAGGCACCTCAGTATTAGACTTCCCAGCCTCCAGAGTCTTAAAAAATAAATTTCTTTTCTTTTTAACTTACCTAGCCTGTGGTATTCTGTTATATCAACACAAAACAGATGAAGATCCAGGTTGTTCAGAGTAGGCGGCATGGAGAAAGTGACACTTGAGAAAAGATGGGAAAAATGTCGAGTTATGCAAATAGCTTTTGGGGAACAAAAAATACCAGGAAAAGACAAGACAATGGTTAGAGCAAAGGTCATGAGGCAGGTGCATACCAGGCATGTTCAAGGGGTATCAGGAAGGCAGGTGTGGCTGGAGCTAAGTTGAGGAGTGTAGAAGTGTGTGTGTGTGTGTGTGTGTGTGTGTGTGTGTGTGTGTAAGGGGAGTTTAATTCCAAACTATGGGAGAGTAGAAAGTACAATGTTAAGGTCTAGAGATGTTTTCTAGATCAAGTGTCCATTTGACCCAGATTGGTGTACAGTTAGATTCTAAAATCCTACTTCTGTAATATGGCACCTCTTCAGAAATGATCAAAATCTAAAGTGACCATAGAGCTTAACTAAGGACATATGATATAGCCCTATGTATCCATAATAGGTTATTAAGATTTACATCTCAAGAAAAACTTTCGCTGATTGTTTGAAATTTGGTGTCAATGTCATGCAGCTCATTTCCCCCTCCTTTTCAAACTTCCTGGTGCTCCTTGAAGCTGGATTCAGGATTGAGTGACAAATGGGAAGAGGTGTTAAGGAGTTTGCATTTTGCTGCCATAAAATAAAAAAAAAAAATGTGGTGGAGCTGGGGGTTAGGGAAATTGCCTTGTGGAATACCAGAAGGATTTAGTCAATTTGATTTTGTGTTTGACTCCCAGTAATGGGAGACATTCTGAGCCCGCCGCTTTTTGTGGATCAAATGTGTTGTTTTTTCGCCACCCAGCTGGGCGGCTGGAACTTGGCTAGAGTGAGAAATAGTCTCCCAAAGAGTTTTGAGTGCCTGGAAGAGGGATGAATGCTCCCACTGGAGCCTGAGCTATAAAGAACTGTAGAGAAATATTAGAGAAGAGCAGAGACACCTGCTCAGAGTTCTTGGTAAGAATGTCATGCTTCAAGGACGAGCCTTCCATGACTTAGTATTGAGATGGTTCTGAACAACTAAAATGGGAATCAAACTGGAAAAAAGGAATCCACTTCTGCCTTAGCAGCAAGCACTATACTCTAGTCTATGAATGCAGCCTCAACAACTGAGGAAATGTTTGCTGATACTTGAGTGCTAATTTTTTGTGGTACCCATGTTCTTAAGTTGTGGTCATTAAACACATATTCTCTGAGAAAACACTATGCAACTAGGCACTGTTACAAATATTGGGGTACTGCTGTGAACCTTGTAGGATATCTCCTTTGCAAAAGTTCACAATCTAGGTGGTAAGGAGAGAACAATAAAGAAACAAGTAGTCTATTGCGTAGAGTGATAAATACTTTGGAGAAAAAAATTCAGGGTAAAAAGGATAGAGAGCAAGTTTGGGGGTGATAACTTTTGGGATGGAAACAACAACTTTCCCTCTTCATTAAATTTACATAGTTTACAATGCATTAAGGCAAACCAAGATGACACATTCTTTCGACACCACGTTTATAGGACAAATTTAGAAACATTTTGCTTTGACATATATTTCCTTGGTTGTCACAATATCCTTTCCCCACATACATACAACCTAAGTGGGACAGGTGTACTCTTGGCTTTTTTGATTGCAATAATGAGGAGCCAAGAGAAAGTGTCCAGCAGGTGCTCATGTGCGGCAGTGACAGTGTCTAGGGAGTCTCTTGGTCCAGGTAGGGCTGGAACTTGGGAAACCAATGAGCATCCCCAGGAGGAAAAACCAAGACTGCTTGGGTCACACACACTCACTGTGCTCTATGATAAAAGGATGACTTGCCTCAATGTAGGGAAAAGGAGTAAAAAGAAAATAGAAAAATATTACAAAAGCAACCACTTATCATAAATGTTTTTGTCTTTTCTTCTTATCAAAGCATTATTATCCTCTTGTTAAACCTCACTCTTTGCAAAGATGAGTTCATTGCCTTTTCCCTTGTTACAACTATATGTCAATATATGTACATTATATCCTCTAGTAGAGACCATGTAGAATTAACTTTGTAATTCTGTGTGTGTGTGTTTGTGTGTGTGTGTGTGTGTGTGTGTGTGTGTGTGTGTGTGTGTGTGTGTATAGTACTGGAGATGGAACCCAGGGGCAGTCTACCTTTGAGCTACACCCCCAGCCCTATTTTTATTCTTTATTTTGAAACAGGGTCTCACTGAGTTGCAAAGTGCCTCAGTGAGTAGCTGAGGCGGTCTGCGAACTGTGATCCTCCTGTCTCAGTTTCCCAAATGCTGAGATTACAATGTGTGCCACCAAGCCCAGCAATTTCTTAATTCTTAAAAGTCTCTTACTCAGCCAGGCATGGTGGCGCACGCTCGTAATCCCAGCACTTGGGAGGCTGAGACAGGAAGATAGCACAGGTTGGAAGCAGAGACTCTCAGGAACTTAGTGAAACCCTGTTTCCAAATAAATTATAAAATAGGTCTGGGCGTATAGCCTGTAGGTAGAAGAGCCCCTGGATTCCACCCCCCAGTACCCCCCCACACACACACACAGTCTCTTACCCTTGGCTTTCTTTTTTCCTAGTTTTTTTTTTAATTGTTAAAAATAAGCCAGGTATGGTGGCACATGCGTGTAATCCCAGCATTTGGGAGGCAGAGACTGGAGGATCATGGTTTGCAGACAGCCTCAGCTATTTAGTGAGGCCCTTCACAACTCAGTAAGACCCTGTTTCAAAAAACAGAAATACAGAAAAATAGGACTGGGGTGTAACTCAGAGGTACAATGACCCTGGGCTCCATCCTTGGTACAGTAAATTGTTAAAAATAATGTGGAAAAGATCTTGGCACATTGTTTGAAAGATCTTGGCACATTGTTTTTATTATGTTCTTTTTGGAATATATCCTCTGAAGTTGAATTCTGGGGTCTGAGATTATCATGACTTCAATTATTTGATGCAAATTTGTAAAATTGTTTATAGAAAACATTTTTCAAGCTTTATTTCCTTTGTGCAATATATGAGCATACACTTTTCCTTACACTTGTTTTCCTAGATAGAGTTTGAAAATTCTTCTAAAGAAAAAGAACTAAAATGGATAACTGCATTTTTAGGTCTATTTTTAATAAGTTCAATATAGGTATAGATGGCAATTTGATAGAAAAATTGGAGAAATAGGCTTCAAATATTTTGATTGTATACTGCAAATAAATTTTTTTAAACACACATAATGAACAACAATATTTGCCTGTTTGATTAGAATACATATTTATTATTTATTATGCAATTATAAGGGACAAACAATATCTATTTGAAAGTTGATATACAGATAAAATATATAATTAAAGTGAATTTAAGTTATTAATAGTAGAAAATGACATTTTTCTCTCACTACAAAAAAATTTTTTAAGGGTCTGGGGTTGGAACCCAGGGGTATTCGACCTCCTAGCTACACCCCCTGCCCTATTTTATTCTTTATTTTGAAAAAGGGTCTCACTAAGTTGTGGAGGGCCTCACTAAATAGCTGAGGCTGTCTGTGATCTGAGATCCTCCAGTCTCAGCCTCCCAAATTCTGGGATTACAAGCGTGTGCCACCGTGCCCGGCTTCTCACTACAAAATTTTAACAGTGATACTTTTCCATGAGAACCAAAACTATGGAAACCTCCAAGATGCCCATCAACAGATGAATGGATTACAAAACTACGGGATATTTACACAGCGGAATTTTACTCAGCCATAAAAAACAACAACAAAGTTATATCATTTTCAGGGAAATAGATGGAACTGGAGGACATTATGCTAAGCGAGGTTAGTCAGTCACAAAAAGTAAGAAAATGGATGCTTTCACAAATATATGAAAGCTAAGGTGAAATGGGTCATAGGAGGAACTCCAGGTGGAAAAGGAGATCCTATAGAGGAGCAAATAAGGCAACCTAACTGAGGGGATGGGAGGGGAGAAGAGGGAAACTCTCTAAAGCACATGATGTACATAAAAAAACATATCGATATCAATCACTAAGCCAAGCACGGAGGGAGGGAAGGGAAGGGAATGGAATGGGGAGGGGTAGGATTTAATGGGGGTGATATGTGCCTGTATACCTTCACATATCCCATTAAGATGTATGAAGTCAATGCACCAATAAAAAAAATAAAGAAAATACTTATTATAAAACTCTTGGTATATGGAATTCTGTTCAGCCATAAAGAAGAACAAAATTATGTCATTTGCAAGGAGATGGAAAACCCTGGAGAACATTATGTTAAGTGAGATCAGCCAAGCACAAAAGAAGAAGATACATATGTTTCCTCTAATATGCCCAAACTAGGAAACACAAAGAATACCAGTGGGACTCCAGTTATTGAAGGGGAAATACTAGCTAAGTTTGGATGGTAAGATAGGAGAGGAGGAAGGTCGGTCTTGATTAACGAGGTTCTACACCTGAACATGTGTAAAATTATGAATAAGTCATGGTTAACCTGGACAGCCATTGGTGGGAGGGGGGAAAGGAAAATGGGGGCGGGGGGAGGGCATCAAATATAGTGTAAATGTATACTATTTACGTTCAATAAAAAAATTGCTTAAAAAAAACTCTTGGTATAAAATTTGTGACACAGCATTTCAAAATTCTGTTACTAAGTTGACTGTCGCGCTTAAAAATAAAGCCTCATGAGCCAGGCATGGTGGCGCACGCTTGTAATCCCTACGCTTGGGAGGCAAAGACAGGAGGATTGCACAGGTTCGTAGCCAGCCGCGCTGGCTTAAGAGACCCTGTTTCCAAATATAAAAGTATAAAAAATAGGTCTGGGAGTGTAGCCTGGAGGTAGAAGGGTTTCCAGGAACCGCAGTACCACACACACACACACACACACACACACACAAAGCCTCATGAAAATACATTGTTCGACATGGAAGAGTATCATAAAGATACATTGTTCAATGTGGAATAACATCATTGGCTGCATTTACTAAGCATGATGCATGCTTCTAAGTCCCATTAAATCATGTCTGTGTGTGGTTATTGAAAGCTGTTTAGTAAAGGCCTATCTTCCTAGATGTCAATTCACTTTCTATAGAAACCAAGTGGAAGATACTATTTTAAAAATATTTTAAACCAATTGGTTCAAAAGTCAACAACGTGTGCTTCTCACGAATCTTTAAATCTGATTTTTCATATGTGATAAAATCATTCTGGGCAACAGAATCTTTTAGTGATGGAAACATTTCTACACATTTCCAAAATGTTTCTGAAACATCAATTATTTCAAAAAGCAAATATTTTTTCATTGCTAAAACGCCCATTGTACCTTGAAAGGGCATTTTCAAAGTGGTCTTTTTTTTAAAAAAAATTTTATTGGTGTATTATATTACTACCTCATATTGGGGTAAAAAAAGTGGTCTTTTGCCGGGCGTGGTGGCGCACGCTTGTAATCCCCGCGCTTGGGAGGCAGAGACAGGAGGATCGCGCAGGTTCGAAGCCAGCCGCGTGTGCTGGCTTAGGAGACCCTGTTTCCAAATAAAATGTAAAAATAGGTCTGGGAGTGTAGCCCGGAGGTAGAAGGGTTTCCAGGAACTCCAGTACCACCAAAAAAAAAAAAAAAAAAAGTGGTATTTTTTGGTTAATGCCAGGCAGTCTTTATCATCACAGCACAGAGCAACAAGCTGGAACGCTGGTCTTTTTGTAGAAGAAAAATAAGTAACTGACTTTTAAGTTTGTCAGTTCTTTTAAAAGTATTCTGTAATAGGGTAATTGTATCATGTGTGACATTTTTTGAAAAATTATAATTCCACCTAATTAGAAAGTATTGAGAAATTTCAAGGTTCCTGTTTCACAGGCTTTAACCTAACCTGTTGTTATAGTGCACAGAGTGCTCCAAAGATTTTATTTCCTTGCTGCAAAAACTTTCCTATAAAGGATACAGTGCAGCACTGTAAGCTCACCCTGGAACCTGTTTGAGCCTTGAAAAGGAGCAGCTTTCGAACAGTAGTTACTTTTTATACTTTTCACACTCATGTACAAAGTTAGGAAATTAACAGTCTACATATTCATAATTGTGAATGATAAAGATGCCAAATATGAAAAATTTGAATAATGAAAATAAATATAAATAGAGGTGCCGATATCTTGTCATTCTATCCCAGCTGATTGTTTCAAAGCCCCTATGGTACCTCTAGGCTACTTTGGAGACAGCTAGGTTGGCTGTGGAGTCTGATGAGTTTTTGTTTACTTCTTATGTCCTGATGTGTTTGTCCTGTGATTCTGAGCACATGTCTTAATCTCTCTGAAGACCATCAATGCACATAGTTGACATTATTATTCTGTATTTTGCTTCTTAAAGGGCATATGCTGTTTGCATTTGTATAGGCTATGGAGGCACAAAAAGATGGCTTTGAAATAGCGTCACTGCATCCCTGAGATGCTCCGATATCTAAAGGAGAATGATTATTCCTCTTTTCCACTTCCTCCTTTTAACTGTAATATGCAAGGACTACCTTTGTGTACACAAGATGGTTCTCATATACATTTAAATCTGAATTCTTCTAGATAGATAATTCATTCCATTCAGTCTATCTATCTCATCTATTAATCCTCTACACATTTATTATGTGTATGTGTGGGGATATTTAATGGGTCTACTAGGTTAATTGCAACATTATACATCTAAATTGCTAATGTAAATATTGCTACATATAGCAACTGGAATTCAGAATTAGAAAGATATAAAAGAAGGTTGATGGAATTGTTTATCCAGGATTTGTGGTAGGAAAATAAAGAGCAAGTGAGATGATTTCAGACATTCTTAAAAGGAAAGGTAGTTCATGATACTTCCCTCCTCACTTTTATAAATTTGTCATTTGTTATACCTACATGCTTGAGGGTGGTTGTTTTCAACCTTTAGCTACATCTGAATTACTGGAGACTTGGGGAAAACACAGACTGCTGCACTCCACCCTCAGAGTTACCAAGTGTGGGTGGAGTCCAAGACTTTGTGTTTCTAACAACTTTCCAGGTGAGGCTTACGCTACTGGTCTACCTTTAGAACGTTAAGATCCATAGCTTGAAGTTAAGGAGAAACAGGAAGGAGATGGATAGGTCTGGAAGCCTCTATGAAGATGAATAGGTCTCAGCCTCTAGGCTGACAGCCAGAATTTATTTTAACTGATGGGTAAGGAGTCACCTTGCCTTCCAGGGTGAGGACTGCCTATGTCAAAGCTTGCCAGCCTTGGCAGCCTCTCTCAGATGCTAAATGCGGCTCTGAGAAAAGTATCACCACCAAATCTCTCTTTGAGAGACTGAGAGACACATCACATCCATACATCTAGGGAACTTATTTAGAGGGTCTCTTACTCACTCCTAGAAATAGGTTATAGTTTATGATGAAATGTTACATTGTTCTTACTTTATATCTGACATATAAAGTACGTGTTAGATATATACATATATATTATACATGTATATGTGTGTATATAGATGTGTATACCTTTTTCACTGCTTTATCTTTTCATTGTAAATCTTGTTAGGAGAATTAAATTTATGGTTGAATTTAGAAAACTATTCCATCATAATTGCCTGCAGTACCTAGATCCCTTATTGTTTAATTACTCTGATCACTCATTTTCAGCATGGTGCCAATTACTTCAGCGCTGCAGGCTCCCCTATTTACTTGTAGTGCATATACACTGAGCCTATACATTATAAATTGGTGAAGACATGTGAAGGATAGCATCAGTGTTGATAATAGAGTTCTCTGATGTTGATAATATGTCAAAATGCCACATCTGATATTTAGGCTCACTTGGAACTAGTCAGCCTTAACTAGCCTAACTTTGTCAGTAACATGGCTTGACATCCAGAAGATCCTGCCTCATTTCAGACCCACTGAAAATGAGCCACCAGCAATTAGAAGCCAACCTTGAAATCCAAGTTTGTTCAAACCAATGTTATTATTATTGGAAATTCTGTGGAAGATGGCATGGGGCACCATGTTCTCTGCTCTAAATATTCTGTCAGTCACAATGAAAAGTGCTGCTCTGGTTATAAAATCCTACAGGGCTTGCAGCTGTTTCTCCCATTCTCACCTTGCATTACAAAGTGGCCACTGGGAACAAAAGGCTAACTAATTTGATGTCCTGGAAGGGTTAAGTGCTGCTGTTTTGACATGTGCAAATTTTATCATACTGGATCTTATTACTGTTCCCTAACCATGGAAGAACCCCCCCCACACACACACACACATTGTAACTGAGGGCGTGGCATGTGGTTTGTTTAGGCCCATAGAGTGAGTGAGGCACTGGCGAGAGTGTGCTGATTCTTAGCTGGGCTTCAGTAGGCCAGGTATGTTTCTGCTTGTCATCTGTGCCTTCCATCACCAGGAGTAGGATTCATCTGGGTTAGTCTGCTCATAGAATGAGAACAAGAAACATATGCATTATAGCTTCCCTTGCCACATTGTGCCAACCAACCCCTCAAAGCAGAGGTTCTATTCAGTCCTTAGCACGGGTGAGCCAAACTTAGATCAGCTGAGTCTTGGCTGTCGTATAGACATAGGTATAAGCCTGGCTGCAATCAGCAGATCTACTCACCTGAGCCACAAGCCATTCACAGGTACATCATCAATAATAATCATCAGTGTTTTTAGGTACTGGTTTTAAGGTGGTTTGTT
Organism: Muscardinus avellanarius; assembly: GCF_963383645.1. Classification (NCBI taxonomy): domain Eukaryota; kingdom Metazoa; phylum Chordata; class Mammalia; order Rodentia; family Gliridae; genus Muscardinus; species Muscardinus avellanarius. Next base: position 70,821,786 of record NC_137794.1, on the reverse strand, counting down.
ATGTAGCTGTAGTTAACTGATAACTTATCAATGCCAAAGAGCTCAACAAAATGTGACAAAAAATTGTGTAGAGAAATAAAAGCAACATGTCATAAATTTTTCCATAAAATATTTGAGTATTAAAAGAAATAAATATTTAAGAAAAAAAGAAAAATATTGAGAGGCCACAATCAAATATACAAGGATGAAGTAAAGATAAGATATGATTATACATATCATTAGAGCAAACACATACAGAATAATGCATAGTGGATTGTGACAAGTGTACCTAAATGATTCTGGAAAATTCTCAGACTTCACATTTAAATGACTAAACTAACTTTTGGAAAAAGAGCTCCTCTAGGAACTCGAAGCTAAAAATGTTGAAAATTTTATTTTTTCCAATATAGTATAAGATGGTAACACTTTTAAACCAAAGCCTGCTAATTTATAGACATTAAATGCTCATAAGATGGTTATGATTGAAGTTATTTTACTCATATAAAGTAAAATTTAATCTTAAATACAAGATATTTAAATTAAACTGTATGAGAGTCTGGTAAAGCTTTTTCTCAAGAGGTTTTTTTTTTTTTGGTGTGTGTGGTACTGGGGTTCCTGGAAGCCCTTCTACCTCCGAGCTACACTCCCAGACCTATTTTTTATATTTTTATTTGGAAACAGGGTCTTCTAAAGCCAGCATGGCTGGCTTCGAACCTGCGCGATTCTCCTGTCTCCGCCTCCCAAGCGCGGGGATTACAAGTGTGTATCATCACGCCCGGCTGGTAAAGCTTTTTAAATAAAGAAGTCCTTGGGAATATTTGAGATTTTTTTACCCCCGGTATAAATAATGATGAAAAACTTGAGTCAGTAGAATAAATATACAAAAAAAACCCTACTTATGTGGTACATTCTTAATTTGCAGTGTACTTCAACATATATATGTATATTAAGTATATATATATATATACATATATATTTACAATGATATATTTGAACGAATCGCTATCCCTTATTTTATAAAGTATCTAAGGTTCAGGAAATTTAAGGGATTTTGAATTAGTCAACTGAATTATAGACATTCAAATTAAAGCATCTTCACTTTGATATGAGAGGATTTTATAAGCTCTAAAATAACATACATTAGAAATGGTTAAGGACTTTTAGGAAAATCTTTAGTATATATTGTTTTGAGAAAACGAAGAGTTTGTTATATATTTAGAGTACTGCAGTGAATAAATCTCGGGCATTTAAATCTGTATCATTTTGGCCGGGCGTGGCGGCGCACGCTTGTAATCCCCGTGCTTGGGAGGTGGAGACAAGAGGATCGTGCAGGTTCGAAGTCAGCCGTGCTGGCCTAAGAGACCCTGTTTCCAAAAATAAAAAAGTATAAAATAGGTCTTGGAGTGTAGCCCAGAGGTAGAAGGGCTTCCAGGAACCCTAGTACCACCAAAAAAAAAAAAAAAAATTGTATCATTTTGTTTTGGTAACTTAGTCACACATTGCCTTTTTCAATGTATTTTTTGGTTGTGTTTTATCTTGTTTATTCTACTCTTATATTATTCAAATGGAGGGCTATACATAAAAGGGATGGTAGAAACACTCTTGGGGTCTTTTAGCAATGTTAATGGTAACTTCTTCCTTCCTGCCTGCCTTTTTTTGCCTTCCTTCTTACATATTTTAATGGATACCTGGCTCATAGGAGGTAAGAAATAAATATTTTTTAAATGGCCATACCTAGACATGGTAAGGGAGTCTATTCAGATGATAAAATTAGACTTGTTTATGCTTGATGTCTTGCATGTATCATCCTGATTTATCCTCAAAACGATATACCACTGTAAGCATTCTTTTTCCCACTTACAGATGAGGAGCTTGAGGTACAGAGAGCTTAAGTAATCTGCCCAAGTTCACATAGCTGCTAAGTAGCCAAGGCTGGATTCATACCCAAGTTTATAAGACCAGAAATCTAAAGTCTGTCTCCAGCTCCTTAACTTCAACAAACAAAGAAATCTGAGCCATTTCCCTATCACCATCTCTGTAAAAGTGAGGACTATAATGAGCTTTAAAAGTCATTTCACAATGCATTCTCATTACTGAGTCTAAAACTGACCTTGTGCATGGACTGTAGTAATTTTAAGTCTAAGTCCAGGCTCATGACTGTACCATCTCCTACCCTTCAAGCCCCAGAGCTGAAACTTCTTGATGTTTGTTCACAAACATGCATTCCAGTGACACACAGAAGTTTCTAAAACACCTGCTTGCTGGTTAATCTTTAGAGATTTTCCAACAGCTGAGTGTTCCACGTAAACTTCTGCCCCTTCACTCTAACTAAAGCATCTCACCCTTCCAGGTTCAGCCCTATATATGGGGTGGTATGGATGGGCCAGAGAAGAGGGCAACATTGGAATAACCTAACATCAGGTAACTTTACCAAGGGACCAAGCTGGTGCACACAGTTGCTGACTTGAGACTGGATGAGAAATACTTGATTATCTCTAGATATTTTAGTGACCTCCTTCTTGAGCTTCCAAACATTCTGTCTTCCAACAAAATATCTCCTGTGATATCACTGAAAGGCCAAGCAAGAAGTGTCCGGAATTTCAGTGGTGAGTCACCCTTGCTCACATACAGATTATACTAGTTAGATTCCTTAAAAAAAAAAAAAAAAGAGCCCAGGTATATCCCTGACTTCTACCAGGATTCTAGGTATTACTTGATAGAAAAAGTCAAATAAATGGGAACCAAGTTTGGTCCAAAACCATTACACAAACATTAACATGAGAATGCAATGTCCACGGGTTTTATGCCCACACTGCAGTCATCCAAGTCATTAGAAGCTGCCTTGGCCAGGTGGAGCCCTTTTCTCACGGCAGGCTCCCTCTCGATGTCATGCTGTCTCCTCTTTGGCATTTTACTAGATCTTGTGGGGTTCTGCCAAGGGCACCAGACAGCCTTTCCATCAGGAGTTTTTCCAGGCTTGAAGCCAGAAAAATGGCTTGGGCTTGTCCAGAAGCTCCTTAACTGTTCTTTTCAGCTCGGATCATTTATGATAGAAGCAGGAGGGTCCAGGACACAATGGCTTATGTCATTGGGGTGGATGCCTACTGTTTATTAACAGACAAAATAAGAGAAATCTATAAAAAGAATGTGGGCTGTCAACATTGTCATACGGGTCATAAGAAAGGAAGAGCGTAAGGAAGAAAGACTAAGGATGTAGCAATGAGAAATATCTGCTAAGCCGATCTGTCCTTGCCACGGAAAGGAAAAAATCCTGTAGTTTTGCCAGTGTGAAAGCTCCAATGGCAACCAGTAATCAGCCTGCTATTTGAGTCTCTAGGTTCATTGTGGTTTTCCCAGGGTGTGAAGTCAGCCGGACTTGCATTATACCAGAAATCCCACTGGAACTCTCAGCCCCAAGACAGAAAGCTGAGCTGCCTATCAGTAAGCAATGTTTTCTAAATCTTGGAGCCTTTGCATCATGACATCATCTGGTTTCATAGCTCAGGTTGCGTCCTAGCTGATATTCTTTCCATCCAGAGCAACAATGTGTGCCTGGCAGAGCTCTGGAAAGGCCTTGAGACTTTTACTCTATTTTTTTTACTTATAAATAGACTTCTATTCAATCGAAACCAATTTAAGATGAGATTACCCTTTGTTAGTGTCTAACTATTACCAGAGACTGGAACATGAAATAAGCGGAAACGAGGACAAAGTCAGCATGCACAATATTTTTTTTTTAGTGCTATAGATTGAATCTGGGGCCGCGTGCAAGTAAAAACCACTGAGTGACATCCCCAGACCCAATATAAAGATGTTAGGCAGCTAACATGTTTACTCACCGTTGGTTTGACTTAAAAATATTTGTTTTCTGGCTACATAATTTTTATTTTCAATATTCTTCATTTAACTCAAGCTAATTTGGAGCTTGTGACCTATTGTGTCCTGTTTGAGTTTTGATTTGTGACCTATTGTGTCCTGGTTTGAATTTATATTTGTCCTATTTATCCATAGGCTACCTGAAAATGGCAGCTTAGATTTCAAGACACAGTTCAGAAGAAACACTGCACCTCAATTTTTCATAGATTACTTGAATTCTGTTATGTTCGCCAGCGTAGAGACAGAGAGTGCCTTCGGCAAGATGAGCCATTGCTTTATTTTTAAAGCTCGCTTATGTCAACGCTTTCTATCCATGACTAGGTTAGCCATCATTATTTAGGGGTGAGATCAGAGTCCTTTTCTTTCCTAGAGCTGCTTGCCATTTTCTCAACACCTGCCTTGCAAGTGACAGCTCTGTGGGTGTCCTCATAAATTACAAATCATGTGCCTTGGTTCCTTGGTTCTGATGCCTTGGGACAGGCACAAAGTTAGAAACTGTCCTGTAACTTTAGAACTGGAGCTGCAGGATGGGACAGCTGAGTAGAGAACAGAGATGCACACCAGCAGGGGTCCTGTTAAGACTCTATCAGGCTTCCTGCCTGATGTTGGTGGACAATTTGTACCACTGGAAACTAAGTCGGTGTTGTAAAATGGGAAATGATAGCCAGGCATCAGGGGAAGTGGACAGATGCATTGAAGGAAGGTTTTTCCTTTCCTTTTTTAGGGTAATCTACAGGATTGTGATCATGTGGTAAAAATAAGCTCCCATTCAGCACCATCACATTGTTTAAACACTTTAATTGAATTTTCTAAGACTGAACAACTTGCTCATATATATGAATGAAATAAGGATTTTAATTTCCTTTTTCTTAAAAATTTTTTCTTTGTATAGATTTTATAAATAAGTTTGAAATTAAAATAAGAATGAACAAGGTAAATGTATGTAATGAGTAATTTTCTTTTCACATCATTTATAGTAGATATATAGTGCTATATCTTGCACTGGGCTATAATATACTAATAAGAATATGTGGTATATTAGTTAGCTATAGCTGTGTAACAAATCAGCTCTCCCAGAACTTAGAGATTTAAGGTAACTACTTATTATTTCTCGTGGTTGTACAGGCCTGTGCACCCATCTACAAGGCAGTTGCAATTAGCTGAACTCAGAGTGTATGGTCCAGTGGTAGAGCTCTTGCCCAACATGCATGAGGTCATGGGCTCAATCCTCAACAATACAAAAATGAAAACAAAAGAAAACAAAATTAGAATTGTTAATCTGGACTGAATTCTTTCACATGTATGGGACTTCACCTGGGGTAGTTGTGCAGACTGGGCTCTGTTCCATATATCTCATTCTTTAGCAAACTGTCTTAAATATGTATTGGGATTAAAGCACAGGAAGTGAGGCAAAATAGAAGTGTATACAAGTTTTTTAAAAGTCTTTGCTTATATCGAGTTTACTACTGGATCATTTACTAATGTAAATGTAAGCTCTATGGTAATACACCAGAGTCAGAATGGGAGGTGACAAAAATGATTATGGACATGAAAAATTGGGTCATTTATGTGATGAAATTTTCACCAATGGCAAGAAGCATAAATTTATCATCTGAAAGTTAGTCAACCAAAGTGTTCAGAGGTTAAATTTGGGATGAGGAGAGCATTAATAACCTGATATAGGATGGTGAAATGAAAATCCTCAGCTCTTCCTAACACTGAAAAATCTTCAAAGAAGCAAACTTTTAAATTGATTGAGCTATTTGTCAGCAGTCTGAAAGACCTCTTTCAATTTCCCCCATTCCTCTAAACCTGTTAAACAATATTCCTCTATTTAGAATAAGTTTATTTAACTATTAGGATTAAGACACTAAGGTCATGTCTTTGAAATTCCTTGGATGTATTACAACAGCAAATTTCCCTATTTCTAGTTTTAAATAAGAAAAGCAGTTAGAAGGAGGATTAGGAGCTTCTCTTTTCTTTCCTATTCCTAAAATATGTGTTCTCCAGAGATGGAGGCCGCAGTTGACCTGCACTGATATTTAATAGCACATTTGTAGGACAAATTAGGTGTTTCACTAATGCTACCCGTAGCAAGAAAAAACGAATCAAGTTTTCTGACATATGGGTTTTGCCAGATGTCTTGTTTGGTTATGATGATACAGGATTTTCTCTTTGCCTCCTGCTGAAGTGGAACAAAGCCTCAGGGCCACCCAGGCGGTCAGGGACTATGCTCTGATTTAAAAATCTTCTTTTCCAAAACAGAACAAAATCTTTCATAGCTTTGATGAGCCACATCTGCCTCTTTCTCTTAGCACAATAAAGGCAATTCTAGGATATCCAGTCACCTTCCCCTCTCTTGCTTGTTTCCTTCCCTCCTTTCCTTTTATCAAATGTCAGTTCTGCTCTCCCCAGGGCCATACTCTGTCCTAGGAATCTGAAAATTGGATGACAGTCCATGGGTCCTCACTGTGTGAATCAGTAGCATTAGCATCACTTGGAAATTTGCTCTTTATGCAAATTATGAGACCCCTGGTCCATACCTACTGAGCCTATAACTCAGCCGTGGCAGCCAGTGAGTTGTGTTTTTGTAAACCCTGAAGGTGTTTCCAATGTATGTTAACTTTAGGAACCACTCACTGGGGCTTCTGTAGCTGTGTTGTTCAATATTGTAGCCATGAGACACATGTTGCTATTAAATTTAAAGTGTTTTGGTTTTTTTTTTTTTTTGAGGAGGCAGTACTAGGGATTTGCACATGGTAGACGATTGTTCTACCACTAAACTACATCTCCATCCCTTTTCTAAAATTTTATTTATTTATTTATTTTTGTGGTACTGGGGTTGGTACCCAGGGGCATTCTACCTCCAGGCGACACCCCCAGCCCTATTTTTATTCTTTTATTTTGAAACAGGGTCTCACTGAGTTGCCAAGGGCCTCACTATTCTAAAATTTTATTTTGAGACCCGGTCATGCTAAGTTAATCAGGTTGGCTTTGAACTTTAATTTAAATGACTTAGTGTGAAATGTATAAATCCAATTTTGCAGTCACACCATCTTTATTTCAAGTATTCAGTAAATACCTGTGGCTAGTGGTTACTATACTGGATGGCACAAGGATGGAGAACTTCAATCATCACGGAAGAAATTTCTATTGGGCCATTCTATAGCTGTTCATGTCTTTCGTTAACCTTGTGGAATTAGAAGTCTTCCAAATACTTCTCTCAAAGTGCTGCATATTATGATGAGGCAAGGTCTTGTATTTTTTAAATTCAGGTTGTTTTTTTTTTTTTTTTATTACCTTCACACACCTGAAGGCATATGGGCACATTGAGTGTTTCCTCTCTTTCTTGTGAAACTCCTACTTATCATTTGTCTCTTGAGGGTACAAGAGAAACTCAGGCAACCCACTGGTCATATCCCACTAACAGATGTCTTAATTGGCATATTATATTTAAAAATGGAATTAATTGTCAATATTAAAATGAGGATATTTGCCGGGCGTGGTGGCGCACGCTTGTAATCCCCGCGCTTGGGAGGCAGAGACAGGAGGATCGTGCAGGTTCGAAGCCAGCCTCGCGTGCTGGCTTAGGAGACCCTGTTTCCAAATAAAAATGTAAAAATAGGTCTGGGAGTGTAGCCTGGAGGTAGAAGGGCTTGCAGGAACCCCAGTACCACCAAATAAATAAATAAATAAATAAATAAATAAATAAATAAATAAATAAAATGAGATTTTACATAAAAATTCAAAATTCTCTTTCTCTTTCAGAAACAACAACAACAACAACAACAACAACAACAACAACAACAACAAAACAGGAATGTTCAACAATCTGCATCCCTCCCGGCTCTAATCTGCTGGGTTTGGAAGCAGATTATGCCACCAAAAGATATGCCATTTGGTGGGCATATATCCTTCTGTTTTAGCCTCCCAGGTACTGGGATTAAGCATGTGCCACTGGGGTTGCTGTGTGTCACGGTATCAGGGAATTAATCCACAGGCATTCTACCACTGAGCAACATACCCGGCTCTTTTTATTTTGAAATAGGATATTGCTAGATTTCTGAGGATCTTGCTAAATTGCCTAGGCTGATTCCCAACCTGCGATCCTCCTGTCTCAGCCTCTGAAATATTGGGATTAGAGTGTGTGCCACTATACCTGGCTTTGCTGCAATAGTTTTCTTAAGGAAACCTTTACTAGGCCCTCTGACAGAAAAAGACCAGTAGAATAAGAGTAACATATTCACAGAAGCCTTCTCACTTCCCAGGCAGGACCTAGGACCACATGTTTCAGGCAAACAGTTAGTCTCTTTAGGGTTATTTCTCCTAAAATCCATACCTGATCATACAACATGCTATGGCTGGAACTCTTGTCTAAAGGCAAGGAAGGCCTCTCTGGTTGCATTGCAGAGCCTGCGAGTAAGTATCTTTCTGCAGGACCTGCCTCTAAGAACACTTCCCTAAAATATAAGAAGATTCTTTTGGGGTAGCTATAGAAAGAAGAAAAACCTGTAAAAGATACATTTAATGCTACTTGAAATTTGAGCTACAAAAAATGACAATCTGGAGCTGTCTTTTTTAAACACAACTGCATTTTACTCAAATTACAAAAACTTGATTGTATTATGAATTGCGATTTTTTTTTTTTTTTTACTGAGGATCTCTTCATAGTCAGACTTTATTCCAGATCAATTACTTCATTATCCATCATGAGATACTTCAGCTTTGCTGGGATGTTATTCTCTCTTGTGAGGTATTGATGGCATCTCATGACAGACAAAGCATCACAGGAGGGAAAATGGGCTGAGTACTAAGGTAAGTGAGGGGAAAATGGCTGAGATTCAGTCAGGCTTGTAACTATTCACCCAGATCCACAAGCCAAGGTTGACCATCTCAGTTTTTGATTTTAGACTAACTAGGTCTTTAAAATTTTTCCCCATTTTTAACTTAGTTAATTAATGGTGTTGGGGATTGAACCCAGGGCCTCACACATAGTAGGCAATTGCTCTACCACTGAGCTGCATCCTAGCCCCTAACTACATTTGATAATGCTTCTTTTCATCATACTCTTAAAGAAAAAGTTAAGGCTAAGTAGAACATCAAATTGAGAAAAAGAGAGAAAACAGTCTTAAAATATAGTTACTCAGCTATTCACGAATGTTTTTGTACAGAGACGGCTCAAGATATTTGTCTTTGATAACCTAGCTTGAAAGACAAGAAATAGGAAGACATTTAGTTCCTCCAGTATAGTTTCTTCTAAAATTCACATCTGGTCATGTCATTTAATGATTCTTGCTGTCACTAGGAAACATTCACTCTCTTTATTTCTCCCCATCCTGTCCTAGCTTACCTTTTTAGCCTCATCCATGTCTGCTTCTTCTGATAGATGATTATGTTCCTAATCATACTGGCATAATTACTTCTTTCAAAAGCCTCTTATCCTCATGAAATTTAGCCTGCACTGCTTCTTCTATCCGGAATACTCATTTCAATTTTTCTCTCAAAATTCTGCTCATCCTCCAGTGCATACACCAGATTATCTCTCTGTGAAGCTCCCCATATCTGTATGCAAACTTGATCCCACTTACAATTGAGCTCTGGTACTGCTTTGCATTATATGCCTTTCAACAATTATATGCATTTTATTGTGTATGTCTGTCTTTATTATTTAACTGTGGGCTTGTTGAGAGAAGAGTCTTTGCTTTTTTCATCCTTAGTATCCACCATTGTCCGGGAACATAGCAAGGGCACATTGATATTTAAAAAGATAATAATTAAAACAGCAATCACTAATATTTATTTAATTTGGTGTCTTGATTTTTAAATTTTTGGGAGAAATTATATTCTATACTCTTAAGCAAAATGTTATGAAAGTAAATAGTATGTCTAACTTTCTTTGTGTACCACTTGAAAAGTGTCTTGTATAATGTGGAAAGTATCACTTATCTATTGTCCCACAGAACAAAATACCCCACAATTTAGTGGTTACAGTTTCAATTCAGTTAAGTGAACTTTGTTTCACCATTTTTTCCTCTCATTTGTAAAATCAAAGAATGTGAACACCTACCATATAGGGCTTATGTGAAAATAATGTGAAATAATTAATATATAGTTACTATCACAAAGCTGTCTTCAATATTCACTTCTTTTCTACTCTTCTTCTGTCTTTAAACTCCATAAGGCTGATAGAACCTTTGGTTTTTAATTGCTCTACCATGTTATATGTGGCTACTTAGAAATATTTCAGAGGTAGAAATAAATAAGGTGACTTAGAGAATACAGAGGTAGTGTCACCTTGAAATGTCTTGAAAAGAAAATTCTCAAATTGTATAACATTGTTGAAAAGCACAATTCGTCATGATTACATATTGCAGTCTTTGCCAGGAGTTGTGGGCACAATCTGATCTCGCATACTTTGTTTTATATGAAGATGTTGCTTAGTAACCTTTGTTAGGAGAAAATGGACAAGGAAGCCATCTCAGGCATTTCTAACTCAGGTCTGTGCCATTATATGCTTGGAATGAAATTGGGAAATTTTACTCAAGGTCAATGGTTTCAAAATTTTTTCTTGGTTACAGTTCTTTTTCCCCTGCAACATGAGATTTAAACTTGAAAAATTACCTGCTGAGCAGGTAAGTCATCTAAAGTTTAGTTTAGGTATCTTACTGTTTTAAATCATCTAAAGTTTAACTTAAATATCTTAGAGTTCTTTAGTCTCTTGCACTGTAATTGGCATAAAACAAATGCTCAAAATAGGTGGATATTGATTGTTCAAAGTTTACACACTATTATAGAAAGCCTAAAAGTTTACACACTATTATAGAAAGCCTAGTTAATGAAATATTTTATATTAAAGTCAAAAGTTTAATGATGTCTAAGTATTTATTAAATAATATCAGTAAGCTATGTATTGAGTGCTTGTTAGGTGTCAAATACTGTCCTGGGCACTGAATATAGCAATGCACATAAAAGGTCTTACTGTATAGTCAGTGAAGAGTACTGGTGGGGAGCACTGAGGGATGAATCATAAAACCCCGAGTCATGATGACTACCTCAGGTGTGATGTATCTCAGGTGTAATGCTTTGTGTCCTCTGTTCATGTACTCAATCTTCACCTGGGCCTGGAGTCAGCTACCAACTAATTTGTGGTAGGATAATGGTTAGTTGATAAAGCATGCATGACTTTAATCCAAAATCCTAATGACTGCCATTAGTTGTTGACTTTCTTAAGTGGTCTCATTTCTTCTCTAATGCTTTTTTGAGTCACAGGAAGTAGGACCTGGCAAAAACAGAATCTAGGATTTCTTTGAATTTTCTTTTAGTATGGAAAATGCCTTGATGTGTTATCCCATCATGATGAAACAAAATGGGAAAAACAGTTTCTCAAGTGGAAAACTGGAAGTGGAAGGCTGTGGTAATGCTGGCTGTATAAAATAGTCACATTCAGTGTGCTCATGATATGATACCTTGCTACTTCAATGATTTTGTGATATTAGTAATGCTTAGAACATTATTCTCTCTCTCTCTCTCTCTCTCTCTCTCTCTCTCTCTCTCTCTCTCTCTCTCTCTCTCTCTCTCTCTCTCCATATTGCAGATAAAGAAATCGACTCACCTTTTTAGAGCTTTTCAAATTTTCCTCAGTAACCCTACAGTTTTGTCTGAAACAAAACAAGAAAGCAATTACATTGGATCTAATGGGACTCTGGCAGATACTGTTCCCAGAGAGCACAGAGCATCTGACTCACCTTTGCATTTCCAAAAGAGGGAAGAAGGGACATTTTTCACATTACTCCTACCCAGCCACTCTCAAAGGCCTCCAGATTTGGCTTTTAGGTAACTGGAACTTGGATCAGGTCAATGAGAAAGAAGGTAACCTCAATCAGAGTCCAGAAAATCTGCTCAGTGTGGAGGCATAAATTTTTTATGTCTCTTTTAAAAAGATTTTTTCTTTCTTAGTACCACAGTCATTTATAATTTATAATGGATTTGTAGATATGTAGACTTTACCTTTCCTAACTAGGAAAAGACATTTTCCTTAAGAGGATAATGTATTGATGTCTTACGTGAGTTACTGTAAAAGTGAACCCTGTGAAAAAGACATGAATGAAAGGAGCTTATTTCAAAGTTGACTTCAAAGACCGTCAGTTACAGTGTGGGGAAGTGAGTTAGGGAAGGGAATGAAGATTAGAGAGAGTGCTTTGTTGAGTAACAACTGGGTAACTGGGGCTTAATCCTTTTGATAATTTTTGGAGATTGGACTGAATTTCCTTCAGAATTATTCCTCCTAAAAGGTAAGACAGTTGGGGAATTTATCCTGCAGTTCTCATCAGTCACTGGCTGAGGGCTGCTATTAGGAGTATCAGCTGTAGTACTCCCAACATGCTCTGCTCAGTGTGGCAAGAAAGCACACAGACATGGAGTAGTAGTAGAAGCTATCATTAGCCTGTAAAAGAACCATGAGCACTGATGGATGATGAGCTGGGCACCTGTAGGAGGTCCTAGAAATGCAGAAGTTATTCATGCATTTAGGTTTAATGGGATGCTTTCATCTGTTTTCATGTTTTGTTTAAACATTCTTTAATTTGAAAAGAATAACCACATTACTTTTTCCTAGGATTACAGATTATACAAAGATTATCCCATTGGACATTGTTTATGAACATTTGTGTACATACTTACTGTGTATATATAACCTGTGTTTTTATGTATCTTCAATATTAAATATGGATTTTCCATGTGTTAAAAGAAATTTTAGAAAAAATTAAATTTTAGAAATAAAATTTTTAAAATTTAGAAATGTTAAGATGGTTTTAGTGACTTTTTGTTATTTGTTTGAAAATCCAAGGAAGTTAGTAAAAATGCCCAGTATCCTCCAGATTAGCCTTAGGCAATTATTGAAAATGAAGGCAACTTTTTCTTAGCTCAGCAATTCCATCACCTCTGGGATTAGCACTCTAACAAAAGTTTTTGCTTGCTTAAGTGATCCTTAAAAGGTTTTAAAAAATTATGAACTCTAAGATATTTAATATTTTAATTATAGGTTTAAGTATTTATAATGGACTTCCTATCTCATGTCTTGACAGTATGAAAACTTATAGACAAAACTGTTACAATTATGATGAAGTCTTTTATTTATAATACTTTTTCTTACATTTCAAGGAAAAAGTATACAAATTTTAAAAATCTAAAAATTATTTTCTTGAGGACATAAATGTGAATACACTCCTCTAATTAAGCCTTTTATGGCATTTAGTTCTAATTTCATATTTTCACCAGCTTCTTTTATTTCCATTGAGATAATAAAGCTTTAGTTAATCCTATACTTTTTAAATAAAGTCAAGACTCCCAGTTTCCAATTTTCATAAAATAAAATTTTCTCCTACCAAAGCAGTAAAAGATACTTTAATATTTGGATGTGTGGATATTTTTAACTTGATTTTATCATTTTTTAATTTTTATTTATTTATTTATTTTTGGTGGTACTGGGGTTCCTGGAAACCCTTCTACCTCCAGACTAGACTCCAACACACACACACACACACACACACACACACACACACACACACATATATAATTTTTTTTTGAAACAGGGTCTCTTAGGCCAGCAAGGCTGGCTTCCAACCTGCGCAATCCTCCCGTCTCCGCCTTCCAAGTGCGGGGATTACAAGAGTGCGCCACCTCACCCAGCGGATATTTGGTTTTCAGAGAGGAAATTGAATAGAAGTGCTAGTGATACAAATATTCAACAAAATCTTGTCGTTTTCAACTTCTCACTGTGGAAGTTCCTCAAATTCTGAAGGTCCGATTCCTGAACGTTTCCTGATTTGCATTCCATCCACATCTCATTCTTGGCACATCAGTTAGCTTTTCTAGCTGTGCTAAGCAATGACCAAATTTATATTTTTTTTAATTATTAGTTATGCCGGGTGTGGTGGCACACCCTTGTAATCCCCGCGCTTGGGAGGCGGAGACAGGAGGATCACGCAGGTTCGAAGCCAGCCGCGCTGGCTTAAGAGACCCTGTTTCCAAATTTAAAAAAGTATAAAAATAGGTCTGGGAGTGTATGTAGCCCAGAGGTAGAAGAGCTTCCAGGAACCCCAGTACCACACACACAAAAAAAATATTAGTTATCTGTAGTTATAAAGCAGTAGTTATATATCACTATGATCTTTAAAGTGATATATTCATATATGCACACAGTATCTCTTGGTGTGTTTCTGCTACTCCCTCTCTGTATGGTTGGTAGTGATACATTCATATACAAATCAAACATTATTTGGTCTATTTCCTTCCTCAAGCCTCCTTTTCTCTCTCCCCTCCTAATTCTCCAACCCCCTTCCATTTTTCTACTAGTCTCTCTCCTCATTTTCATAAAGTCCTTTTCATTTTATATTTTTTATCTAGATTCCATTTAAGGAAGAAGACATTTGTCCCTTGATTTTTTGAATCTGGCTGATCTCACTGAGCGTGATGTTCTCTAGTTCCATCCATTTTCCTGCACATGATTTTTTTCTTCTCTATGGCTTCAACCCCATTGTTTATATATACCACATCTTCTTTATTCATTCATCTATTGATGGACTTAAGTAGGTTCCATAAGTTGGCTGTTGTGAATTGTGCATGTGGGCAATGACTACTTGTATGCCCATTTTCCATCTTCTAATGTTGTTGGCATGTCTTAACTATTTATATCTGTGGACTTACTTTTAAAATTTTGTTGTTATTCTAGTGGAATTTGAGAAGAGAGAAGGGATAACCCATTGTTTCTCCTTATACACTGCTTAAAATATTGGCAGATATTAAATCGCAGTTGTAGTTATAATTAGGTAGAGACAGGAACACACACACACACACACACACACACACACACACACACAATTACCCCCCAACTGCCCCAGATTGTAGGCATTGTACCTTGCATAAGAAGTGAAAATAAAATTTATCTAAGTTTTAGAAAGAAAGATCTATTGCTGATTTTCTTTATGTCCTGGTGAGGTATCAAGACAGGAGTGCAATGAAAAAAATCACACAGGAAAACAGCAGAGTCCTTGAGCACGCACATCTTTTCACTGAGCCAGCTGCTCAGGAAACATCAGCTTGTGATATGTCCAAATACATCAATTTGGCCTCTAATTCTAGGCTTAAATTTACCAAGCATTATTGAATGTCACTGAAGTTTCCAGAGACTAAAGAGGCATCAACCTCTCTGTGTAGCCTATAAGCCTCCCTGTAAGGAAACCATTCTTCTCTACTCAATTAACTGCTAAGGAAACAGAAAACTATGTGCCCAGGAGAGAAAACCTTCCTTTGTGGGCTAATCAAAATCCAATGGCTTCTGAAAAAGGCTTGAAAAAATCATTAATTAGGAAGGATCCCTAAATTTGGCATTCAGGGAAATGGTGTACAAGTCTAACAATAAAGACACAAATAATAAAGTCTACAGGCCACAAGGGTGTCCAGACTCTTCCTAACTTAACCAGCAAGTTTTCTGAGATCCATTTGGATATCTAATTACAGTTAACCATGGGTTTGATGATGAAATACTCAGACACACACACACACACACACACACACACACACTCACTCACTTAACCCCCCAACTACCTCAAATTGTAGGCATTGTACTTTGCATAAGAAAGTAGAGTGTGTGAAAATAAAATTTATCTAATTTTTAGAAAAAAGATCTATTTCTGATTTATTCTATGTCCTGGTGAGGTATTGGGATAGGAGTGCAATAGAAAAATCACACAGGAAAACAACAAAAGTCCTTGAGCATGCATACATGTCTTTTCACTGAGCCAGATGCTCAGGAAACATCAGCTTGTGATATTTCCTGTGTGATTTTTCTATTGCACTCCTATCCTGATACCTCACCAGGACATAGAATAAATCAGAAATAGATCTTTTTTCTAAAAATTAGATAAATTTTATTTCCACACACTCAACTTTCTTATGCAAAGTACAATGCCTACAATCTGGGGTAGTTGGGGGGTAAGTTGTGTGTGTGTGTGTGTGTGTGTGTGTGTATTCACTGATTTTTTTAATCCCCCCAAAGAACAATGCACTCAATCAATAATCAGTCAAGAATAGGAAATGGAAGTATAGAAGTACAATTAATATATTAAGTTCCTATAAGCAACAAAACATAGGATGCATAGTATCTCAGTGGCCATTTGGAGATAGCACTTTGACCTTAACCCCTGATCTATAGTTGACGCTCATTGTATCATTCTTAAAGAAAAGGAGAACAGAAAGACACCATGTCCCAAGAATGTCTCTTTCCGTTCCTGGAAAAACCTAGTCAAGTAAAGGTCTCCATGCAGGTGGGTTTGAGGCAGAATGTACAGATATATTATCTTGAAGGATATTGCTTTTCTTTCATGGATGCTGGGAATTAGGGCTAGTCAATGTAATCTGTAGAAAGCTATTTTCTTGCACATGCACCAGTTCAGGTGCTCCTTGGGATGCTGGCCACACAAGGAGAAGAGTTAAATAAGGCTGATGATGTCACTGCTTCTATTGCTTAACATAAAAATCCTTCACTCCCTAACTGGATGAACAAGAGCACAGGGGAAAAGGAAGTGCTCAACAGGTGGGTTTCCCTGGACAAAGCATGAAGAGGAGTAGGAGGTGCTAGTTTTTGGTGAGATACCAGAGGCATTTGCGTATGCAGCAGAGGTACACGTGTCCAGTCTGTTATCACTGCACTTTCCCAGAAAGCATTTCTCAGTGAACTCTACATCTCATATCACATTTTTGGGCATCTTTCTTGGTTTCTTGTCAAGCTATTCGACTGCCCCAGCACAATGGGTGGTAGTAGTACAGTTATCAATTTTATTTGTAGAAATAATAAAAATATTACTTATTTCTTGCATCAAAATCATTTTAGCTAGCCATAGATAATCCAAATTCCTAAGTTTTATATAAAGAGGTAAAAGAAAAGCAAATCTTCAGTTCAAAGACTTAAATTTGCATTGTGTGTAAAAACTGGGATAGAGCCAGGCATGGTGACACATGTTTGTAATCCCAGGACTTGGGAGGCTGAGACAGAATGATCCAGGTTCTCAGCCAGCCTTAGCTACTTAGGCCCTCCACAACTTATTGAGACCCTGTTTCAAAATAAAGAATAAAAAATGGGGATAGGGGTAGAATGTCCCTGGGTTCAATCCCCAGCAACACACACACACACACACACACACACACACACACACACACACACACACACACGAGTGGGATAGAATCAAATAGCTCTAAATGCCTAAGCAGACTCCCTTTGCATTTCTGTCCTGCCTTCACTCACAAAGTAGCTGCAAATAATAGGACATGAATCTGATCTGTAAAGTGGTGGAGTTCAGAATAATGTTAAATTGCAGTTTTGGTTTTCATGTCTTTTTACATTCTATGGACCGTTTTCTGAAGACAAGAGGCCCACTCAACTACCTTACTTGACATATGAAAATAGTGAATTAGGTGTTTAACCGCTCTTCATCTTATGACTATTATGCACCAATCACAAGGGAAAATAGTGGTTTAATGGTTGCTATTTTTGGTAATTAAAAAAATTTTAGTTTATATGTTTTCCCTGTAGTTTAAATTGTGAAGCTGTTAAAGAAAAATTTAGGCTGAATAAAACTTGACTGCTTTTATAAAGAAGCGAACGCTAAAATGAACAAACACTATTTTAGTGGTTTAAAGTTGATAGTTTATTTTAATTTGAGAATTCAGGTAGGGTGATTGAAATTGAAGTATCTTCGTGTTCCACATCATTAGTCAAGGACCAGGGTTTGCCTCATTTTATTTTTCTGCTACCCTTCAGGGCATTGTTATTGGGATACAACTACGCTGCTATTATATTGGCTTTCAGCTGGCAAGAGGAGGGCTCCCCATTTTCCCAAGAAGGCAGACTTAAGTAACATACCATTTCCATTCATTGGCAAGACATTAGTTCCATAGCCAGGGCTAACTACAAAGGAGGTTGGGAAACTGTGACCTAGAATGGTGGTTAACGACCTTTTACTTTTAGATTCATAGAGTAAATATTTTGTAAGTTGTGCACCAGACTCAACACTACCATTGTAGAATGAAAACAGTCATAGACAGTAATAAAGAATGGCCACGCTGCTTTAATTAAACCTTATTTACAAAACAGGCGGCCAACCTCTGACCTAGACTGTCGCATGAGCAGCTCCAAGCCTATTACTATGGGGAAAGGAGGATGAAACCTTTGTTCAAGCAGCAGCCTCTGCTATTGTAGAAACAGATTTTAAAAATCAACCTTATGCCTTTCATGGAAGTAGGAATTTTGCCAATTCTAAGAAACCATGCCAGGTTAATAATTGACTTGTAAATCATTTCTAGACAAATTAGAGAAAGAGAAGAAAAATAACTGTCACAAGAGTCATGGCATTTAGTAAGCCATACAAAGCTTTACTTTCCTTTTCTTTAAGCTGCACTGGAGATTTTTTTAATTGTCATGAAGTTTTCCATATTTCCTTACGGAAAATAAGAACATACTGGTTTTTGTTTTCACATTAATATTTTCTCTGTTTTGTTTGATTAAACATTCTAATAACCTTTATTATAGGTTAACTCTCTAATATTGCTTTGCTGTATTACCTGCAATGGATGAATTTAAAGTCTGTAACTTATTATCCATCTCCTAAATTATATAAATTGTATGTCAAAAGTGGTTGTGATAGGTTGGTCACAAAATCCTTCCCTCCATGGAGAAATGAGGTGTCTCTTCCCCTCCCCAGCTGAATGATAAATATGGTAGCAACAGTGCTATTCCAGTTTCCAGGACTAGGGTTTAAGAAGGAAGTGGCTTCCACTTCCTTTCCCTTGGAAAATTTTCTCTGGTATTTCTGATCACTGTTAAAAAGTCTGACAGCGCTGAGCCCACCATGTACAGAAGGACAGTGGAGATGCTTCAGTTAACAATCCCAGCTGAACCCAGCTTTGCAGGATCCCAAGCCACAGCTCTGGGTGATGCTGACCAGGATTCTCTAGAGCAGCCAATCAGACAGCTGAATAGCACCCAGGGACCCCAGCCACAGCCGTATGGAGCAGAGAAACTAGGCAGCTAAGCCCTACTCAAATTCCTGACCCACAAAAATTATGAGTTATAATAAAATGGTTGTTGTTTTACACTGCTAAGTTTTAGAGTAATTTGTTATGCAGAAATAGATACCCAGAAGAGGGAAATAAAAGGAAAGGTCTCCATTTGTTAGATTGTTGCTATGTAATTTTAAACATTCTGATGCTAATGCTAGTTTTTTATTAATAATTTTAAATTAAATTACAATAATCTTTGAAAAATTATTTTCATGGTAAAAATATGATCTCATATTTTCCATAAGAAAAGAAAACTATCTCCCTAGGCATAAAAGCACATTAGGATGAGATTTTTAAAATGTGAAGCTCAACAAAAAGATCCCTGATTGAAGATATCTATAATTCAAAATAAAAATTATAAACAAGGATAATATATAAAAGTGGAAAGAGATTTTTCAGGAGAGTTTTGTGGAAGGTCCAAGAGCTTTGCAGGCAGACAGACCCAAGGTCATAATCCATCCAGTGGTTGGGTGACCCAGGGCAAGTTACTTATCCTCCCTGAGCTTGGGTTTCCTGAGCTATAAAATAGGGATAAAACTGCCTTCCTCATAGGGTTACTCTGAGGATTAAGAGAGATAATGTATACAAAGCACTGGGCAAAACACCTGCCATGTGGTAGGTGCTTAATGAATAGCTGTTTCCTTCTCTTTTTCAGCAAGAAAGTAAAAAAAAAAATATTTGAAAGCACTGGCAGTTTTTATACAGAGGGTAGCTCTGCAGAGAAAAACCTCTTCACCTTCTGATTCTGCACATTATGGGGAGCTCTAGTTTCTTGATGTGTGACTATCCTACATATGGGCAAATAAAAGAGGAGAGAAGGATTTAAGAAGCAAATGGAATTTGGCTTATGCAGCAGGACTTTGAGGGGAAAAAAACTCCACTTCATTCTGGAGAATGTTGTAGTCTTCAAAATTTATGTAACTTTTGTTTTCAGTTTTAGAAAGACAAAAGTCAAGTATTAGCTTGGTTTTGACAAAACAGCAAATGTTAACATGTAGTAGTGAAGTGCTTGGCTCCCTAGCAAGAGTTTCCATAAAGTATCCAATAAAAATAAGAGGCTATTTCAACGTTCATTCATATTTTAACCGGATTATTGAAAATTACTCCCTTTAGATAGTCTTCATAATTACCTTGTTATTTAAAATTTGGTTATATGTGATAGTAACTTAAAATTGTAGCCATGAAAAGTCAACTTTTAACCTTGAATTTCCTATTTTATTTATATTCAGGCAACTACAAAGCAGCAAAAAGAATGTAAGCGATTTTTGTCCAATGACGTGTCAGTAGCATGGCTTTGACCAGTAATGTTATCGCTTCAGTTTTCCTGGGCACTTGTGATTTAATTGAACATATTTATTTTCAACAAACACAATTTGTTAAAATCATGCACTTTAAAATATACATATAGTTTTCTTTTTCACTCTTTTATATTCCACTTCACTTTGCTTTAAAAAGTATCTAAAGATACATAAAATAGATTACATAATGTTAAGATTTATGAGAGAAAAGGGGTAAGGAAGTGCAAAATCATAAAATGCAGCAATGTTGCAACAATCAATGTACAGTCTTTTCCCTGTGTCTTTGGGGGATTGGTCCCAGAATACACTGTGAATATCCACAGATATTCTAGTATTTTATATAATAGGACACAGAATTTGCATAATTTTTACATATCCTCCTGATACAAATATTTTTAATTTTTTTGTGCAGGGGATTGAACCCAGGGATATTCTACAACCAACTTACATTATTTTGAAACAAGGTCTGGCTAAGTTGCCAAGTGCTGGCCACAAACCTGCGATCCTCCTGTCTCAGCCTCCAAAGTACTGGGATTATAAGCATACACTATGAAGCCTAGCTTCCTGTGTACTTTAAATCACCTCTACATTACTTGTAATATCTAATATTATGTAAATGTTATATAAATAGCTGTGCTTTATTGCTTAAAGAATAATGACAAGAAAAAATGTTTACATGTGTTCAATTCAGACACAATTTGGGGGGTACATTTTCAATCTTCAGTTGGTAGAATCTACTGATGTAGAACCCATGGATTAGAAGGCTGACTGTCTACAAGTAGGTTTTGTGTACTTGGTACTATCAACCCAATGGTTATATTAAACTCAGGAGCTGTTAATGAGAAAATTTTAGACAGTGTCCAGATGTTCAGGGGAAGCAAAATAACTGCTAATACTAATATCAGAAAGCAATTTCTTCCTAGGGTTCTCACCATGGGAATAGCATGTAATATGTTCTTGTTTAGTAATATCCTTACAGAATTTCATGAAAATAATCTCACAATTCTGAAAAAAAAATCACAGTCATATTTCCATTATGGTTTGGAGGCCAGAAAATATCAACAACATACACGTGATCAGACTGATTTCCCTAGGTCCCAATACCAGGCAGCAGGTAAAGAAAAAGTTAGCTCAGCAGGCTGAGTTGACTGAAACCCAACTTGCTCCCTCTACGGTAATGCTCCAACCACAAGGAAAGATGGGCTTGCCCTGCTTTTGCATATATACATCTCAGATCTCCATGATGTATTTTAACTAATAAAATCACCCTTGTGCAAGCTTTACTTGAATTCCTCACTTAAGTGCAGTTTTCTCTGACCTTTTTGAGTTTTCTTCCCCCTTTAGTTAAAAATTCATCCAACCATCCCCATGGCTCCTGAGGTCCTTGTGCTCTACAACCAGGGCAGTGCAGTATTTTAGAGTGAGAAACATCTCTATTTCCCTCTTCATCCTTGATGCTAATTCTCAAAGGCAGGGGCTGTAGGCCTTTCCTATTTCTTATTCCATTTTCCCTTTACCACCACTACACAGGGTGGAGACTAGACTGCTCCTTAACCCATAGTAGACACATCTTGCATCCCTCCTCTGGGTTGTTTTTTTGCTGTGCTGTTCATTTCTAACAGTTACATCAATAGAAGTGCTAATATGAGGAAAGCATAGATGAGTTATTTATTCTGCATACTGCGAGCACAGGGAGAGTCCCATTCCTCAGGTATTAGAGAATTTTATTTAAAATTCTAGCTTGGCTTATGTTTGCAAATGATGTAGATCAATCTGCTTTTCTGTGAAAAGACATTCTGTGGCGTCCTATTCCATGTCCTCCTTTCAACTCTGGTTGATTTTGGTGAATATCACAGACTTTGTATTTTCAGCTCACACACAAAAAAATTGTGGCTTGGTTAGTGCACTGTGCAAAACAGTTAATAAAAATCAAAAGCTTGTGGAAGCTTTGCTAATCTGTCCCCCTCTTAACTGGCAGGTGTATGGAGGCGGCTCGGGCACTGCAAAGCTAAAGATGCAGGGGATGCTTTCTTTCAATGGAGGGAAAATGTTGGGCTTTAGTGTTGTTTGTTGAAAGGAGATGAAAAGAAGCCTACAAAACACTTATGGAGAAGGGAAGGGGCTGACAGAATAGCTGAGAAGTCACAAAAGGAAGATGTCAGTGAGGAGCACCCCTGGCTATTCGCTAAGCAGTTTCTAAGCAACTTTTAATGGAAGGTCAGACATAAGCAAGATAAAGGGAGGAAAAAACAACATTATTTCACACAATAAAGTGATGGTGAATGCTGCCAGTTAAAGAGGAAAAAAACTGGTCAGTCTCAGAACATATTGATGTGTGGATTGTGAGTGTGTGTGTGTGTGTGTGTGTGTGCCCGTGAATATAAATGAAATCTTTCATAAAAGAACCTATCAAATTCAAGCAACTGTAATAATTCTAACAATGTGAATGAATATATTATGATTAAAAGGCTTTCCATAAAAGATCTGGAGAACATTATGTTAAGTGAGATCAGCCAGGCACAGAAAGAGAAGGAACATATGTTTTCTCTAATATGCCCAAACTAGGAGTACTGGGGATATGAGAGGGACTCCAGATTATGGAGGGGAAACCACAGCAAAACTAGAATGGAAGGGTAGGAGAGGAAGAAGGCTGAGGTTGATTAATGGAGGAGCTACATCTGAATATGTGTAAAAGTATGAATGTAGCATGGTTAACCTGGACACTCACTGTTGGGAGGGGGGCAGTGCAGGGGGGAGGTCGCCAAGCACAGTCTAAATGTATACCATTTTCAATATGTTCCACATATAAATAAAATAAAAAATAAAAGGATAAAAATTTTAAAAAGGCTTTCTATAAAACACACTGGGAGTTACCATTCAGTTTTGATGCCTTTATTCTCCCATTCAAATCCACAGGTATTTTATTAATTCTTTATTGCATAGTTACTAATATTTCATGTGATCCTTTTCTGGATCAGACACTTCTCTAGACTCACAGAGAGAAAAGAGCCCAACGTGGCTCTGAGGCACCAGTTCAGGCCGGCGCAGCTGGTCAGTGGTGGCAGGGCACGTTGTGAGAAGCCAGAGGGATGCTGGGGCAGCGGCGCGGGCTTCCTAAAGAAGACACATCAGAGCAAGTCCCGAATGGGCTTGCTCAGCTCTTTTGTGTTTTCTTCACTTGGGCAATGCTGAAATATATTTTTTGTTCTATCACTGAAAGAATAGAAAATTATTTTTCCTGTTCTTGAAATTGCCAATACAGAAGGGAGTGTTATGAATACTCACGAATACCCCATCACTGAAATTTGCTCCAGATCCGTATCTGTAGATGTCCAGGGCAGTTCCACTTTGACATTTCAGCATCACTTATAATTAGCTATTCTGAAGCAGCAGCAGCCCAAGATCCAAAGCAAGCACAGTCTTCCAAATGAAGGAAGCATAATCCTTAGCCAGCAATTGTCCCAAAGAAAAGAGGTGGTCTAATTGTTTCTGTCACCTCTTCTTTGGGGCAGACATTATGAGCCCGAGATATCAGCCAAGAAACCTCACTGAGAAACCTCGTTTGTTCATGCAGGAGAAAGGGCTTGGCAGAGCTGGGCACTCCTCTGATTGGACACATAAGGCCAGTAGTACAGGCCAATCAAAAGAAATGTTTGGCCTGTGCTTTCCCAAACCATACAAACTATACTCTTGCTACCAAGAGTATAGCGAGGAGAATCTTGAGTGTCATTATTTTGCTAATGACAATGGCAAATTGGCAATGGGGAGAAGAGAGGGCCATGATTCTGGTCACATTTGGCTCCTGAGCAGGAAGCAAGGTACATGTAGACACAAGTGATACTTTCATTTTTCCTTTGAGGCATGACCTTAATAAATTCTTAGATTTATTCTAGAAAAGATTTGAGACCGGAAAAAAAAAAGATTTACTTTTGGTTTATTCTAGAAGAATTATCTCCTGGGGAAGGATGTCACACATTTAATTAAGACCATGGCAAATTTACTAGTTAAATTCAAGGTGAGAAAATGAAATATTGAGATTTTAGGAGGGGAATGCTCAGAAACTCTAAGGAATAATATATGTCAAAGAAAAATAAATAACAATGCACAATGTTGCTCCAGAAAAAAATGTAAAGAAGGATCACCATCATAATTATGTCCCTAACTATATATACTAACTCACAGAGTACAAATGTAAAGTAAACTCTAAATTCTTTAGGCAGGGCTCCCCAAGGTGGTGAATGAATGAAAGAATGAATGAATGAGAGATTATTACTACTGCAAAAAACACTTATGAGCCTTTTTTATAAGTAACCCCAGAAAAATCCTAATGGACATGAGACTGACCTCATCAAGCAGTAATTTGTCTTTCTCATGGGAAGAAAGCTTTATTTGAGGAGCTCCTTCCTTAAAGGATAAGCTCAGTACTGTATTAAAGGAAAAAGCATGTCATGTTTGTAAGTTTCATAATGAAAACTGCTCTCTGTATAGAAATTATGCTGGCTTACTTTCCATGCATTACAACAGAATGGGAAAAACATTTTCTGTGTCTTAATACTAATTTAGGCTGATACCTAGAGCACATAAAGTCTACCCTGAAGGGGCAATGACAAAAGGCATTAGCCTACCTCTTTCCTTTGGGACAATTGCCAGGTCCCCTTTTCCAAGCTTGACTGTGGGCTGCATGGATTTTCTTTGAATTTTTCCATTATCAGAAGAGCCATGAGAGTTGGAAGGCCTGGGACCAATCAGAAAATGGAAGAATTTCACTTTGAGCAGATAACTTGAAGCAAGAATGAAATGTTTGAATGTTGGTTATAATTGTATTTTATCGATAAAGTGATTATAAAATCTTTTTATTTGCTTCTCCCTTTTGATGTCCTGAAATTTCTATATTGTTGCAATGAACAGAACCAAAGTAAGGCTTAGCCTAATTTTAAGTTTTTAGGTTTTAAAGAATAATATATAACCACCATGTAATAAAGTAGAACCTAGCTTCTTGATGCATATTTTGCAATTTTTAATTTGAGAAATGAAATAAAGACTTTTGTTTTGGAGGGAATCGTTTCCAGATAGAGAATAGCAATGTAGATGAGTTCACAACCCCCGGCAGTCTTAGCTCAGTAGCAGAGGATGGTACTGAGAGCAGTAGCATCTGTATCCCCTGGGAACCTGTTAGAAATGGATATTCTGTGCTCCCACCCAGATCTGCTGCATCAAGAATGCCAATGTGTGTGTGTGTGTGTGTGTGTGTGTGTGTGTGTGTGTGTGTGCGCGCGCGTGAATGTGTATATACATGCAAATACATGGAACAGTGCAATCTCTTTTAACTAGCCCTCTGTATGTTATTCTTGTGCTTGTAAAGTTTTTTCCTTTTTCTTCTAAAGTTTACTTGTCATTTAAAGGCAGCATTTTATAGATGAAGTAATTTAAATTTTAAAGAACTCAGAATTATGTATAAATTTTGAGATAATTAAATTATATATAACAGGAAATCTGGAACATCAAATTTGTAAAACTGGGGATTTAGAGGATTGTCCTAACTGTATGTACATGTAATCATGTTGTATTGACATTGTTTATTATTTTATCTTTTATTTTTAAGGTAATATACATTGTAGGAAAAATGTGCCTACTACCAGAGATAATGTGTTTATTTTTAAATATACAGTAAATAATGTAATTATTTGTTAAAATATGTAAAATGTGTATTAATTAACAGATGAATAATATTTTGTTAAATTAAAAAGGCCAGTTGCTTTTTTAAAAGTAAAATATATAAAGTATAATATATAATATATAAAGTATAACAACTGAGAGAAGTAGAGGCTTCCTTGCCAATACATCTGCTTTATTTATACTGTTCATTAAACGTACACTCCCTCAGTTGGAGACCAGCTTTCCCCAGGGTGCCACAACTGAACATTCCAGTTAAAATACTACATGGTACTCAGATTCATGGAATCTCTTCTCCCTTTTTTCTTTTTCTCAACCTCTGAGGTGCTAAAGGAAAAAAATTCACATATTTTGATTTCATGGAAATAACTGTTAGAACAGAAACAAATGTCTAATATTTGACCCATAGATACAAACTATTCAGGATTTAAAAGTTCATGATACTTGAGGATTGGATTATATGTGAGTTTCAATTAAACAAGGGCCTTTCACCTCAAAACCATTATTTAGATTCTAGACATGGACAATGACAAAATGCTATAAACTCCTGACCCCTAAGATTTGTTCCAGTTCTAAATGCCTGGTAATTCTATGAGTCGACTATAGTTTCATGGCTGCGGAATTATGCAGCCTTATGCATTATGTATATTTAATGTATTTAATATGTATATGTCATATAGAAAGATACTACAATATTCCAAGGGTGAGGTCATACTCTTCTTACTGGGAAAGTGATAAGTTTTAATAGATACAATATAACATTAAGTGAAATGCTGTAGGGACTCATAATCTATCAATGCAGTCACCTTAGATTCCCATAGAAAAATGTTCAAATAAGTAAGCAAAAGTTAAAGCCAGGCGTTGTGGCCCATTTCTGTAGTCCCAACACTTGAGAGGCGGAGACAAGGAAGATCACGGATTCGAGGCCAGCCTCAGCAATTTTGCGAGGACTTCAGGAACTTAGTGAGACTCTCGTTTCAAAATAAAAATAAAATAGGGCTGGGAGTATAACTCAGAGGTAAATGATGCCCCCGAGCTCAATCCTGAGTGAGTGAGTGACTGACTGAGACAGACAGACAGACAGACAGACAGACAGACAGACAGACAGACATATGTGCACATAGATGAAAAGTCTTACCCTTTAAAATTTAACTTCATTAGATTCAACTGATTAATGTAATAGTATGCCATAGAACGTTTGGAGTATACTAGTTTTATTTCTGGTGATTTCTAGGTAGTGTCTAATGTAGAAAATGACACATATACTTACACACAGTTCACTCATTACTTTAAGTATACCAGGGAAAGGCAAACGTTCTGTCCATAGACGTGTTGACCACAGATTCCTTCATTAAATTATGCACTTTCTGGTCATTTCTCCATAGCTCAGGTAAGTGGATTTAAGGACCATAGTATTGAGTTGTTACTACATAAAAATAGGTGAATACTTAAAAAGATCACTGCCTCCTAATTAAAAAAAAAATGAAGCTACTGATAACGCAGGTATAAGCGCTTCTAACAGATTCCATCAGAGTCACCAGAGTGTCACTGGATGCACAGGACAATGAGCCAGACCCACCAAAGTCTTAAACCCAGAACTTTCAAAAGTAATGAAACATTTAATTAGATTCTATGTATCAGGAAAGCAGTTTTTTTAAAAAACACCCCATTTTATAAAAATAAAAATTTAAAATTTAATTAAAATTAAAATCCAAAATTAAAATCTAGTTGAAGTTCATATGAAATTATGTATTTCATTTTTAGCTTATCTTCTTAAGTCAATTTTTTGAGATGTAATTTATATCAAGGAAAATTCACCCTTTCCAACAGTTTGATGAATTTAAGCACATGTATATAGTCACATAATAACTGCTGATATTATAGAATATTTTTATCATCTCCACAAGTTTCATTGTGCCATTTTGCATTCATCCTTTCTTTCCCCAATCTGAGTGCCTGGGAACAACTGATCTTGTCATATGAATGGAGTCATGGTATGTAGCTATTTAAGGGGCGTCTTTCATTAAGCATTGAATGCTTTAAAGTTTTTTAGTCCTAACTGGGCATAGTGGTGCACACTTGTAATCCAGTACTTGGGAGGCTGAGACAGGAGGATCACAGGTTTGAGGCTAGCTTCAGTTACTTGGGCCCTCCAAAATTTAGTGAGATACTGTTTCAAAATAAAGACTAAAAAAATAGGGCTAGGAGTGTAGCTCTGAGGTAGAATGCCCTTGAGTTCAATCTCCAGTACCTAAAAAAGTCTTATATAATGGTATATTCACATATAAAAAATAATAGAGGAAGAGATTCATATAACTTTTAATCAGTTTACTCCATTGGCAACATCTTACAAAACTATTTCCAATATCACAATATCTAATATCCAATATCACAACTGGGAAACTGGCATTGATACAGTCAAGGCACAGAACCTGTGCCTGGCATTGATACAGTCAAGACACAGACACCACAGGATCCCTCCGGTTTCATTTTATAACCACTCTCACTCCTTCCCTCCAGTCTCCAACCCCTCCTTAACCCTGGCAACCAACAATCTGTCCATTTCTATGATATTGTCACTTTAAGGATGTATGAAAATGCAACTATATGATATCCACCTTGGGGGACTGGATTTTTCCACTTCACACAATTCTCTGGATATTTATTTAAGTTGTTCCGTGTCTCAATATTTAAAAAGCCCAGTTAAAAGGATGAAAAGAACAATTATCTGCAGAATCCAAATATTATCTGGAGAAAATATTTGAAAACCACAAATCTGGCAAAGAACTATAATCCAGAATATATTATTAAAATTTTAAAACTCAGTGATTTTGAATTTGCCTTTCTCTAATGGTTAGTGAAGCTGAACATCTCGTGTTCTTGTTTGTCTTCCATACATGCGTTCTCATTAAATGTCTCTTGTGCCTTTTGCTGGTTTTCTAAGTTCAGTTGATGAGATTTTCTGCATCCTTGCTAGCAATTGTTATTGTCCCTATTTTTTTTTAATTTACTCATTTTATTAGATGTCTAGTGATAGCTCATGTATTCTTGATGTAAACCCTTTATCTGATACATATTTTGCAAACTATTTTATTTCAGTTTATATATATGAAGCAAGGTATATAACATGTATTATTAATATGAAAAACTTAGGGAGTTCTCGTTTCCTCTTTAGCCATCCTTCAACCCAACCTCCTTTTCTGTCATTTTTTATTCTTTTGGTAGCTAGAGTTGATACCAAACAGCCTTTCTCACTACTTACCGTCTAAGTTTTTTATTTCCCTTTGTGGTGGGTAGATTAGGTACCCTGAAAAGTGTATACATAGGTTGGAGTAGTATTTATGTTATTATGTGCAATTGATTTTTTTCTGACAAAATATAAGCAATTTATAATATTTTAATCATTTATTATTAACTGAATTTAAACATCTAAAAGCAGGAAAATGGCATGAGTGGAGGGCTGGCCATAAAAACAAAAATTGTCTTTAGCACCATAGAGTATAGTAGGGGATGCTACCTGATAGGTTTTTTAGGAAGTTTCCCAACTTTGTAGAAAATCAGGAATTATTTTAATACTTAAATTTTCCTGTTGAGAACTGAATAGCATGTCTGTCACCACACAGCAGTGGAATCAGGGAGTCATTTTATGTTTAAGCTGGAAGAACTGATAAACACCAGTAGTTTATCATGCCCAAACCCTGTCCATGACTAGATTCTAAATGGGGCTAGCAAGGTGAGAGTCCATCAGATAACCCCATCCTCAAGTATCATCTTGCTGTTCCTGAATCATCTATAATTTATTTTGAACTCATAAAGCCATAAAACATGAGAATGTCGTCAAAATGGGTGATGTGCTTTCTGCAAAATGTATCTTTAGGACTTTATGAGAGTAGAACCGCCAAAGTCTGTCCAGAGCCAGAAGGAGGGAGCTGCTCCAAAGAGTCAGGTCCTCATGTTTCCTGGTACTTCACTCTTCAGAGGTCTTGTTTTGTAAAGGAAATAGTGGGAGATTACTTTCCATCGTGTGTGTGTGTGTGTGCACGCGCGCGTGCATGTGTGCATGGGTGGTGGTGGAGTTGGGATGTGCATGCTTAAGTGAATATTAAAGCCTAATTGTGTGACTTAGCATTTGAAAACTTCACATTCCTCCAACAACTTGAGGGAGTAAAATGAACCTATTATCATTTTCAGGCCAGATGTTTTACTTAACTGAGCCAGTCTGATCCCTGCACCTGTCTGGGACCAGCAGTTGCAGGATTACTGTAAGAGGCTGAATTTAAAAATCTGGACAACTGTTAGTGAACAAGCGAATGGTGTGAAAATGAACAGGCTTCCCGCATAAAGGATTTACTGTTTATGACATCAGGCAACACACATCACTGGCAGGAGACCGTGAGCATGCCCTGCTACCTCTCTCTCCTTGCATGCTCATTTACATTACCAAGTGACAATTGCAGGGAGAACAGAAACAGAAGTAAGGGATTGGGCTTGAGGTCGAAGGAAACAGAGACATATTATACCATCCATCTGTGAGACAGCCGTGGAGTTACATGGAATTACATATTATTTCTGGTGGATTATGACAATTACAAAAGGAAGAAAACTTGCCCCACCCCCATGAAGATATTTTTTAACCACACATCTTCAAGGATGCAGTGGCTTGTTACCCAAAAGTAATTACCTCTCAAAGGAGAATCTACTTTATAGAAGGTAAGAATACTAGTTTATACAAAAGCAAAATAAAGCAAAACAAGAATAAATGTGACTTGAAAATTCTGACTGATATCAACACGTAAGTAGACTTTTCCCACTTAAAGGCAACACACACAGACACACACATGCACACACATACACATACACTTGAGTTGCAGATTTGCTTCACTCATCATGGTAAAATATAAAATATAATGCTATCTTTTAAAGTAACTGAGTTTTTCTATGTTGCCATTTTTTTAAGCTTTTTGTCATACCTAACTTTCACACACACATACACACACACTGTTGTGATGTGAATTTGGAATGTTCCTCAAAAGCTCATGTGTTGAAGCTTTGTTCCTCAGTACAGCAATGACCAGAGTTGGGACCTTAGGGAAGTGATTGGATCCTCAGGGCACTAGTCTCATCAATGGATTAACCTATTGATAAATTTATAATATTAATGGACTACAAGAGGTGCTAGAAACTAGAAAGTGGAACCTAGTTGAAGGAATGGGTTACTGGGGCATGCTCTTGTAGACTATGTCTTGCTGCTAGTCTCTCTCTTTCTCTCTCTCATCTCTGTCTTTCTCCTTTCTAGCTGTCATGAGGCGAAGAGCTTTCCTCTGAGACACTCTTCCGCCATGTTTTTACCTCACTATAGGCCTAGAAACAATGAAGTCAGCTGACCTCGGATTAGAACCTTTGAAACCATGACCCAAAACAAATCTTTCTCCCTTTAAGTTGTTTTGTCATCAGATATTTTGCCACAGTGACAGATTTGGAGTCTAGCAACTGGAATTTATGACCTGATTGCTTTGCCACTGCATGTGACCCTGGACAAGACATCCTACCTCCCTGACCATTGGTTCTTTGGTTTGTAAGGATCATGGAAGCTGATGTATATTAAAAGCACTTTATAACTTGTAAAATGATTTACACTTTAGCTCTTACTTTTGATTAAATTTATAAAGGATATCTGAAGCAATTTGTAGAACATTATTTTATAAACAGTGAGAAAAACATTAATTTGCAGTAAAAATGACTGATACATATTTCAAACACATAGAAATAAACATGGATTTCCCCAGACAGGTTTTATTTTTTAATTTTTATTGTTGCATTGTATTCATATATCTTAATGGAGTACAAGATGGTAGAGGCATACATGAACACATCACCCAATTAGCCCTTTCCCCAAATAGGTTTTAAAAGAGGACTTTTCCTTTCTGAACTCCATTCATGTTAGTGTCCTCATATGCATTCCACGAGTAATGTAATTGGCCACCTTTCATGTGGCGGCCTGAAGGACAGGGTTATAATAAGGCATAGTACTTGTCTTCAAGGAGTTTCAGACTATCTGAGGAAGGTACCCATCACATACACAAATGTATAAAAAACCCCATTTCATTATAAGTGTGATGTTCTGTATAAGGGGGTGCCTATGTACCAAGAGAGTGTGGAATCAGTGTCCTTGACTCAATACAGATGGGCAGCCAAGGTGTGTCTGAGGAAGTGTCATTTATATTTTATATACTCTCGTATAATAGGAGCCACACATGTTTATCTTTAGTTTGAAACTGTGGTTTATGTTGTTTCTTCAGGTAATTTATATTAGAAAAGGTTAAGTTTAAGTTTTTTAAGGCATAATATATGTTGTGTTTTGTTTCACATTTTTTCTGGGCTTTGTTTGCAAATGTTATCTCAAAATTGAGGGGAACAAAAAGGGAAAGGTATCAACTTACATAACTGAATAGTCCTGGGATTCTCCTGTGGCTAGATATTGGATCAAACTCTGTATCATCAGGATTAGGCTTTCTCCTTCTCTTAGTCTTCGCTTTCCTGGGATAGCTTTATTCTCTGATGGACTTTCTCCATGAACAATCTTCTCACTTCTAGTAGCTCAAAAAGAAACTTCCAAACAGAATCTTTTTTTTTGGGGGGGGTCAGGTCTGAGGATGGAACCCAGAGGCATTCGACCTCCGAGCTACAGCCCTCCCTGCCCTATTTTTTATTCTTTTATTTTGAAACCGGGTCTCACTGAGTTGAAGAGGGCCTCACTAAGTAGCTGAAGCTGTCCTTGAACTGCGATCCTCTGGTCTCAGCCTCCCAAATGCTGGGATTACAAGCGTGCGCCACCAAACCTGGCCAAACAGAATCTTTTTGTCCAGACCCAAGTCTTGTGCCCATTTCTGGAAATGAAGTGTCAGGTTAAATGCATACCAATCACACTAAGAGAAAGAGAGAGAGTTGGGGGGGGGTGTTCAAGGATAACCATTAAAAAAATCGGGAATGGGAGGCAAGCAAAAACACTTGTTCATCGCGTGCTGGAACTGATCTCTCTCATCAGGTATAATGATCCTCTAAAGTATTCTGTAATAGTTTTCTGTGGCTATGTAAAAAATAACTACAAATGTAGCATTTTAAAGCAGTGGCATTTATTAGTTCACAGTTTTGTGTGTCAGAAGGTGCCACAAAGTTGACTCTGTTCAGGGTATCATAAGGATAAAATGAAGGTGCCGGGTGGGTTGCGTTCTCATCTGAGGCTCTGGGGAAAGAATCTGCTTCCGGAGTCATTTTCCAGGTTTTTACTTGTTGTTGTCAGGCTGAGATCCCCGTTTGCTTGCTGTCAGCGGGGTACTTTCAGCTCTGAGGTCTGTCTGTGTCCCTTACCTTGCCACATAGCTGGCTCCCTGCAGTAACAGAGAGCTGCTCAGGCTTCAAACCTCTGACTTGTTTCTTTGACCTGTATACCCCAATGTAAAGGGGATATATTTATATATCCCTCATATATCCATCTATATCTATATCTGTAGCCCCTTTTTATAGGTAGCAGTCATTTTAACTGTAAATGAACGTTCTTTCTCTTTGTCCTCCTCATTTTTTCTGTTCTGGGGGTTGAACCCAGGGACATTCTACCTCTGAGCTACCCTCTCAGACCTTTTTCACTCTTTATTTTGAAACAGGGTCTCACTAAGTTGTGGAGGGCCTCACTAAGTAGCTGAGGCTGGCCATGAGCCTGTGATCCCCCTGTCTCAGCCTCCCAAGTACTGGGATTGCAAGCGTGTGTCACCATGCCCAGCTTCCTTCTCATTCTTGAAATAATGTTATACAAATTAGCTTCAGATTTTCTTTCATAAATTTTGAAATGTATCTGCTTTAAATCAGACTGAATCAATTGAATTTCTTATCTCAAAAGCTTGGAATATTTAAGATATTGTAGGAATGGGCCCCAAATCTAAACATGAAACTAATTTATATTTCATATAAACCATATAGACACACCCTGAAGGTAATTTTATATAATATTATTGATTCTACACATGAACTCATAGAAGCAAAGAGTAAATTATAGGGGTAGAAGATTGGAAAGATGTCGGTCCAAAGACAAAAAATTTTGGTTAAAAGAAATAAGCTCATACGTATTGTAAAACATGTGACTATAGTTAATAGTAATGTTCGATCCTCCTGTTTCTGCCTCCCAAATGATGGAATGCATGGAATGTTCTATAGTTGACTGTTAGGTTCACCTGGTCTTAAATGTAGTTGAAGTCCAATTTTAAATTGGTTTTTTTAAACCATGCACAGGAATCAACTCAAGATATATCATTAAGGCAATATACAATAAACCCAAAGCCAACACCATATTGAATGGGGAAAAACTGCAAGAATTTTCTCTAAAATCAGGAACAAGACAAGGATGTCCACTATCATCATTCCTTTTTAATATAGTCCTCGAGACTCTTGTCACACCAATAAGACAAGAGAAGGAAATCAAAGGAATTAAAATAGGAAGAGAGGAATTAAAACTATCCTTATTTGCAGATGACATGATCCTTTATCTAAAGAACTCAACCAATAGACTACTGGAACTGATTAACAAGTTCAGCAAAGTTTCAGGATACAAAATCAACCTAAAGAAATGAGTTGCTTTTCTATATGCCAACAATGAATCAACAATGAAAGAAAGAAAACAATTTCATTCATATAACCTCAAAACCAATAAAATACCTAGGAATAAACCTAACCAAAGATGTAAAAGACCTCTACAATAAAAACTATAAAACATTAAAGAAAGAAATTGAAGAAGACCTTGAAAGATGGAAAGATCTCCCTTGCTCATGGATAGACAGCATAAATATCATCAAAATGGCCATTCTGCCAAAAGCGATCTATAGATTCAATGCAATTTCTATCAAAATACCAACAACATTCTTCATAGACCTAGAAAAATCAGTAGTGAATTTTATATGGAAAAAGAGAAGACCCAGAATAGCCAAAGCAATTCTCAGCAATAAGAACCATGCAGGAGGCATCACAACCCCTGACTTCAAATTATACTACAGAGCGATAGTAGTAAAAATAGCATGGTATAGGCACAAGAACAAGAATACAGACCAATGGAACAGAACAGAAGATACAGAAACAAACCCACACACCTATAGTCAGTTGATCTTTGACAAAAGGGCCAAACTAATATGCTGGAGAAAAGACAGTCTTTTCAACAAATGGTGCTGGGAAACTGGCTATTCATTTGTAGAAAGATGGAACTAAATCTTTCCCTCTTTCCCTCTCACCATGCACAGGAATCAACACAAGATATATCAAAGACTTAGAAATTAGACCAGAGACTGTGAAGCTATTAGAGGAGGGCATAGGCTCAACACTCCAACATATAAGCATAGGCAGTAACATTCTCAACAAGACCTCCAAAGCGTAGGAAATTAAAGCAAGAATTAACAAATGGGATGGCATCAAAATAAAAAGTTCGGATAACCAAAGGAAACCATCAAGAATCTAAAGAGAAACCTACAGAATGGGAGAAGATCTTTACCAGGCATCACTCTGATAGAGGGCTAATATTCAGAATATACAAAGAGCTCAAAAGACTTTACACTAGCAAAACAAATAAGCCAATCAAGAAATGGGCAATTGAATTGAATAGACACTTCACAAAAAAAGAGATACATATGGCCAACAGATACATGAAAAAAATGTTCAGCATCATTAGCCATCAGGAAGATGTAAATCAAAACTATGCTGAGATTACACCTAACGCCAATCAGAGTGGCAAGCATAAAGAAGTCAAATAACAACAAATCCTGATAAGGATACTGAGAAAGAGGAACTCTTTTACACTGTTGGTGGGAGTTCAAACTAGTTCAGCCACTATGAAGATCAGTGTGGAAATTCCTTAGTAAACTGGGATCCACCATATGATCCAGCTCTACCACTCCTGGGTATCTTTCCAAAGGGATTGAAATAAGAGAATTATAGTAACATATGCATACCCATGTTCATAGCAGCACAATTTGTAATAGCCAAAATATGGAACCAACCTAGGTCTCCATCAACAGATAAATGGATTGCGAAA
This sequence comes from Muscardinus avellanarius, assembly GCF_963383645.1. Lineage (NCBI taxonomy): Eukaryota > Metazoa > Chordata > Mammalia > Rodentia > Gliridae > Muscardinus > Muscardinus avellanarius. The sequence goes on along the minus strand of NC_137794.1, from coordinate 70,785,777 downwards.
TTATGGAAGATACACACAATGGAATTATACTCAGCAATAAAAAAGAACAAAATCATGTCATTTTCAAGAAGATGGAAAGACCTGGAGAACATTATGTTAAGTGAGATCAACTAGCACAGAAAGAGAAGGAACATATGTTTTCTCTAATATGCCCAAACTAGGGAGTATTGGGGATATGAGAGGGACTCCAGATTATGGAGGGGAAATCACAGCAAAGCTAGAATGGAAGGGTAGGAGAGGAAGAAGGCTGAGGTTGATTAATGGAGGAGCTACATTTGGATATGTGTATAAGTATGAATGTAGCATGGTTAACCTGAACACTCATTGTCCAGGAAGGGGGAAAGAGGAAATGGTGGGAAGGACACCAAGCACTGTCTGAATGTATGCCATTTTCAATATGATCCACATAAAAAAGTTAAAAAAAGAGCCGGGCATGGAGGCAGAGGACAGGAGGATCACGCAAGTTCAAAGCCAGCCTCACTGGCTTAAAAGACCCTGTTTCCAAATTTAAAAAAATATATAAAATAGGTCTGGGAGTGTAGCCCGGAGGTAGAAGGGTTTACAGGAACCCCAGTACCACCACCAAAAAAAAAAAAAAAGAAAAGTAAAAAAGAAAAAGAAAAAGAAAAAATAAAGTTAGTAGAGGAAAAGAAATAATAAAGATCTAAGCAGAAATAAATGAAATAAAGAGTAGATAAATAATAGATATGATCAATTAAACAGCTGGATTTTTGAAAGGGTAATACTGACAGAAATTTAGCTAATGGCCTTTAAAATGAAGTTGACTGATTTGAAGCCTTTGGCAGGCAGCTTGGCTCCCTACAATCCTAGTTCCCTGGCTACAGCTGATTGGAGCAGGTTGAAAACTAACCTGGGGAAGAAAATCCATTGGGTGATCCTTGAGCTAGATTACTCAGTGGGTACTCAATGGGGAAGCAAAATTGAAAAAACACCAAAATTTTTTTTTAGAAAATATTTACTATTAAAGTATTTTTAAATCGAAGTTATCACTGGGGAAAATTAGGACTTTGTCATACTTATTTTGTTGTTAAAATAATTTTAAATTTTTTATTACATATGTGGAATGTAATAAGATTTTTAGTGCTTTGAATCTCTAAATTTCTTGGTCTGACCTGAAATACAGTTAATGCCTGCCATATTCTGTCCCTTGAGAATTTTAAGGACTTGCAGAAATAAGAGTCAAGGAGATGATGAGTCTTGGACTTAAGATCACACTGAGTTGGGGCCAGAGTTTGCCTCGTAGCAATGTAATATTGCAGCTGAAGTGATGGAAGAGCAGGAACAGCCTTGGGGGTCTCAGCAAATAGTAAATAGAGAGGCAGATGGACTGGAAAGAATCACCCAGTTCCCGGAAGGCAGAAGTGTGGACTAGTGTTGCCCAGAAACATTCATACTTTCCTAAACTCAGACTATAATGCTGGATTTAAGTTCCATGAGATTCTTTGTGCATAAGCATATCCTTAGCCTCAAAGAACTTACAGTTCAGTGGATTAAACATAAGTGCATAGTCAATGCAGCAGAGACAGTTTGTACCAAGATCTAAAGGGAGACCAAAGAAGTTGTTGCTTCTGACTGGTATGGTTGTAGAAGGCTTCAAGTAGGAGTTTCCATCCACATAGGGAATTTCCAGGACCCTATTGTTAATCAACAGGAAGTCAGTCAAAGCATACAAGAGAGAAAAGTAGCTGTAGGCAGAGCTCAGACATGCAGAGGTTCTGCCCAAAGCCCACCCGTCCTGGCCTTACTCCACCTCTGTTTGCTCTGCACAGCTCAGCACTTCACTGTGTCATCCATACATCCTCTCCAGGACTTCAGGGAATGGTTGAAAATGCCCACTCTTTAGGCACGTGGCTTCTCCCAGGGGCAGCCAAAAAGGGCAACCAAGTTACTCAGCCTTCTGGGGCTCTACCGTCCCCTTTGGATTTGAACCTGGAAGGCAGGGCCCTGACAGGTAGTCTCAAAGCACCATCATTAAGTACATATTCTGACAAGCTCAATTATACTTCTGTGAAAAATAGGATTGACAATAGGAGCAGAGAAAATTCAGTAGTGGGTATAGAAAACAGACTGTGTGTCCAAAGCAATGAGAAACGTACTTAGAGAAAATAGTGAAAAGGTTGGGTAATGTCTTAGTTAGCATTCTCATTGATATAAGCTAAAAACCTGATCTTAACTTAGAGGAAAGATGATTTATTTGCTCATGGCTCTCCTTGGAGATTTTGGGCTTCAGTCTGTGTGAGGCTGGGAGGTCTCAAGGCCTGATGGTGAGAAATGGAGATTAGAAAAGCATAGGTCTTCACTCTCACATCATGGAGGCCAGCAGTAAGAAAGCAAGCAAGGGTAGGAGAAACCACATACAGCCCAAGTGTACACCCGCAGGGACTCCTCCCTAGCACCCAAGCCTGGCTTCCAACATTGCTGCCTTGTTTCCATGAGGGCTGGGGGACATTCCATTTCCAAACCATTATAGGTGGTGGAACGTGGATGTAAACTTGCCTGGAAAGTAAACTTGCCTGGAAAGGCTGGCATTTGGAAAGCCTGGGAAATTTTGTTAGTAACATTTCCTAAAGTATTGACTAATCTTGAATTTTCCTTCTGCCTGACAAATACTTCAGTGTCTTTTCTGTGGCATTTGAGCACAGTGCTCTTTTAAGTAAGTGTTTGCGCAGTAATCCCAGCCTAGTTTGATTAGCTATAGAGGATGAGTATACATCTCTCAGTGCATACTGAGTCTCTGGCTTAGTGCCTTAAATACTGGTGGTTACATACCAATATGGAGGACGATTTGTAAGTGAGCAGGCATGTGGAGTTTGTGTAAATGGGCCAGTAGTAAGTCAGGTATATAAATGTGGCATTTTATAGTCTCGTACGATAAAGGATGGCAATTATATGCCATGTAGAAAATGCAACAGGGCTTTTATTCCAAAAGTAATTTAACTTCTCAAAATAAATGTACTCCGATATTTTTGTAAATATACCTTATATACATTAGGGAATTTACCTATTCTCCCATTCCATCACCCCCAGTTAGGCCTCCTTATTTGCTCATCTATGATTTCTCCTCCTTCATCTTGAGTTCCTCCCATAACCTTTTCCTCTCTAGCGTCTACATATTAGGGAGAACACCTGATTTCTTAAGCCAAACATGAGAAGGAGGGAGGAGTAGGGAATGGAGTGGACTAAATTAGTGTTGTGTGCATGTATACCACTACCATTTGTACTCTCTTAAGATGTATGACTACAATGCACCAGTAAAGAATTAAAAATACACTTCATACATATAAATAACATGTAAATAAGTGAGCTGTTTGGGTGCAAATAATAGGACAACTGATGAGACCATTTCCCAGAGAAAACTATTTTTACTATTATGGCATTATGGGATATTTCTTTTTTCTAATCTATTCTCCATTTATTTATTTTTTATTGAATATTTATTGTCTACCCTGTGACACTGCTCCAAGTATGTGAAAATAACAGAGACTAAAAAATAAAACCTTCAGTTTTCATGCAGATTACAATTTAATGGGGGAAAGCAGTGGGAAAAATAATTTAGCAAAATAAAAGGTAGGATAGATATTGATCCTTACAAAAAATAAAGAAGAAAAATATAGATGGCAAGATTTGCAATTGCGTATAGAAACACCAAGGCAAAAGTGACCCGGGACTGTTTGCTGGGAAAATCACACTCATGCACACATAATATACACTCAGGATTGTCTCTATGTGTTTTATTTTCCTAGAGCTGCCATAGCAAAGCAGCACAAACTGAGTGGTTTGATTGCCTCACAGTTCTGGAGGCCAGAAATCCAAAATGGAGGCCAGAAATCCAAAATCAACATCCACACGGTTGGTTCCTTCCCGAGAGTGGTGAGGAAGAATCTGACTTCAGCCTCTTCCCGGGCTGGGCTGCTAGTGGTTTGCTAACAGTCTTTGGGTCCATTGGCTTGGAGAAATATCATCTCAAGCTCTGCTTTCATCTACACAGAGCTCTCACTGGCATGTGTCTCCAAATGTCCACCCCCCCTCTTTTTTTGCTACTAGGGATTGAACCCAGGGGCGTTCTACCTCTGAGTGACACTCCCAGCTGGGTTGTTTATTCCTTACTTTGAAACAGGGTCTCATTAAGTTGTGGAGGGGTTTACTAAGTAGCTGACGCTGGCCAAGTGCGACCTGGATCCTCCTGTCTGAGCCTCCCAAGTACTGAGAGTACGAGCATGCACCACCATGCTTGGCTCCCCCTTTTGAAATAAATGAGCCACCTGAATTAAATTTGGGGTAGCTGGGCATGGTGGCTCACGCTTGTAATCCCCACGCTTGAGAAGCCAGCCCCGCTGGCTTAAGAGACCCTGTTTCCAAATAAAAATATAAAAGAGTTCTGGGAGTGTAGCCCAGAGGTAGAAGGGCTTCCAGGAATCCCAGTACCACCAAAAAAAAAAAAAAAAAAAAAAATTGGGGGCATACCTAATTCCAGTATGACTTCATTTTAACTAATTCCATTACCAATAATCCTATTTCAATCATATTTCCAAATAAGGTCACATTCTCAGGACCTGAGGATTAGAACATAAACATATAAATAGAGTTTTTACATTTATTTATTTATTTATTTATTTATTTATTTGCAGTATTGGGGGTTCACCAAGATTATTAAATATTTATTGAAAAGATGGCTTTAATGTTGGTATAACTTTCCACACTATGATTGTATTATGTTGATTCAATCTTTCGTTCTTTTTTGTTTGATGCGAGGTTGTTTTCAGGTTTTTTTAAACTCTCAGATTTCTCCATAGTTCTTCATCTCATATTTTACTCAATGAGTGTCACAGGTGTACTGATCTCTGAGTTGTGAACTTAAAGGGTGAAATTTTCTTTTTTGTTGTTTGTACACACTAAGTTTTTACAGTAAAAAGAGAAAAAAAATTCATCAAATTTATTATTTTTTGTGGTACCGGGAATTAAACCCAGGGGCATTCTACTTCTGAGCTACACCCTCAATCCAATTTAATATTTTTTATTTTGAAACAGGGTCTCAGTAAGTTGTGGAGGGCTTCACAAGTTCCTGAGGCTGGCGGTGAACCTGCGATCCTCCTGTTTCAATCTCCCAAGTACTGGGATTATAAGCATGTGCCACTATGCCGGGCTAAATTTATTATTAAAATATTTTTATTTATCTCTTTCTATTTTACTTAGTGCCCATTTATATTGAACTTATTTCAAAAAGATTTCCCATGCTTTATAATTTTATAATCTGAATCTGGAACATGTTTATTTTAAGTCATTCTAGTTGTTAGAGTTGTGTAGCAGAACACGGTTTTAACCTGATATGACTTAGAGACTAGAGAAAATATAAGTTACACTATATTGATCACATTTAGATTTTTTTCTTTTGATGATGTTTTATTGTTTTGTTTTTGTTTGCATTTTGAGGTTGAGGGTTTAAAGAAAAAAAAACCTAAACTAATTCTGAAAGTTTTCTCCATGTTTTAATAAATGCATTCTGTGTTTAGAAAAGGAATGCAATCCCTTTCAGCAGCGTCTCTCCCTTGAGTTAATTGCATCCTGATTGCTGGTGTCAGGAGAAAACCTTGGCAGACAAAACACAGAATTACCTGGTGAGCCTTGTCACATAACTCATCCCATCTCTGCTTAGAGATCCTCAAGGAAAAGCCTTTGTTTTTGTTACCATGGCCTAATTCAAGCCAACAAGAAAGCTGACTTTAAGAAGCAGTAGAGAACGGATTAAGGTGCCAGGTTAAGTAACATATGCCTAAAGCTTCCATCCTTTCAGTACAAAACAAAGAAATTGCGCCGCCAAGTTTTGAGGACTATTCCATTTCTCAATTACTGGTGCTCTCTGCACGGCTTTTGTTTTTGATTAAAAGATATCCCTTTGCTGCAGCAACTACCCTCGCTGAAAGAAAAAATAGAGTAAATTAAAAAGGAAGAATTCTACAACACACATAAAGGAAATTCTGCTGTTGCTTCTAAATTAAAAAAAAAAAACCTCAACATTTATTTTCTTTGTTCCTTTTACTTTATCAAGAAAGTTTGAAATTCATGAACTTTAAGCACACCATTCTACTATTATTGTATGCTATGCTGTCGATAAAAAATATACTGGCATACTTTAGTTATTTAGATTAAGGGGGTCTGTAAATGTTTGTAAATGACTATATGGGCCATACTAGTCTCTGTTGCAACTATTGGATTCTGCCATTATAATTTGGAAACAGGCATGGATCACACCTGGATGAATACGTGGATATGTTCCAATATCACTTTATTTATAAAAGTATGCATTGAGCCATAAGTCAAGAGTAATGGAAGTCTGAAATCTCAAGGCATGATACCCTAGTCCCAATGCACTTCGTCAGGCTTTCACAGTTCCTCTGTACAAATCTTTTGCTTCAAATACACTAACTTGCTTGTTGACCCTGAAAACAGCTACTCGACATCTGCATCCCTCTCTCTGTGAGGAAGTCACATTTTTCCTCTTTGTTGGCTTGTTTCCTCACTATTGAAATAAAGGGATTTTCTTCAGTTTTACTTTCTCTTTTTAAGCAATTCCTCCCTTTCTTAACACTTCAAGTTATACTTTTACATCAATACTCAGAAAACTTTGGTCCCTGAACTTACAGAGCATCACTCTTAGGTTCTACAATGGCAGAAATGGAGTATGCAGAGCATGAAAGCAAGCTCCTCCTTCAGCTCTGCTCCTTAGCTCCCCACTCCCTACCCCTAGGGCTGACCTGCTCTGCCCTTCTCCCTTAGAGGTAGGAGACTTTCATGGCATGCGGAAACAAGGATTTCCCATGTTTCCAACACCCTTTGCAGTGTTTTATAGCATTAGATGGGTGGCTTTGGCTGCACAGATAGAGTGGCCAGTTTCTGTAGCCTATGACTTACAAAACTGGATTCCTTTCCTACATGATGGTCTATCATTTTGTTAGTTGGACTCATTTTTTAATACTTCCTTCTTTCTGGTATTGGGGATTGAACCCAAGGACAGTCTACCTCTAAGTTATATACCTCCAGCCATAATTTTTACTCTTTATTTTGAAGCAGGGTCTCACTAAGTTACAGAGGTCTTCACTAAGTAGCCGAGGCTGGCTGAAAACCTGCAATCCTCCAGTATCCAAGTACTGGGATTACACGTGTGTACCACCATACCTAGCTAAATATTTCAATTTCAAAGGGAGAAAAGTCATTTGGAGGAAGTGGGTCCCTAAGTACAATACGGTAATGGGTACCCACTGCCCCTTGTGTCTCAGGGGTTCTGAGCATTTTGTAACACTCACCCGAGTGGAAATGTGATCATTGGTGATTTTGTGTTGCTATCATGAGCTTTGCATCAAGGCCTTATATAAAGGCTATTTTGACAGGTTTTCAACTTTTACTGTATCACCTGAGGGACTGTTTTTCCAATGAACTCTTTTATTTTTTTATTTTTGTGTGGATCATATTGAAAATGGCATATATTCAGACTGTGCTTGGTGCCCGTTCCCAACCCCCCCACTTCCCCTTCACCTCCTCCCATCAAGGAGTGCCCAGGTTGAACATGCTACATTCATACTTTTAAACATATTTGAAGGTAGCTCCTCCATTAATTACCCTCAGCCTTCTTCATATCCTACTCTTCCATTTCAGCTTTGCTGAGGTTTCCCCTCCATTATCTGGAGTCCCTCTGGTATCCCCAATGCTCCCTAGTTTGGGCATATTAGAGAAACCATATGTCCCTTCTCTTTCTGTGCGTGGCCGATCTCACTTAACATAATGTTCTCCAGGTCTTTCCATCTTCTTGCGAATGACATGATTTTGTTCTTCTTTACTGCTGAGTAGAATTCCATTGTGTGTATTTCCACCTGAGGCACTTTTAAAGACAGGCATATGTATCCAGGGATGGTAGCATATGCCTGTAATCCCACTATTTGGGGGGCTGACACAGGAGGGTCACAGATTCAAAGGCAGCCTCTGCAATTTAGTGAGACTTTCAGCAACTTAGCAAGGCCCTGTTTAAAATAAAAAATATAAAGACCTGGAGTGCAATTAGAGGTAGAATGCCCCTGGATTCCATTCTCAGTACACCCTCCCCCCAAAAAACAGACATGTCTATGCCTGGCTTAATGTGAGCTCTGGACGTTAGTATGGGCTAAGAACTCCCCTGTGACACCAGATTTAACACCTGTGCTTGAGAGAAAGAGCTAGACTACAATTAGAATAGCTCCCAAAAGCTTGAAAAAATGCCACAGCCTACTAAGTGATATAGAGATGCCAGAGATGCCTTAACAGATAGTACAAGAAAAATCTAGTACTTCGAGAAGTGGGCAGCTGAGGCTGATGCACTGTGTAAACCGATAAAAGAAAACTGAACAGATAGGAGAGGACATGAGAGCAACAAGGAATGCACAGGTGAGAGAGGGGCCAGCGCCTCGGGGGGCCTCAGTGCTCCTCTCTGGAGGATGGGGCTGATGGCAGGTGATGCGAAAGAAAAAAAAGAAAAAGAAAAGAAAAATAAATAAATAAATAAATAAATAAATAAATAAATAAATAAATAAATGCAAAAATCTCAAAAAAAAAAAAAGACTGTAGATGACAGTACCCCAAAATAGCAGTAGCCAAGGTGGGGCACTTAACTGCCAGAAGCAATAAAGGCATAGTGAACAACAATCAGGATGGTAGTGGATTAGCCAGCTTAAGCTGCCATAACCAAATACTACAGACTGGGTGGATTAAACAACTAACACTTATTTTCTTGCAGCCTCGAAAGGCTGGTATGTGTAAGGTCAAAGTCCAGCGGGTCCAGTTCCTGATAAGGGCTCCCTTCCTGTCTTATAAATGGCCATATATTTTCATCTGGTCTTTGCTCTGTGAATACAGGTAGGGTAGAAGAAAGGAAAGAAGAGGGAAGAGGGAAGAGATAGAGTTATTTCTGGTGTCTCTACTTCTTATAGGGACACTAGTCCTAATGGATTAGGGCTCCACTTTTGTGATCTTATTTAGCATTATCTCCCTAAAGGCCCTAACTCCAAACACTGTCCCACTGAGGATTAAGGCTTCAACCTGTGTATTTGAGTGACACGATCCAGTCTATAACAGGTATCTGGAGGGACCTAAACTGCAAATTGCTTTGATGTGGCATGCCTGGCAGAAAGATTGGCACATAGATGAGAAGGTTATTGCTTAATCTAGGTCAACAAAAGAATTAATGATAGATAATCAGAGGTTGAGGGCAGCATCTCTATAAAAAAAGTAATAATCTATTGCTCTGAGCCTGAGTCAGTTTTCAAATTCAGCACCTATTGATTATAAGAGGTGCCAAAAGCTGGATGTGGTGGTGGTGGTGTAGACCTATAATCCCAGTACTTGGGAGGCTAAAAGAGGAGGTGTAGCTCAGAAGTTGAATGCCTCTGGGTTCCATCCCCAGACCCCCCCCAAAAAAATACACACACACACACACACACACACACACACACACACACACTATATACATATACTATATATACAATATATATATATATATATATATATATATATATATATATATTACAAATATCTATGGTTTCTCCTCACACAAAGGGTAACATATTGTGTATCCTGTTTTATACCTTGCTTTTTCAATTAATGTATTTTAGAAGAAATTCCATTTAAAAATGTGTTGTAAGGTTGACATCACATTTCAGTGTTGAAGGATATTTAGTTTGCATCCAGTATTTGCCACTCAGAAAATGCTTGAGTGATTGCTCCTGTGCTGTCCATCTTTGTGTGGCACATGAGGACATCTGAAGTACGTGCTCTGAAAAGTGGAGTTGCTGGATGAGTGTTATGTGTACGTTTAATTCTGATAGATGCTACCAAATAATCCTTCATAGAGATGACACCACTTTATATTGTCATCAGAAATATGAGTTCTTTTTATTTTCCCCACATCACTAGATAAAAAAAAAATCTGAAATTTTGGTTATTTTCATCAGTCTTATAAAAGAGATTGGGATTTTTTTCTTATATTACAAGTCATTTTTTGTTCCTTTGCTTTACTCACTTTCTTATTGGCTTGTGACCTTTCTTATTCATATAAAGGAATGCTCTAAATATTAAAAAAATTAGCTACCAAAGTTTGATGACTTAAAATAATAACAAGAATATTGCTTCTGACTCCAGTTATTTATTGGCATTACACGTTGTTTTCCTCAGGGTCTCACGTAGATTTTAGATTGCAAGTGGGGTTGTTTTTTCAGCCTGTTTTGAGAAAATAGAACAATCATGAATTAATGTCTATCCTATTAATTGGTTCTGGCATAGGCCTTTATATCTCCATTCCTTTGCTAGATATAAGAATGTAGATGGGGCAGGCATCCTGAGCAGCACCTATTATAGCATCAAGAGTGATATCTGTGTAGCAAAGTGGTCTGGAAGGAACGTAGTAATAAAAAGAGAAACTATTGTTTACAGAACAGAATATTTAAATATTAATGCAGGCAAAATATGTTAAGTCATTATTATCTTCTAGAATTGTTCTAGCTATTGGGTCTTCAACTGGCAAGGAGGGTGGAGAAGAAAAATCACTTCATTACCTTCATGGAGTTTACCAGTACATAAGTAGGTATGTAGCATGTCAGACTGGATGAGTTCATTTAGAGTTGTGAGAAGATAAAGACAAGGTATAAGGCCCTTAATATATGGGATTCTGGGATATGGGAAGAAATTAGAAGACAAGGTTGAGAAAGAGCCACTTGTGAAGATAATGTATGATCAAGAGGCAATGACATGCTGGAAATGGAGTGAACACGTGTTTCAAAGAGACCAGACTGATGGGATGTGCCTCATGATTCTGATCAGAAGGCTGAGAACTCACCACAGGATCCAGTCCATCGAGTTTATCATCGACCTTGGCAAGAGCTAATTCAGGAGCGTGGTGGATACAATAGAAAACAACTGGAGGATAGAGATGGGTATAGAAACCTCTGCAAGGTTTGTGACAAAAGTAAGAGAAGTGGATATATCTTATTGGAAGAAAAATGTGTAACGTGAAGGCAGATGTTATATACTTCTATATTACTAACAGCTACGTACTGATGAAGATAACATTATCTTCAGTGGGGGAATTTATAAAAGAAGTAAAGTTCAGTTGGTGAGTGTAAGCAGGTAGGGGAGCACATATTTTGGAGAAGTGGAGAAAGGAGTATAGATAATTCCTACACAGTAAGAGTTGGAAAGGCACAAATATATGGCATGCATATAATAGATGGGCGGGCCCATGTCATGGTGGGATCTTTGAAAGTACTCCTCTGCCAGCATCTCCTTGCTTATGAGATGGAGTTATGTAAGGAGAGAACATTGTGAAGTAAGCATCCAGAGGAGGCCACGGGAAATAAAGGAAGGGGACAGGTATTCCTGATGAGGAGCCTAAGGCCTCACCTGTTAAGTAGACATAAACTTGAAGGGAGGCATTAGTTCTCGAGGGCCCGGGTGACAAATCAGAAACAAGCAATCATTTCTTCTATTAGAATTGTGAACGAAATTAATTTGTGACCAGCATAGATTAAAGCAGGTAATTAATATTACATAGAAGAAACTGGGTGTGGTGGCACACATCTGTAATCTAGTACTTGGAAGGCTAAGACAGAAGGATCACAGGTTTGAGGCCAGTCTCAGCAACTTAGCAAGACTGTGTTTCCAAATAAAAAATAAAATAGGGCTGGAGGTGTAGACAAATTACACAGAGAAAGAGAAGACAAGACAAACTGGTTAACAAATGTTTACCATGCCTTTGCTATGTTTGGTGTTGTAGTAAAAACATTGATATCTTACCTTAATGAAATGCCTGAGCTAAGTGGGAAGACTCAGATAAAAATGCCAGAGAGATGAAACATTCTTATTAACCATCACAAAAAACAGCAAATGAAAGGCTGTGTATATTCACTTCCCGATGTGTCATACAGGGAGTACATGCTATGGGCTCTGAGAAAAGCCAGCTTGCTGTGAGCTGGAGGAAAGAGAGCTCTTTCTCTATTCTTTTTATGGAAATGCTGAGATACTGAGAATGCTTTTTATGGAATGATGAGATTAATCATTCAGGAAAGTAGAATAGACCAAATGAAATCTCTGTATTCTGAATCAACTGTTGGCAATTAAATTTTGTGTTCTCCATTTGACTAGCATTGCAAATAAACTACTTATTATTTTGGTACCACAGTTTTCTCATTTGTAAAAAGATGATAATTCATGTGTAATAGAGCAATTAAGTGTGGCAGATTCTATATTTTGGAGGCACAACTGGCTTCTGGATACTTCACAGAAAAGAACAAATCTTCCCGTTCTTAGTAAAAAGAGAACAAAACAAAACCTTTCCTGTCTTTAGTAAAAACAAAACTTAACAACATCAACAGGGAGGCTCACATGATTCAAGAAACCAGAGGAGTAGATGCAAGTTGGAGCAAGAACCAGGGGTGCTCCAGCGCTGAGCCAGGCGTGTGAGCATGTGTTCCACACACAGCACAGCAGCTGTCAACAGCTGCCACTGCCAAATCCTATGGCTCTGATTCTATGGTCAGGCAATTCCCCGAAAATTCAAAGTCCAAATGTAGGAATGCCTGAGCAGCCAAGTGTTGGTCATGAGCCACTTCTTGGGCGTCAGAGAACAGAGAGCAGAAAATCTATATCTTTGTCTTGCACCTTCCACAAAGACTCATAGAGTGAGCGATTTCTCCAAACAAATAAGTGGTAAAATGTATGTCAAGTCAAAGTAGAAGAAAACAAAAACAAAATTAGAAATGGGCACTACCCTAAGTATAGCCGGGCGTGGTGGCACTCGCTTGTAATCCCGGGGCTTGGGAGGCAGAGACGGGAGGAATCTGTAGGTTCGAAGCCAGCCGCGCTGGCTTAAGAGACCCTGTTTCCACATTAAAAAAGTATAACTAGGTCTGGGAGTGTAGCCCGTGGGAGTGTAGCTGGAGGTAGAAGGGTTTCTAGGAACCCCAGTACCACCAAAAAAAAAAAAAAAAGAAAGAAAGAAAGAAAGAAATGGGCACTACTATAAGTATATAAAATACATATTTTCCTCCTTACCATATTTTTTATTTCTATAATAACTAGAAGTTTCAGGCTTGATGGCTTCATTTTCAAGTTTAAGATCTTGGGGCAATAATAGCTTGATTTCTATCTCATTTCATCTTAAAAATGTTCTGCAAATCATGAAATGAAATGTAAACTCAGAAACCTGAAATGCACTTCCAAAACAAAAGGAAAGAAATAAAGAGGGATAACAAAATAATTCATTAAGTTATATCAATCACAGCCAAGTGTTGTGGTGCATGCTTGTAATCCCAGCATTTGGGAGGCTCAGACAGGAGGATTGTGGTTTGTGGACAACCTCAGCTACTTAATGAGGTTGTTTGCAACTTAGTGAGACCTTGTTTCAAAATAAAAAAATAAAAATAGGGCTCAGAAGTAGAATGCCTCTTGGTTCCATTCCCAGTATCACAAAAAAAATTTATATCAATAAATAAAATTAGCCAGGTGTGGTGGCACACACTTGTAATCCCAGCGCTTCGGAGGCAGAGACAGGAGGATAGCGCAGGTTCGAAGCCAGCTGTGCTGGCTTAAGAGACCTGTTTCCAAAAAATAAAAAAAGTATAAAATGGGTCTGGGAGTGTATCCCAGAGGTAGAAGGGCTTCCAAGAACCCCAGTACCACCAAAAAATAAAATAAATAAAATTATATCAACATATAAAAGCACAGCAAAGAAAATATAATTATAAGCTAAAGTTTTAACAAGATCACAGTCATTTAAATTTATTTTTCCTTCAACTTAAAATTCAGTTAGCTGGACTTTTCTATCCACTGGAGTGCCTGGTAATCACGTCATAAGCAACTGAGCCCTTAATGGTTTCATCTACGTGGGCTTACAAGCCACCATTACTCCTTACTCTGCTCCAGTGTGGAGAAAGCAACCTTATTTCTTGATCAATTGTTCCTTTCTATTCTATAACATCCTTTTATGTCTGTTTGCCTATTGGCATGGGAAGATTGAAAAAGCTAGGTGGAAGACTCACCTCCCAGTTTAGCACAAATATTTTTGGGGGTCCCTTAAAAGAAACATTTATTTTATTTATTTATTTATTTATTTATTTATTTATTTATTTATTTTTGGTGGTACTGGGGTTCCTGGAAGCCCTTCTACCTCCGGGCTACACTCCCAGACCTATTTTTACATTTTTATTTTGGAAACAGGGTCTCCTAAGCCAGCACGCGTGGCTGGCTTTGAACCTGCGCAATCCTCCTGTCTCTGCCTCCCAAGCGCAGGGATTACAAGCGTGCGCCACCACGCCCGGCTGAAACATTTATTTTAGAAACAAAACAAAACAAAAACAAAGGCTATAGAGATGATGATAGGGTAGTAAAATTTTGTTGGGTTGATTATTAGGTCTAATCTTGGGAGCTGTTATTTCTACTTCTATCCTACTATTGAATCATATTTTCCTGCAACTTAAATCACTGGAAGAGTATGCATTTACCTAACACAACTAAGAGAACACACCTTATTCTATGGCATGCCCACAAGATATTCACAAGCTATTGTCTTCTAGCATGCAAAATAGCTGAGATTTAAATAGGATACTTCCCCACTGTTCTAGCATAGCTGATTCTGGGTGACAAGATACATAATAAGACAGGTGAGCCCCATAGACCTCAGTCTGTCCTGTACTTCATTCACTTTAAAATCAAACCATCATGAAGTGATTCTAATTGGTTTGCCTCTAAATGTCACTTGGCCTTTTGTTTTTGTTGCCTTTAATATTCTCTGCTTGGCTTCTACATTGGTCATTTTGACAATTATGTGGCTTGGGGAACATTTTCTCTGATCCTGTCTAAAGGGAGTTCTGTAAGTTTCCTGGACCTGTGTATCGACCTCTTGTTCTATGTTTGGAAAATTTTCTATTATTTCTTTGAAGCGATTATTGATCCCTTTGGTTTCACCTTCTTTTCCCTCCTCTATTCTGATTATTCTAGGTTAGCTCTCTTAAAATGGGCCCATATTTCTTCAAAATCTCAGACCCAGGGAGATTATCAAAGCTGTGCTAGTCCCTGGGGGTGCAGTGCTTGGATTTCTCCTGTAGGAGCTGCAATTTCATTTACAGTTATTGTGTGCTCTGATCAGGAGCTGTTGTGGGCATGGTGAACTCACCACTGCTGCTGGCATATGGCGCCGCTGCCACGCCCTCGGCCGTGAAGCTGGTATATTTCTTTTCTGGTTTTGAGCTCCGTTCTGAGTCCCTGGAAGTGTGATGAGCTTGGCCACTGGGAGTTTTAGACATTCTTTGCACTGAAAGAACTGCTGAATTACACCCGAATGGTCCACAGCTGCTCACTTCAGCACCTTGTTTACCTTTCCTCTCTGGAGCCTGGTGCTGTGAGGCATGATGGTGCATGTGTGGCTCTGCAATGTGGACTGGTTTCTTTTCTGGTCTCTGGTTGTTCTTTTAGTCTTCTTTTTCTCTGTCCTTTGTGTTTACAGTTTTTATTTCTCTGCTGATAGTGTTTTCTGGCTACGAAAAGCACTGATTTTGTGGCAATAGAGATTGGGTGTTAGCAGGACTTGTAAACGCTGCTTTTCTCTCAGTCCAGACTTTCCAAACCAAATCATGAAAGCCAGAAGGGCTTGGAGTAACATATTCCAAACTCGAAAAGAAAACAACTTCCAGTCCAAAATTTCCTACCCAGCAAAACTATCTATAAAATTAGATGGGGAAATAAGAAGCTTCCATGACAAACAGAAACTGAAGGAATTTATGTCTTCAAAACCAGTGCTAGAGAAAATACTCAAAGAGATTAATTACAAGGAAGAAATAGGTAATACACACCAGAACCAGAGAAACAAGATTTTCCATCCAGCTGACAACTAAGCAAAGAAGAATAAACAGTATTTCAAACAAATAAAATCTTAACATGTTAGGAATTAAAAGTTATCTCTCAATAATCACACTGAATGTCAATGGCCTCAATTCCCCAATAAAAAGACATAAAGTGGCAAAATGGAATAAAAAACAGAATCCATCCCTCTGCTGCTTACAAGAAACACACTTTACAAGTGAAGATAGTAACAAACTTAAGGTAAAGGGCTGGAGCAAGGTAATTCATGTTAAGTAGCCATTCTAACAAATGTGAAGTAGTATTTCACTATAGTTTTTATGTGTATTTCTTTAATGATTAGTTATATTATAATAATGATGAGGGATATTCATGTGTTTGTTGGTCATATAAAAATCTTAGAGATTCATTATCTATTTTAGTCTTTTACCTATTTCTAAATTGTATTGTTTGCTTTTATTGTTCCTAAATTTTAGGATTTCGATTTGGAATACTAATATACCTTCAGATATAGTATTTGGAAATATTTTATCCCATTCTATCAGTAACTTCTAATTCTGTGTATATTGTCTTTGTATGTACAATATTTTTCTATTTTTTATGAATTTTGTTTGTTTATTCTTCTGTTGCCTGTGCCTTTGGAGTCATACCCAAGAAATCACTGCCAATTTCAATGTTGTGAAGTTTTATGACCCAAGTTTTCTTCTAAAAGTTTATAGTCTTAAGATTTACATTTAGGTCTTTTATCTATTTTGAGTTAATATTTGTATATGGTGTTAGGTAAGGGTCCAATTTTACTCTTTTCCACGAAATTATTATTTTCAACAATATTTAATGAAAAGATTATTATTTCCTTCACCCAACGTTCTTGGAAACCTTGTCAAAAATAACTTGACCATATATGGAAGAAAAAAACCCAACATATCAAAGTTAATCAGGAATCCAAGCATGGGAAGGAGGAAGGGGGAGGGAAGGGCTAGGGATTGGGTAGGGACTGATTGGGTGATGTGTGCGTGTATATCTCCACAAGTTTTTTTTTTATCCCATTAAGATGTATGACTACAATGCACCAATAAAAATTTATTTAACAAAAAATAAATAAATAATAAAAAAATTTAAAAATGAATGGAAAAAATAAAATAAAAGCATCATGTAATTGGTGAAGTACTAAATAAGTGATGTGTGCATGTATGCCTCTACCATCTTGTACTCCATTAAGATGTATGACTACAATGCACCAATAAAAATAAATAAATAAATAAATAAATAAATAAATAAATAAATGAAAGCATCATCAGGTGAGACACCATGGTGACATATAGGCTCTTGGATATGCACAGATGATGTTGCTAGAAGAAAATGGTAAGCAGAAGATGTAAATCCAGATTCTGGATAAGAGGGGACTCAACTCCTGGCAGATACAGCTGACGTTAGCCAATTATGGTTGATCTGAAGTGCATACTCGTTGCTAAACTCTACAGCTTGAAAAATGACAAGGCAAAATTACTTATAATGATATAAATAGACAAATGTAGAGATGATCTTAGACTATGAGTTATATTTGACAGAGACAATTGTGCCATAGTTTCTATGGTATCTACTAGGAAATTATTTTCCTTCTTGACTTAAATTTCTTCCTAGGAGGTACAAATAAAACACAAAGTAGCCGGGCATGGTGGTGCACACTTGTAATCCCAGTACTTGGGAAGCAGAGACAGGAGGATACGGGTTGCCAGCTAGCCTCAGCTACTTAGTGAGGCCCTTTGAAACTTAGTGAGATCCTGTTTTAAAATGAAGAATAAAAAATAGGGCTGAGGGTGTAGCTCGGAGGTAGACTGCTCTTGGGTTAAATCCCCAGTACTGCAAACAAACAAATAAACAAACAAACAACAAAAGCCACAAAGTAATTTTATGAGTTTTTTTAAAGCAAGAATTTTTGAAGAATGGGTAATTCATTCACTAAACTCATAGTTGTTATAATATTTCTACTTTCTATAAAATACATATGAGGTAAGATATACAGAAAAATAGATTTCTCAGGAAAATATGTAAATGTATAGAATATAAGGCAATCAATGAAAAAGAAAACATAAAATGAATAATTCAGATAATATATTCTGGATGAGAAATTTTTTATAATTACAATATACTTTCTTTGTCAGCTTTCTGTATTATGCCTAATCATGCATCATTTTAAGACACTATTTTCATAACACTTCACAGCTAAAGTAGAAAAATAATAATGACAAATAACATTCCTTAAACAACAAGAAAAGAAACCTGAAATTATTTTCAATAAGGCCTTGCTAAAATGCACTGAAACATTTGTCCAATATGAGAAAAAGGTCAATGTTTCATTTGTCTTTGGTAAATGCTGCTTTAGAAGCAAAATCAAGGAGCGCTCTCCATGACATGTGCTTCCATTAGTGGAACTACAACAGTGTTTAAGTGGTTCCTTTCCTCTTGCATATCGCCACTAGTTTTAATAGCTTTAGATTTTTTGTAGCATGAAACAACTTTAAAAAAGGACAATCTGCCTTGAACTCTGTATTTTAATCAAATAATAGACTCTCTAATAAATTTTTGTACACTTAAGTTTTACAACATGATGTTAAATGTGATATAGAGAGTAGAAAAATTTTTATAGCAATGCAGATTAACATGCCTATAATTTTTCATAGTTACTTTACTTTTTGTGTGAAAAAGCAGCTAAATTTACTTTCTAGACAAAAATCCTTAATATGATTCAATTTTACTAACGTTAGTCCTTACGTTGTATGTTAGGTCTCTAAGCTTGCTCAACGTACACACCCGCTATTCTGTCCTTTGACCTGGATCTTGCTGTTTCCTCCCGACTCCCATGGCTTCCACCACCTCCCAAGCCCATGGTAACCATGGTTTCATTTTCTGTCTCTTTGAACACTTTTTAAAAAATTTTACATGCATGTTGGCATATGCCCATAATGCTAGTACTTGGGAGGTTGAGACAGGAGGATTGCAGGTCTGAAGCCAGCCTTAGAAACTTACTGAGATGTTCAGCAACTTCGCAAGACCCTGTTTCCAAATAAAAAATAAAATAGAGCCGGAGTGTAGCTCAGTGGTAGAATGTCCCTGGATTCAATCCCCAGCACCACACACACACACACACACACACACACACACACACACACACATTTACATGGGAGATCTTGCAATATCTTTCTCTTTTCCTCTGCATTATTACACTTAGCACAATGTACATCAGTTTCATCCATGCTGTAGGAAATGGGAATTTCTCCTTTCTAAAGCTGAATAATATTCCATTGTGTATATATGCTACATTTATTTCTGAAAGACATTTAGGCTGCTTCCATATCTTGGCTATTGTGAATAATGCTGTGACAGTTATGGAGGTTCAGATACCTTTACAAGGTTGTCGGATCATCTTCTTTGTGAATACACCCAGAAGAGAGATGATTGCTGGGTCATATGGTAGCTCTGTGGGGCTTTTTTTCTTTTAAACATCATTAATCTTATTCATGAGAACTCTACCTTCATGACCTCTCAAGGCCCATCTCCAGACACCATCACATTGAGGATGAGGTTTCCACATATGAATTGTGGGAGGACACAAACATTCTGATTATAGCATCAATTTATATTTTCCTAGGCCCTTTCTTCTTAAAAAACTCTCCAATCAGCTAAATCCTATTACTCAGAGGCCAAGAGTATTATGGGCTCCCACCATTCCTCTTAGGAACATAAAGCCATGGAATACCATGACTTCTAACCCCAGGTTCCTCCAGTGCCTGCAGAGGTGATAGTTCCAGTAAAGGTACATAGAACGTAAGTATCTTTGATAATTTTGATGGAGATTTGTCTGCATCAGAGGTTGGGACCTCTTGGGATTTCTTTTCAGTGTCTCAGTGTTAAGGGTTAACCTCTTAGTGTGCACTTTTTCAGACTGTGTTACTGTGTAGAGATCACAATTTGGAGGTGGTCTGCAGTTATAGTCCAATCAGTAGCCCTTTTCTGTTGGGCTTTTCCAGTGTTTTTAAAAGACTTTGAGGCCGGGCGTGGTGGCGCACGCTTGTAATCCCCGCGCTTGGGAGGCAGAGACAGGAGGATCGCGCAGGTTCGAAGCCAGCCACACGCGCTGGCTTAGGAGACCCTGTTTCCAAATAAAAATGTAAAAATAGGTCTGGGAGTGTAGCCTGGAAGTAGAAGGGCTTCCAGGAACCCCAGTACCAACAACAACAAAAAAAAAGACTTTGAGTTAGGGTATCAGGAAACTTCACATAAACCAGTGGGTTCCCATCATGGTCTAACTCAGAAGATATGGTAAAATGAGAAGATATGGTAAAAAGATATGGTAAAATGTTCCATTAGACACAGGCTGTGAGATTTGGCAGCAGTAGCCCCTTAGATGGGATATGGTCTTCAACCTGTACCCTGGTCACTTCTCTCTCTTTCTGTCCTATATCTAACCTCCTTCTGTCTGATTATGTTTTCTGCCTGGTCCTATAATTGTTAGATTTTGTAACTCGTGTACAATATTTCAGGGAAACTGAAAATTTAGGTCTTCTTGGTATATTTAGAATAAGTTTTTCTTTGAAATATGTAGCTCATATTTTATTCTGCCTTTTAAAAACTCAGGGACAATCATCAACAGAATTAATTCTTATGGAGTCAGTTTTCAGAGTGCATTAAAGTTGGATGTAACATGAATACAATTTATTTATTTAAAAGAATATTTTTTTCCATATTCTTTTTTTTTCATGGTGCTGTTAACTGAACCCAGGGCTTTGTATATTTATAAGAATCTTTAAGGCAATGTATTTATTGGATAAACCAGGCACATTTTATAATGGAAACATTACTTGATTTTTAGAACTTAGCCCTCTCACTGTCCTTGTAGCTTGTCCTTAGGTATGACTAAAGACTTTTCCTTGCCTGTCAATTTGTCTGAAAGAGAGTACTGCTATTCTCACAAAATAAGGGCATTGGTTCATATTGACTGGGGTGAATGGTACATCTGCAAAATTCTTTGAGTTTCTCTTATTAATAGGGCTATACAAATTCTCTGAAAGGAGTAAAGGGATAATTGTGATCCTATGATCATAGAAACTCATATCACACATGAGGAAGCAAGAGGAGGATTTATAACAAAAGCATTCACAAGGATTCACTGTAATTCAGAACCAAGGTAAAAGGGTCTCATGTCAGAAATAGCACTATTAGAAGCCAGATCATTATAGAGGATGTTTAATTAATTCTTTACTGTGAGAAGAAATGCCATTGACACTTCATTATTTTGATACGGAAACCACAATTGATGCTTTCAGCATGTATATGAAACCACAAATAGATCCCATCCCTCCATTGTGAAGGCAGCTTCTATTTCTCCATTTAAAACCACTATCTGCTGGCAATGTCCTTGTAATTCTCTTCTAATAAATTTCCACACTTAGTCCCTGCATGTCTGCTGATGTGAATTGTTAGATGCAGTTTTTAGAATTTAAGAGATCATGTCTTTGGAATGGGAATAGGAAGGTGCTCTAAAAATAGATTACCAACAATTTATTAAAACTATTTCATTCAGATAAAAGTGGTACTCAGAAAATGAGAGAAAGGTAATTAAACTATTTTATAGAAGACAGAACAAATCCAAAATCAGATTAGTCACTCCTTTTATAGTTTCTTTTTATCTATTACTTTAATTACAAGATTTACACTTAAAATATGGTTATTTTCTTCAAATTTTCATTAAAAAGGGATATTTAAGATTTAAGAAAGTGATTTAGAACTACATGTTTGTATTCTTAATTTTTTAACATATGTTTATTTTTATTTTTTATTTTTTGCAGTACTGGGAATCGAACGCAGGGGCATTCTATCTCTGAGCTATACCCCCAGCCCTATTAGTGTGTGTGTGTGTGTGTGTGTGTGTGTGTGTGTGTGTGTGTGTGTATCTGGGGATGGAACCCATAGATCTCTGAGCTATACCCCTGCCCTATTTTTTATTCTTTATTTTAAAGCAAGGTCTCACTAAGTTGTGGAGGGCCTCACTAAGTAGCTGAGGCTGGCCCCAAACCTGCGATCCTTCTGTCTCAGGCTCCTAAGTACTGGGATTACAAGCATGCGCCACACCCAGCCTACATAAATTTTTAAAAGGCAAATATTCACTAGTCTAGTTTTGTGGGTATATTTTTGGTGCTCTGATTTAAGGCAGTTAGAGATACAAAATAATTTTTCTCTGTATTTACTTCTCACTTTATATGTCTTTAAGTTTTTTATTTTTATTTTTTTAAATATTTTATTGGTTCATTATAATTACAGCTCATAGTGATATTCAAAGTAGTACAAATGTGCATGCACTCAGATCCTGGTGTATGTCCCTCCATGTTCCTCCCCATACACGTTAGTGAGATTGGCAGTGATAGCTTAGAATATGGAAGTATTATTTGAAGTGTTCGCTTTCTTTCTTTTTTTTTTCTGATTTCAAAACACATATATATATATGATATATCATATATATAACATATATAATTATAAATATATAATTTTTTTGGTGGTACTGTGGTTCCTGGAAACCCTACTGCTTCTGGGCTATACTCTCAGACCTATTTTTATAATTTTTTATTTGGAAATAGGGTCTCTTAAGCCAGCACAGCTGGCTTCAAACCTATGCAATCCTCCTGTCTCTGCCTCCCAAGCGCGGGGATTACAAGCCTGTGCCACCACGCCTGGCCTGATTTCAAACCTTATAAAGCTACAATAATTGAAACAGTGTAGTACTGCTATAAAGATAGATATATAAGCCAGTAGAGTAAAATAAAAAGCCTAGAAATAAATTCTTCCATATATGGTTAAGTTATTTTTTGACAAGGTTTCCAAGAACATTGGGTGAAGGAAATAATAATCTTTTCACTAAATATTGTTGAAAATATTAATTTCGTGGAAAAGAGTAAAATTGGACCCTTACCTAACACCATACAAATATTAACTCAAAATAGATAAAAGACCTAACTGTAAATCTTAAGACTACAAACTTTTAGAAGAAAACCTGGGTCATAAAACTTCACAACATTGAAATTGGCAGTGATTTCTTGGATATGATTCCAAAGGCACAGGCAACAGAAGAATAAACAAACAAACTTCATAAAAAATAGAAAAAAATATTGTACATCCAAAGACAATGTAAACAGAATTAAAAGTTACTGATAGAATGGGATAAGATATTTTCAAATGCTATATCTGAAGGTATATTAATATTCCCAATAGAAATCCTAAAAATTAGCAAGAGGAGTTCTTAACTGAACCAGAGTTGTTGCATGGATAGAAGAAATTAGTTGTATAAAATATTGCTTTAACAAAGACATGGGCAAGTATAATATGATACTAAAAGTAATAGAAGATTTAATGGTACATGTTTTTAAGAATTCAAGCATGAAACATATATTTCCTCTTTCATTCTGTGTTCAGCCTCTGAAAACTAGACAGAGTGTCGTAAATGGCAGAGAAGGCTTGGCAACAAAGCAAACTAAGAAGTGACTGGATTTGATGAGTGACTAAAGAGATTCATATTCTTAGGAATGGTTCAATGTAGCATTCTATAAAAATAACCTTGAATAATAAATAATACAAAAGCTACATAAAATATATATCATTCTATGTGCTATGTTCTATAAGTATGTGTTATTTTGAGTTTGGCTGGTGTCCTAAAAATTCACCAAACCATGATCAATAAAATCACACAAATTAAAAATATACTTAATATTGTTCAGAAAAGCCTAGAGAATATTAAAGTCCTAAGCTGCTCCCTAAATTACCAACTGCGCTAAGGCAGGGAGTCCTGATGCATATTTCTCCTTACTTTCAAGCCCATCTGTACTCCACATATGCATAGTTGTGGGCATTTCACTGAATTCAATTTAGCAAAAATCCCTAATTCATCCTTTGAGGCACAAACAGCAATTCAATCTAATTTTACTAAAATTGGGCATCTCTCATGTGTTGGCAAAATACCCTCAATATAATTCAGGACTTGTGACAGAAAAAGAATAAACAGAACTGTAAATGTTATGGTGGTGGCTTTACTTTGTTTTAGGAAGCCAATGATGACTTCTACAGAAGGAACTGATCAACTCCCAAAGGTTAGGAGATTAAAGAAAAGGCAAAGAAAATAGCGTTGATAATGGTAGTAGTCAGATTTTCCTGTAACCAAAACACCTGACATGAACAACAAAGAGGAAAAAAAGTTTATCTGGCTCATGGCTTCAGAGATATAATCCATACTCTGCCAACTCCAAGGCAGGCATTGTGGAAGCCAAGTGTGACAGAAAAAGCTGAGCTCAACTCTTGGCAGCCTGAAGCAGAGAGAAAATTCAGAGGGTCCAGGGGCATATATCAACTCTAAGGTCATGTGTTCAGGGATCTACTTCCTCCAGCCACACACTACCTGCTCACAGGCCAACTCAGTAAATCCATTCAAACTATTAATCCATCAATGGGTCTAGCTACTGATTAGATTAACCCCAATTAAATGATTTCACCTCTAAAATTTTTTGAATTTCCAATCCATGAGATTTTCTAAGGAACATTCTATATTCAAGCCATAAACTATGGGTTAGAGCTTATCAGCTCTCTGTTCCAAGATATGCAGGCAATTCAGAGGATGCTGGGGCAATGCGGCTAAAATTTAGCCAGGTCATAGAAGACCTCCTGCTCAATCTGTTCTTTCTCCTGCATCCTCTGAACTGAAAAATACTGCAATCACACACAGCTACTGTCTGAAACCTCAAAACCTTTAGTTCCCACTTGCTGACACCTTCCACATTGAAGGAGTTAAACTTGTCAGTTACAACTTCTTCACTATGCCTACAAATCTGATTTTTTTGTCCCAAACATAACATTCTACTTTTTCTCTTTGTTGCCAGTGTCCAAAGTATTAAGGATTAATTAATTAATTGATTGATTGATTTTTATTTTGATACTGAGAATTTTAACTCAAGGGCACTCTATCTTTGAGCTACAGCACTGGCCATTTTTATCTTTTATTTTGAAATAGGGCTTCACTAAGTTGCTGAGGCTGTCCTAGAACCTGCAATTCTCCTGTCTTCCCTAGTACTGGGATTACAGGCGTGCACCACCATGCTCATTTTGTGTCCAGAGTATTAAAGAATGAAGTTATAACAACACTCATTAGTGATAATTGCATAACTCAATGTATTTTAACAAAAAGTTCATGTAATCATTATTTAGACCAGGAAATAAGCCACTGCTGTTCCTTTAGAATGTTAGTGGGGGGAAAAATCTATAAATCAGACCAAGTTGACTAATGTTATTGTTCAGATAATCTATTACTTCCTTATATTTTTGTCTACTCACTTATACATTTCCAATAAAAGGATAATACAATCTTCAACTCTGTGACATTATTTCTCCTTTTAATTCTGTTGTTTTTACTCTATGTGTTTTGGGGTTTTGTTGTGGAGCATCTATACACTTGTCATTATTCTGTCTTCCTGATGAGTTGAAAATTCAATCACTATAAAATGTCCTTTTCTATTCTTGGTAACATTTTTTGTATTGATGTTTGTTTTATCTGATATTAATACAGTCACTCCAGCTTTCTCATACCTTATATTTTTAAGAGCTTAATCTTTTTATTAGTTGGAAACTAATAAAATATTTATTAGTATTTATTATTTATTATATTATTATATTTATATTATATTTATTAATATTTATTAATATTTAATATTTATTAGTTGAAAACTAATAAAAAGTTTTCCTTTTCATTATTTCCTAGATGTCTCTTATGATCTTTTCTCTATCTTTATCCACTTCTACTAATTTTTCCAGATAACAAGCACTTATTCAGCCTTGTCTAGTTTACTGTTTTACCACTTCATAGCTACATTTTGATTTTATTCACTTTAGAATTCCCATATAATGCTTTATTATAGATGTCAGTTCTTTGATTTAGTTATATTTTGCCACCTATTTTATTGAACCTATTAATAATAGATATAAAAATTATAATTCCTAAGTCACTTGTTTCTCTTGTCATTTATTTTGTCTTTTCTTTTTACTGTCTCTTGAATTGCCTGTTTTTTTTATTAAATTCCATATATCTTATATAAAAATTCTATTATCTCTGGATTTTATTATTTTCTTTCATTAAAGATCTTGTTAATTTGTGAGAGACAATCAATGTAACTTACCTTAATCTAGTCCAGAATTGAGATAAAGACTGCCTTTAGGTCATGACAAGGCCTTCTCTCTATTTCTGATTAGCTGTTATTGCCAGAAAGAAGTTCTTTGAGGCTCCAACTGAGTGCTGGGGATGTTTACCAAGATTTCTCTTCTTTGGATGAAGGTCCAGTTTTTATCTCTCCAGACCTGTGATTATGCCAGTAGCTCCATTCAGGTTTTCAGCCGCCTTGTGCTTTGCTTCTCAAACTCTGTTTATATGGCTTTGGATTTCAATAAATATTTTCATAAACAAAGAGCCATTGGGCTTGTCTCTTCTTTTCTCTCTTGTATGTAAACACCTTCTCCAATTCCTAATGGTTCCCTTTGAACTTTTATTATACTGGGGATTGAACCCAAGAGAATTCTATATTCTACATTGGAGGTACACACCCAGCCCTTTTTACTTTTTTTTTTTTTTTGACACATGGTCTCACTAGGTTCCAAATATATTTTAATTGAATTAATGCATAAAGGAGTGATAAGTATTTGATACAAATGCTCCAGTATCAATACGATGGAGACAAGAGTTTTCCTCTCACCTCTCAGGGTTGCAGTATCACCAGGAGTACTGAGAGACAACTGAACATGATGAATAATTATCCCCAGAAGCAAAATTTTAACATAACACATATGAAAATCCAAATCATTGTTTTAAGCAGACATAATTTAGTATTGCTATGGACAAATATATACAACTTTACCTAACATTTTATTTTATCTTTTAATCAAATTCTTGTTCAAAAATTAAGTTGTTTACAGGAATGTTACCAAAGTTCTTTCTATTGGCCTTAGTTGACAGGTTACTCCAGCCATCAAGACTTCTCATTGATCAACTCTTCTATGCATTCTGGCACTTAACTCTGGAAGTTCATTAAAATATTTGCTGAAACATGTATGGCCATCCCCAAAGAAATACACCATAGAAACGTCTTGATCCATTCTGTCATTGCTTAAGATATAAATCAGGATAGTTTATTGACATAATAAGATTTTACTTTTTTCTCTTACTCATTTAGAGTCTGAAAATGACAAGTTTCCATTCAGTGGTTAGCAGAACATTTTTTTTTTTTTTTTTTTTTTTTTTTTTTGCAACCAACTGTTAAGGCCTGGCGCACCCTGGGGATGGATGCTGGAAGGTTCAGAGGGAATGCTATTCCTCTGTACAGCGTGGTATTCACAATGATTCTCAGGTCTCATCTGTTGAGATACTGATTAAGAATTCCACAAAGCTGGGCGTGGTGGCGCATGCTTGTAATCCCCGCGCTTGGGAGGCAGAGACAGGAGGATTGCGCAGGTTTGAAGCTAGCCCCGCGCGCTGGCTTAGGAGACCCTGTTTCCAAATAAAAATGCAAAAATAGGTCTGGGAGTGTAGCCCGGAGGTAGAAGGGCTTCCAGGAACCCCAGTACCAAAAAAAAAAAAAAAATAATTCCACAAGTCTTTACATATAAAGCACTCATCTGAGACATATATATGTGTCCAGTAATAAAATCATAGTGCCTAAGGGACTTCAAAAAACCGTAACTTACCTCAAGTGTCAAGAAGAACAACTATGTCATAACAAATGGGTGAAACTCTTTTCCTTTATAAATCCAATAGAAGCACATCAACCAATTTTTCTTGTCCCTTATTCACTTTAAGATTAGCACCTTCAATCCGTATGCTATATATTGCATGTTTTCTAATGAGGACAGAATATTTGAAATCAGAAGATAAAAAAAAAAACCTTTCCCCAGGCATGCTGACTTTAGTCCTCATCTGTGAAAATGGCTAGCCCTAACCATTCTAAGGCTAAGAACATTTTCAAACAAGTATTAGTTGATACAGTACAGATTTGTGAAGAGCTTTTTCTCTTCTTCGTTAGGGGTAGTTGTTATTGTCCAACACAAAGCTGCAAAAGCTTCTGCACTCAAGTTTGTTTACTGTGCATTCTCAGTGTCTACAAATGCCAACAGACAGATTAGGGAAACAGTCAGCTATTGCTTTTAGCAGGTTTTGTAAGTCTCACACAAACCGTACCCCAAATGCCTTCAGGTGTGGATAGAGCTGCATCTTCCTTTGTGTGATTGTGAGGCCAATAATCAGCTTCAAGCCAAAGCAGAACTAGCCGGACTTCCTCTTCTGATCAGGCAGAGATAAGAGTGAAACCTTACCTGTCAGACTTTGACTATGGTCCTTAGACAAAATGACAATCTTGATGGACCTTAGTAAGCTCATTTAACTTAGAGGTAAAGAAAACCCTTAATAGTGGAATATTCCAAAGCAGCAGGGTGATTTTTTGTTTGTTTGTTTGTTTGTTTGGTGGTACTGGGGTTCCTGGAAACCCTTCTACCTCTGGGCTATACTCCCAGACCTATTTTTTTATACTTTTTTATTTGGAAACCGGGTCTCTTAAGCCAGCATGGCTGGCTTCAAACCTGTGTGATCCTCCTGTCTCCACCTCCCAAGCGCCAGGATTACAAGCGCGTGCCACCACGCCCAGCTCGCAGCAGGATGTTTAAAGCAAATATCAGAACACATATCAATTGACTTATTGAATGAAAAGAAAATTGCTAGGTAAAAGACAATGCGCTGGGCACAGTGTTGCTTGCCTCTAATCCCAGTATTTGGGAGACTGAGCTAGGAGGATAGCCTCAGTAATTTAGCCTGGCCCTGCACAACTTAGTGATACCGTTTCAAAACAAAAAACAAAATAGGGCTGGGGGTGTAGCTCAGAAGTGGGGCACCCCTGAGTTCAATCCACAGGGCTGATACATTTTTGTTGTAACAAAAAGCTATTCATTTCTATGCTTTGGGAAATAGGGAGGAGAAAGTCAGGTTTCAGAGTTAGGGTAGAAAAGGGTACACTGGAGAGGATTATGAAACATGTCTGCCTTCACTGAGATGTGTCTGCAGGCAGCATTTGAAACTCACGTGTGGAGAGAGGCTGTCATGAAGCCGATGTCAGATTCCTGAAAAGGAGGCTCACGTGCCCCTCACCCTGGGGCTGCCTTGATGAAATGCTATGTCACTAAAGAGCAGCTTCACAGAGAGAGCTTCCTTAGTTTAACACTCAAAAACCTCCAGTGGAAATAGAATACGTCCGTTCTTTTACTGTGGACATGAAAGGAACAAAAAATAGGAAGGAGCTTTCTGACCCTCTGAAACAAGCTCCCAAGCACTTTACTCCCTTTTGAAAACCCTGTGAAGTTTCCTCCAGTGCTCCTGGGCTGAGTCGCCTGGAGTGAGGAGCTCTCACTCTGCCCCAGCTCTGCACTCCGCCCGCCGCCTGGTCGCCTGGTCGGAATGCCTGCCTTCTGTGAGCCCCTTGGCCAGGGCCCCTCTTCTCCCGCGTAGCAACAGCACGTGAGTCGTGGCAAGTGAAGTTGGCGTGTGCTGTGGATTGACAATAGGCTTGTGGGTAACCTGGGTTCTATTCCCTGCTTACCCATAAAATTTTGTGTTCCAAGCAAGTCACTTTCCCTCCCTGGCCTTCTGCTCCAATATCCACAAACCGAGAATATTAATTGGTTGATTTGTCAGGTCAACCAGGGATTTCATATCTGGAATTTTAAATTACTATATTAGCAAAATATTATCAGTAGGCAATATTTATTTATTTATTTATTTATTTATTTATTTATTTAATGATACTGGGGATGAATCCAGGGGCATTCTACCTCTGAGCTACACTCCGCAGCCCAGTTTTTTATTCATTACTTTGAAACAAATTCTCACTAAGTTGCAGAGGGCCTCACTAAGTAGCTGAGGCTGTCTGTGAACTTGGACCCTCCTGTTTCAGCCTCCCAAGTACTGGAATTACAAGCATGCATTCCCACTCTGGGCTGGCAATTTTTATATTTGACATCCTCTTTTTTTGGAGGTGGGTAGGATCATTACATTCCTTCGTGGAAGATGATAACTTTCTATGTGCTTTTTTTTTTTTTTTGGTGGTATTGGGGATGGAACTCAGAGACTTTCTACCTCCAGGCTACACTCCCAGACTTATGACTTATTTTATATTTTTATTTGGAAACAGGGTCTCACTAAGTTGCTGAGAGCCTCACTAACTAGCTGAGGCTGGCTTCAAACCTGTGAGATTCTCCTGTCTCAGCCTCCCAAGCGCAGGGATTACAAGTGTGAGCCACTACACCCAGCTTTCTATGTGTTTTTATTTTCTTCAATCAAGCATACCCTGCTCTTGAAAACTGAAATTCAACACTTCAGTTTTCTACCCCTTGGCTTTCAAATATTCTCAGGAATTTAGTGGTGACTTAGCAAAACCTCATCCACCTCAAACTGGCTCTGATTTACTTTCCAGGATTATTTACACTGACCAAAATGCCTTGATAAAAAACCCTAAATGCTACTTTTGAATGAAGATTTATAGTGTTTTTGTTTGTTCAGTTGCTTGTCTGGTTTGGTTTCTCTCATCCACATCTGGGGAGAGCCTGGCTCAGCTGCGTTGAGAAAGCGCATCCATTTTGTAACCCTGCAAGATGTCCTCCTTGTTTAGTCTCTTCTGGTAAGATTCAGCCAGAGAGGGGAGATCAGCACTTAAGAAAATTTACTAAGCTACCTGGCAAATGTGGATACAGAGAGTTTATTAAATAATCCTTCCAATGAGGTGACCATTATCTTTTTATTTCATCCAGTTCTCTGGTAGGTTTCTTTACTTCTTTATTTAATTTTTTTTTCTTTTGCATTACTGAGATTGAACCCAGGGCCTCATATACGTAGGCAAGTGCTTTATCTCTGAACCATATCCCCAGCCCTTTCTTTTCTTTTACATTTTCACTGTCAGTAAAGTTATATGTGATAATTTAATATATCAAATCACTTTGGAAAGCTTATTGCAATAAACTAGTTCCAGCCCAGCCCAGCCCAGCCCATTCCACCTCCCTACCACTCTTACCTAGACATCACCACCATCCTGTGCCTGTGGCCCGGGTTGCAGAATCCCTTGTCATCCTCCAGAGTCATTTCTTCATATTACTATTAGCACATTCTAGCAACCTCCTGCAAAGGATGCCCATTCTTCTATTCTGCATAGATATAGACACTTTCATATATTTTACTAAACTTAGGTTACCGAAGGAAACAGAGATTGATGTTTATTCAATCTGTTTTGCTCAGTGAATAAGGAAGCCAGTGTATTCTTCATAATATTAAACTCAACTGTGGATAAATTTTAGTATGGAGTTGAAAACAGATCCTTAACACCACTGGAAATGCTACCATACTGATTTCCTCCAAAACTATGATACAATTTGTCTTATAAGTAATTAGTGAAGTTAATTTTAGTGTTTTTTGTATTCTCCAACTCAACTCCAAAATCATAGTCATTGCTTTCTGCTCCAAACACATTTCTTATCTGGAATTCCTAATATTCATAGGAGTCACATATACAATCAACCAGATCTTAAACTCTGACATCTTTATCTCCTTCTTCCCTTCACCCCTTCATGTTCAGAAATGTACTCTTTTCTATCCTACCTCTTTGGGTTTTCCCACTTTTTTATTCTTATTGCAGCCCCTGAGTTTTGTTCAACCTCTTGTTATTTTTAGCCACATTGCTGACCCTTAACTCAAAAGGTAGAATGGTTTCAACTGCAAGAGCTGAAAGATGGACTGAAAGTGGAGTTATCTTAATGATGCCACCTTCCTCATCAAGAAGTTCATGGGCAGGCAGCTGCTGGGTTGGCTAGCAGCCCCAGATGTCATCAAGGACCCGCAGGCTAGCTCTCTGCTCTGCCACTCCTACTGTTAGTAATGCTTCATTTGTACTCACAAATTGATGTTTGCAGTTCCAAGCAAAAAATTTTCCCAGTCCTCTAGTCATAGTTGACTTATCTCTCCTATGTGTTCAGAGAAATAGCTATATTATTCCTTCTATGACATTTAAGAGTGAACACATCTACCTTGTAAAATCATGAATTTCATAATGAGTGATTTATATCTGCTGTATATATCCCTGTTATTTTGTTCATAGGTGTTCAAT
Source organism: Muscardinus avellanarius (assembly GCF_963383645.1). Lineage (NCBI taxonomy): Eukaryota > Metazoa > Chordata > Mammalia > Rodentia > Gliridae > Muscardinus > Muscardinus avellanarius. The sequence goes on along the minus strand of NC_137794.1, from coordinate 70,753,669 downwards.
AAATATGCATTGAGTTAAATAATTTTAAATTAAATTATTGAGCTCAAAGTACTGGAAAAATAACTCTAACTTGACATTCCAGTAACCTTCAAAGTTTCCTAATGAACTTTTCTCTCACTAAAATGAGCCTATCTTGTTCTTTTTGCAGGGATTTTACTCTGAATAGTATATTGCTGTTTGGCTGGAATGCAATTTACAGATTTGGAATTCCAAGAAGTTTAAAGTAAACAGAATACAACAATTGAAGCAATTTAAAACAAACAATATTATAGACATGCTCACCTTCGGAACAAAGTCAAGTGCTGAAGGAACACTTACAGATGGTGTCAATTTCTTTCCATTCTTCTCATTCTTCCATAGCTTTAAAAGCTGAAACTAAAGATGGTTCTTTCATGTTACTTTTAAGGCATGTGGTTGATTTACTCATTCATTTAAGGGCATTAACCAAATACAAAATAAACACAACTTGTAATTTCTAATATAGTGACATACAGGCAAATGTATTATTAGCTATATAACAAGTGCATGAGTAGCTATAACTTGAGTTTATTTTTCCAGTTACTTGAGTAGGGTGGAGATAAGGAGAAAGGAATCAAAGATAGACCCAAGATATTTCTTCAGTACAAGGACTCTTGAAAAAGTGGCAAGATCTCAGCTTGGGCTGCCTTGATCCAAAACAGAGCTTCCTACATGAAAAATTAAGTCACTGCCAATCACAGGATCAGTTTTTTGTGTGTCTGTGTGTGGGAAGGTTCCAGATGTTCTTCATCACTGAGTTTTTACTTTCCTGAGTTAAAGAAAAACTTGTGATCTGATTTTCTTCAAATCTTTCCAGAAAGTTTTTTCATAAGATTCCCCTGGTTTACCATTGCTGATTGCACTTATCAGAAGCAATTGTTTAATTTGCAACATTTACTCTGAAATCACAAATTTTTGTCATTATTCCTGTTGATAATTTAACCGAAGGATGTTCTACCACTGAGTTATACACCCACAGCATATTTTATATTTTATTTTTTATTTTGAAATAAGATCTTTCTAAGTTGAACCTTCTGTCTCAGCTTTCCAAGTAATGGGATTACAGACCTGCACCACCACCCTTGGCTCAGTTTCTTCCTCTGTAAAAATGGGACGAGGTGTGATAAGTATATGGTTTTTGAGAAACTAATACATGTGAGCCATCTAGACTACTTCACTATAAATTGCACATGCTCAGTAAATGCTGGCTAGTAGATTTTTATTATTATTATTTTATTTTAGTTTTTGGTGGTACTTGGGTTCCTATTTTTATATTTTTATTTGGAAACAGGGTCTCTAAAGCCAGAGAGGCTGGCTACGAACCTGCGCGATCCTCCTGTCTCCGTCTCCCAAGCGCGGGGATTAGAAGAGTGTGCCACCATGCCCAGCCTTGGCTAGTAAATTTTAAGTTATAGATAGAAGTACTTTTTAGTTTACATGTTTAGAAGTACTTTTTAGTTTACATGTTTAATTGCCTCTGGAATTAAATTTATATATCACTGAATTAGTGAAAATACTGACTGGATTCTGTATATCTCTGACCCATCTGAAGGCTTAAAGTGATATTAAGAACTGAAAAATAAATGTTTCCCTAAAGTTTTCTACTCCCGCGATTTTCAAGATCCTTTTGGCTTTACATTATGAATGAAGCAAGTATAAGTTATTACTATATTTTAAAGCATTAATATTTTTCATTTAAAAATTAATGCTATAAATTTAAGCTATTTTATCTGTACAAAATCGATGTCAGTCTATATAGGTTATTACAAGAAAGTTTTGTTTATTCATTAATTCTTATTTATTCAACTAATTCAAAAGAATGTTATGCTTGTTTAAAATGTTAAATATGAATTTGGTTGCTAATAATTTTCATTTGATTTATAGTAAAACTAATATTTAAACTACTTATAGTCTAGAATTTGAAATTTTATAATAATCACAATATTAGGAATTCATGGATTTTTTATTTTGCAACTGTCTCATATTTTGCTATGTCTATTTTATTGTATTCATGAGTTTTTTACATTTGAGCTTTTAGTAATTTTAGAAATTCTTTAAACAGCCAGGCATGATGGCACACGTTTGTAATCCCCGTGCTTGGGAGGCTGAGACAGGAGGATCACACAAGTTTGAAGCCAGCCTCAGCTACTTAGTGAGGCTCTCAGCAACTTAGTGAGACCCTGTTTCCAAATAATAGAAAATAGGTCTGGGAGTATAGCCCGGAGGTAGAAAGACTCTGGGTTCCACCCCTAGTACCACCAACCCCCCCAAAAAAAAAAATCAAAAAAAGAAATTCTTTAAACATAAGGAAAGATACTGTAGTTATGTATTTATTCTTAAAATGTTGATTTAAGTTAAAATGGAAAGTTTGAGAATAAATTTTGTCTGTTTAGTGTTAAGAGAGAAAATTCAGTGTTGAAATTTTGAAGGAACAGGGCTATTTTCCTAAGCTGTTCACATTCTTATAGTCACTTTTTGAAAACAAAAAATCAGAATTTTTTATTCTCTGAAGCAGCAATATTTGCTAAACAAATGTAGAGAGTGGGAACATTTTTCAGCTTCCTGAAAACTTCTGAAGGCATTACTGCACATCATTTCTCCAAAGTGAAAATACAAATGAGGGAAACTAATAAAATCTGTTCAAAATAAATGCACATTTGCTAGAAACATGAAGATATGGGAAGTAGCTCCGGCGACTATTGTCAAATATAGAGTGCTACTTGAAGAGCTCATGTATTAATGTTCAGTGTAAATATGGTTTGGTTTGGGGATTGTAATCTAATCAGTGATTACAACCACTAGGTGATGATCTAGGTGAGTGAGGTGTGGCTGGAGAAGCTGAATTCCTGGGGATGTGGCCTTGGGCATTGTGCTTTTATCTTTGAATCTCTTTGCTTGCTTGATAGCAACATTGCAGCATGTTAGAGTACCATATAGAATGGCAGAATAGGAGTCATGTCACATAAAACACTGCTACCCAGAGCAAGAGAAGAAGGAGCTATGCCTTTCAACTTTCTTTCTAAGTACAGATTTGAAAAGTAGGGCTCATCAACTCCTACCAAGAGAATAAGAACTAACAGAAAATTCAGGTGCTCTTTCTGTTGGCAAATTTCAAGACTATATAGACTTTTTTTCATTTGAACATAAAGAGCGGAGAGAAAGAAAAACAAGAGAAAGAAAAAAGTAATGAAGGAAAAATACTTTATTAGACTGAAAAGAATAAGGAATTCTAAGTAACAAGGAACTAGAAATATACTAAAGTTTTGGAGGAGTACAATTATGAAAAGAAATTACAATAGCTTTTGAATTTCACTTATAATTGCTCAGGAAACATTTAGGAGAACAACAGTGTAAAAACTTTAAATTATAAGCTGAAGACAAGGTAGGAAAACAAAACTGTAGACCTTTTTATATTGTTCCTAAATGATATTGTCCCCTCTTGTAGCCAGAGCTGATAGCTATGTCTGATCCTGCTGTCAGTGAGCTTCAAAGTTGGTTGATGCTATAACATTGTCAACTCTTAAGTGAAACTAAAATTTGGTTGAAAAGAAGGAGATGCTCTGAGTTGAAATGGCCAAATTTTTGAGGATTTGAAGAATTCTCAGGGACTCACATATCAAATCCTTCAGGGCTTCCTAGGCCAATAAAGTTAACTCTGTTGGAAAGGCTAGTCTTACCTTGCTTAGGGACTCTATTATGTCTTCAGTCAATGTAGGTAGTTTGAAAGAGGATGTCAAATTTTCATATCACCCAACTTTACTGCCCCTTAATATTGATATCTTAAGTTCTCTAGTGAGGGCTAGGTGAAGTATACTCCAAATGAACCTAAGAAGAAAAGGCTTCATTTAAAAAATACTGTAACAGTTTTTTCTTACTTATTTTGGACAAGGTGTGGGGAACAGGTAAACTTTAACATATTTCTAGTTCCTTGTTATTTAGAATTCTTTATTCTATTCAGTCTAATAAAGTCTTCTGAAGATTCTAGACCAGATGGAGTAGAATTTATTTTAGCATATTAATATGGCTGCCGTTTCCCAAAAAATTTGGATTCAGTGTTCTACATTGAATGACTCTAAGTTTATTTTAATTACTTGTTCAGGTGGTTGATCAAAATTGGCTTAAGCTGAATAAATTTGAGACATGAAACATTATTGGCTGTAATACAAAGGACGAAATGTCAATGTTTCAGGATTTTAGAAATAAGAATGATAGGGTAGGTTTATCATGCATGGAAAGTTCATCCTCCAACCCTGTGTCCTGAGAAGGCTTAGGACACATACTCTTCACCCAGACATACATAAACACATTGGCTGAAGGCAGGGCCAGCCATCTAGAAGAGTTTTGTAGTGGTGCTCTCAGGTAAAAATGAAGAGAGAATGTCAATGAAATATGGCTCCTGTGGTCAATAGGAACAAGGGGATTCTAGGGTGGTGGAAGCCAGGAATTAACACCTCACCTCAAGGATCAAGGTGGTCATGCTTACTGCTACAAAGTAGGCCTGAGAATTTCGTGGTGGTTAACTGATCATCAGAAACTGAAAGATGATAGTTTCTCAAAACCTAGTCGGTGTAATGGAAAGAAATCTAATCTTGATGGAAAAGTCTGACCATTTACTATGACTTAAGTCACAGTTTTGGACGTGAGTCCATTGATAGATTCAGAAGCTTTGGTGAATCTTCTTAGTCTGCCCAAAAGGGAGCTGTAACTTCTTAAAGGAACAGAATGTACTGAGGGTCAGCATTAGGATTATGTGAGGAAATATCCAGGTGTATGCAGGAGTATGGAACACTTGTTTTGAGCTTTTTGCTCTGAACTGAAAAGGTTGCCTGTGCTGTACTCATTAGCATGGAGGTTTATGGAAGTTGGGTGACAAGTGGTGTCTTGGTCTGAGCTTATCTCATAGCAAGATGGATAGAAAAAGTCCATTAAGCTGTTTGGTGTTTGTATCACAAGTTCCTGAATGTATAGTTGGAATATATAATTTTTTAGCATCTGGCAGTATTCCCATCTTTGTTCCTCAGACATGTGGAGTAAAATTTATGAGATAATGTATGAAAGGGAGGAAGGGAAGGATGGAGGGAGAGAGGGAGGGAGGGAGGAAGAGAGAGAGAGAGAGAGAGAGAGAGAGAGAGAGAGAGAGAGAGAGAGAGAAAGAGAGAGGGGGGGGAGAGAATGAAGTCCCTGGAGTTCCCCTTAATTAGCAAAATAAGAAACCCAAAACAGTATTCATCCCTGAGGAAAATTGGTCAATGGTGGATTTCCCTGTCAGCAAAAGAGGAATGAATCTCTTGACATCTCTTAATTCAGTCAAGTTGACACCCCAAATTTACCATCACAATATCTCAAGAATACATTAACAAATAAAGACATATTTGTGTACACGATGGTATGCTGAAGATTCTTTGCTGGGAAAAGTATTGAAAAATAGTAATTGTTTAGTAAATTATACTCTGACTATTTAATGAAAAATATATGAGGCTACTATAAAACGCCTACTATAAAATGTTCAGGTTTCTCAAACCTCTGGTTCTTCAGCTGTGGATCAAATTCAGTGCATGCGCAGCATCCACTTGGGCCTCTGTGCCTCTCCGGTGGGACTTGGGAGGCGAGGAGAAGCATGGCAGACATGACGACTGCTGCTGCCATGTGTATTGAGTAACAAAGTCCTTGAGTTCTGACCCAGGGCTCATGCCTTACGCCAGCGTCCATGAAATTATGTCGGGCTAACTTATTAGTTTGACACTAGGACAAGTTTGCACATTCCCTATAGTTTTTGGCAATGGTTCAGAAAGGAGTCTTTTATTGAAGCCACAAGGTCTTATAAGGACTTCTTGGGCAAAGCTGTATCTTTGAATAAATGTATCAACAAGCTGAAGTGAAAGTAAGAGAAAGAACATTATTGATTGTTAGTGGATAACCAAAAATGGATTTATTGTATGAAGAATATAGTACACAATGTATACATTTATCAAATAAGACATGTAGTAATAAACCCTAGTAATTTCAAGAATTTATGATTAGACATTAGTTAATTCCTAAATCAGTTGCTCAGAAATATAATTATTCTAAAATATCTTCTTATTCATGCTGAAGAAATTAAGATAAAAAGATATTTTCTTTTTGTATAACATTTGTACATAATGGCATCAATGCAAGGCATGCTTAAGTTTTCACACTTCAAAGAAATGACCTTTAAGCCACACTTAGGGAAAGTAAGCTAAAATCCATGAGCCTTTCTAGTTGCCAAGGACACTTGTAATCATTTCCTTAATTGTCCTTGACAATCTTATCATTAAAGGTGTGGAACCTTAATTAATGATGAAACGTCTATTCTTGGAAAAATAGGCCTTGCAGGCACAATAGAGAGCTTATTCTTTGCAGATTCTTTGTGAACACGGTTTCTGCAGCCTGGGTCATCCATGCTGCAAGCGTTGCCTGGATGGCACGTAAACATTTGGAGCACTCGATTGTATGAGAATTGGATTGAATAAAACCAATGCTGATAATGCTGAAAATATGTTCAAAACCAATGTTTCCCAAAGAAGCTTTTATGCCTAGATTAGTATCAGTGTTTAATTGACAGCCTCTTCACTTGGTTAATTACTTGATCTATTGTGGCAGGGAGAGGGGGAAAAGGACAAAAGCATTTGTGTTATGAATAGTTGCCAATAAGGGAATCAAATAAGAGAAAGCCGAACACCCTGCTACAGAATGCCATCTTACATAAAATCTTCCTAGTACATTGTATGATTTTTTTTTTGAATGACTGTTCTTTGAAAAAAATGGAAATCACTGAAATGGAGCCTGTCTTTCAAAACACAAGTTAGAACCTTTGTGTTTTTAAGCTAACACATAGGACAAACTCTGAGGTCAACTTTTTGCCTTTGTATAGTTTTTGCTGTAAATAAAAAAGTAGAGAAACCTACACAAAATAAAAACACATATTAAAGATTAAGCCTTTGTACCTTTAAACTTCAGTATAAGTTAAGCCTTTTCTGCAGAGGTAGACAAAGTGAGATACTATGCAAACACATTCACATATTTATTTTTTATTGCTTGAATTCATAACACTGTAACTTATAACAGTTATTTTCCAGACTTTACTGCAAGAATGTTAGTGCAATTCCTATTCACTCTGTAATGTTACAATGATGCTCAAAGATATTGAATATGTATTGTTATGAATATGTGGCTTGGGACCAGAAGTCTAGTTCATTTCCTTTTTGTGGTGAATACTCACCTATCTTACCTCCACACGCTGTTGTTCGTCATGTTCGCCCAAGGCTCAGTGCTTGGTCCTTAGCCCTTTTCTTTCTGCACATACTTTTTTGGTTTGCTAATTTGGCCTCATGGCTTTAAGTATCATCCATATGATGGTGACTGTCATATTTGTACTTCCATCCTGTTCTTATTTCTGAAATCCCACTTGGACATCCACTTTGCTTAAACTCAACATGTTGAACATTAAAGGCATCTCAGTCACTTTCTGCTTCTGCCACTGTCCCCTCTCACTTCCTGACCCAGCCTTGAATCCTTCATCTGAAATAGATCACAAGACCGTGCATGTGCTCCACTCTCACTGCCACTCTGAGACATGCTTATTATATCTTATCTACATATTATAGAAATCTTCTAACTGGGTCCCCTCTTGAATCCTTGTCTCTGGTATACTATTATCTGTTGTCTTTCTTTAAACTTAACCATTCTACATGTGCCACCTCATTTTAATCCTCTTCAAAAACGTTCTGGCATGGGCATAATTATACATATTTTATTTATTTATTTATTTTTTGGTGGTACTGGGGTTCTTGGAAACCCTCCTATCTCCGGGCTACACTCCCGGACCTACTTTTTTATATTTTTATTTGGAAACAGGGTATCTTAAGCCAGAGAGGCTGGCTTTGAACCTGCACGATCCTCCTGTCTCCACTTCCCAAGCACGGGGCTTACAAGCGTGCGCCACCACGCCCGGCTGCATTTTATATGTAAAAAAGCTGAGGATCACACAGGTTGAAGCATTAGTAAGGAACAGAACCAAATTTTAGGTCTAGTCTTTCTGATTCCCAAGCCCATGTGTTTTCCACTAAAGCAGAATATATATTACATTCAGGACATCAATCACCTGTTAATTAAATGAAAAGATGAGTGTGAGCAGTTGTTTCAGTCACAAACAACAGGGATGGATTGAATGTTTCATTTCCAAACACTGGTTTTGTTACAGCCAAAACCAAAACTCAGACTTTAGTTGTTTTAGTTAGAGACAAATCTTACTCCAGACTCTTGCTCCCTGTGGGTTGGAAGCCAAGCACTTTGCTGTCCTTTGCAGGAAGAGCAGCAAGAGCCCTGGAGAGCAAGACAGGTGGAGCAAAAGGAGAGTGCGTGGCTCGGTGCTGTCAGTCAACACTTGGTCAGGGCCTCAGATACTCCAGCGCACTTATGAGTTTCATACAAGTGATTAGTCTTAGAGCTGAACATCAAAGTCAAAAAGTCATGCCGCCTTGACTGATGTGAGGTATGCTCCAGAACTAAATAGTCAGGCAAGTCCTATAGGGTTGTCCAAACTTGTGTCTCAGCTGGCTTTTTAATGATCTATTTGAATAAAACAAATGCTTTTGTAGTACTGCGAATTGAACCTAGGGGCACTCCACTCATGAGCTACATCCCAGTTCTTTTTATTTTTAATTTTGAGACAGGGTCTTGCTACATTACCCAAGCAAGCCTCCAGCTTGAAATACTCATGCCTCAGCCTCCCAGATTGCTGGGGACACAGGTATAGGCCACTGTGCCTGACCATACATATATATTTGGGAAGAAGAACATCTTTTTGTTTCCTTTGGAAAGAGAAATATCACTCATAAATCATCTAATTTTTCTCCTTTTTTTAGGTCTGGATTTGTGCATGTCTGAATACATTAGTATTTTTTGTGTGCTTTACAGATCTTTAGGCCTCTAAGCCAAAGAATTATAAGCCTAGAATCATAGTACTTTGAAGTCTGAGACATGAGGTTCAAGTCCAGCATACAGTAACTTGTCAAGACTCTGTTTCAAAATTTAAAAATAGGAGCCGGGCATGGTGGTGCATGCGTGTAATCCTAGTACTTGGGAGGCTGAGACAGGAGGATCACAGGTTTGCTGCCAGCAGCAGCTACTTAGAAAGGCCCTCCACAGTTTAGTGAGACATTGTTTCAAAACAAATAATAAAAAAAATAGGGCTGGGGGTGTAGCTTGGAGGTAGAATGTCCCTGAGTTCCATCCCTAGTACTACACCAAAAAAACCTTTAAAAATAGGACCAGAGATGCAGCTCAAAAGTAGAAGGCTCCTGTGTTCAATCTCCAGTGTCCTCCTATACACATACAAAGAAAAAAAAAAGAAATGATTAAAAGTAAAAAGTACTGTGGGTATAACTTGGTGATAGAATGCTCCTGGGTTCAATCCCAGCACCACACACCCACACAAAAGACCTCAAGGACTCATTTTTATCCTTATTCTATTCCAGCAGAATGGCAGGAATATCATACTAATCACATCATGACTATTGTACATAAATATGATGCCACGAACCCTTTAAAGTTGAGACTAGAAAACATTTACGGAGTACTCAGTATCTGCCAATTTGCTCTTACTCTTCCCAGCTTGCAGATGAGAAAATTGAGAACCAGACAGGTTAAGTAACTAGATAAATCATGACACTAGTTAGTGGTAGATACTTTCTCTGAGTTCCACATCTGAAGACCCAGTGTTTTTTCTTTTTACTCTGTAATTATTAAAATGAAAACCTAGCACAACAACAACAAACAATATCAAAACCTTGAGTTTTTATAATGACATTTGATTTCTATAGAAATGCAATTATTCTGCTTTTGTAAACATGGAAATTAATACACAATTGACATCATATCATAGTGCCAATTCTGTGGAACGTGGCTGTGACTTTATAGGAAAATATTATTTAAACTAAATCATAATGAAAGATAATATGAGCCGGGGCATGGTGGCGCACGCTTGTAATCCTAGCATTCGGGAGGCTGAGACCAGAGGATCGCGGTTCACGGACAGCCTCAGCTACTTAGTGAGCCCCTCTGTAACTCAGTGAGACCCGGTTTCAAAATAAAGAATAAAAAATAGGGAAGGTAATATAGCTCAGAGGTCAAATGTCCCTGGGTTCCACCCCCAGACCCGCAAAAAAAAAGATATGTTAATTTACTTACTTTCCACATATCCCAATTTTTATCATTTTAATCCCTAAAGATGATATTGTTATTTTCTAAAAGGGAAGTTTCATATCCATCAATTTAAGCATCTGAGACACAAGCCACTTTAATAATAGGGACATAGCAAATGTCACAGGACCAGCCAATTCTCTCATTGATATGTTGGTTCCATAAGATAGCTTCTTAAACCTGGTATATGAAAACAAATACTCATTTCTATAATTTGCTTATAGCACCTAATTTGACTTATAGCATCCTAATTTGACTCTAGGATATACTTGGACTTAAGAGTTTACTATGCCAAGATTGCGGTGAGGTCTTCTAGATATTTATCAGCAGACAGACATGCCTTAATGCCTATGTTAAAAAGCCACACACATAATTATAGAGGTTAAGATGTATGTCCTCATGGAATCCAATGCCTCAGTCATAATCAAAGTCTTAATTTGATAAACATGATTGTTGGGTCTTCTAAATATAGTATCATGTCATCTGCAAATAGTGAAAATTTGAATTCTTCTTTTTCTATTTGTACTCCTTTGATTTCCTTTTCTTGCCCTTTTGCATTGTTGGTGGGATTGAAAATTAGTGCAACCACTTTGAAAAAAGTATGGAGGAGCCTCAGAAGAATGGGAACAAATCTACCATTTGATCCAGCAAATACCCACTTCTGGGTATCTACCCAAAAGAAAGGAAACCAAACTGCCAAACTTACGCGTGTGTATCTATGTTCATAGCTTCATAATTCACCATTGCCAAACTATGGAACCAGCCAAGATGTTCATCGACAGATAAATAGATTACAAGACTGTGGGTATGTACAGAATGAAATTTTACTCAGCCATAAAGAAAAACACAATTACATCATTTATAGGGAAATGGATAGAAATGGAGGACAGTATGCTAAGTGAGATTAGTCAGTCACAAAAAAGAAGAAATTGGATGTTTTCCCTCATATGTGCAAGCTAAGAAGAAATGGGTAACAGGAGGAACTGTAGATGAAGGAGATCCTATAGAGGAGCGAATAAGGCAGAGGGCCTCATTAAGTAGCTGAGGCTGTCCACGAACCAGGATCCTCCGGTCTCAGCCTCCCGAATGCTGGGATTACAGGTGTGTGCCACCATGCCTGGCTCTCTATTAAGCCCTTTGTATTTGCTAGTTTCTCTTCTTGAAATTATCTTTCTTTGAATATTTTGTTTGGTGACATATTCTAATCATTCAGGTCTCAGATCAAGGGTTGCCTCATCAGCGACTTCTATCCCCAGCATCCTTCCCTCCAGTCACTCTATTACAGCGACTGATTTGTTTTCTACATAGCACGTGCTGCTTTCCAAAATTTACTTATTAAGTGTTGGCTATTCCTCCAATTGAATGTGAACTGCTAAAAGCAGGAATCTTGCCTTTCTTGTCTTTCAATGTATTCTCAGCCCTTATAATAGTACTTGAATGTTATAAGAATTCAATTAATAACTATTATATGGATCAATGAATGAATAATCTGAGAAATGTTTCCCAGAGCATATGGAAGGAGCCATCTGAGAAAACCAGAAGTAGTTGGGAGGAGATTGAGTGTGATAACTTTTTATACTTGGTATGAAAATAATCCACTCTGTAAAATGGGAATTACAAACAAACAAACAATCAAACAAACAAACATAAGCTGACTTTCAGTTTGAGCCAAGATGTAGTTAACTGGGTCTGGACTTATCCTCCTACTTTAAATAACTAGAAACAAGATAAAGTGCAGGATATAATTGTTGTTAAACATAGTACAGCTGGTATGTATTTCAGTTAGCACTCTCATTGTTGTAAACCAGAACGCCCAACCATCACAACTTAAAGGAAGAAAAATCTTTTTGCTCACAGTTCTAGAGATTTCAGAGCGAAAAAGCTCTGCTCTCACGTCATGTAGGCCAGAAGCAAGGGAGAGTTTGTAAAAGGCTTTTATGGACATACACAGTCCATAAAACTAAACCCTCAAGGACCCCCTGCCCCCCAGCATGGCTACCTTGTCTGTACTGAGGGATAGATAATATATGTCACACACATTTTTATATTCTATAAAGATTTTCCATATTTTTTGTTTTTTATTTTAATTTCTAAAAATGTATTGTTCTCTTCTATCTTGAGGATGTGATCGCTAAGACTGTATGCCTCTTTTCTCCATTGTAAACAAATCTTTCAGGTTCGGGCCTGTACCTATTCCTATTAGTATTCATTTTTACTAGTGCTATGTTCTTTAGAATTTAATTTGTAAAATGTCTCAATGTTACCGTTCTTTGTGAAAATGAGAGAAAAAATTTATTGCACAGTCTACTCCATGTATGCTCATCAACCCTCTGGATTTTTTTGTTCTTTTATACAGAAACATTTTACTTTTCTTTCTAGCTCTCTTTATTAACCAGATGTTCTTATCAGATTTGTGTGATCCTCAGGCATATAAAACTTGGGAGAGAGGGGTTCTAAGAAGAGAGAATTTAAAACGATGAATATAAAATTGGGCAAATATTCAAAATAAGAAAATCAGTTGCAACAAGTGACAAATTCCATGGGGTTTCCATCTCTCCCTTGCTGGACTCCAGTACACTCAACTCAAACTATTTGTTATTCTTGTTTCTGTGTGTGTGTGTGTGGTACTGGGGTTCCTGGAAACCCTTCTGCCTCCGGGCTACACTCCCAGACCTATTTTATATTTTTTATTTGGAAACAGGGTCTCTTAAGCCAGCGAGACTGGCTTTGAACCTGCGTGGTCCTCCTGTCTCCGCCTCCCAAGCTTGAGAATGACAAGCGTGCGCCACCACACCCGGCCTTGTTTCTTCTGTATGACGGAGGAGGTGAGCACTAGTCACTTCTGTGTAGCCATCTTTCTCTGATCAAATTACAAATACCAAAAGCTGACAAATCACAAACTCTATCAAAATCAAGAAAAACAATGCTTCCTTTTTACTTTTACCTAAAATACTTTTACCCTACATTTTTTGCATCTACTTTTAAATTGCCTAATTATATCACAGTAATTAAAAATATTTCCAATAGACAGAATATAAAAGTAATTCAGTTTCTCTTCAAATATGAATAAACATATTTTTTATTCTCAATAATTGAAATACATAATAAGTTTGACTTAGAATTTTTTTGAAGATTTAAAGAAGTTTATTAGAAAGATAGAAATAGAGAAAATAGAAATACAGCCCCATGCCAAAATGGCATGGGGGGGTGACTCGAAATGAATACACCAAAGGAATTACACGTGGACTCAGCCTTTTATACCCATGACCTCCATCTTGTTTGCGTGACTCTGACATAGTGAACGTCCCTGTAAGGTACCTTCTCTTAACCCTGTAAGGTACCTCCCCCAGCAAGGTGTGGCAGGGTGTCTCCTCTCATGAAGGTCGACCCCTCCTACCATCTTAGCTAGCTTAATTTTTATACATATGGGGAAAATTTCCATGGACTAGCTTGTTGCTCTAGACAACTCTAAACTTGTTTTGCTTCTACTATATAACCTTTGGGTATAATAGTATGGGACACAGAATTACCCCTGGAAGGCTGGGTATGGAAAGCAAACACCTGCAGTCTCAGTACTTGGGAGGCCGAAACAAAAAGATTCCAGGAGCAAGGCCAACCTCAGCAACTTAGCGAGACCCTGTTTCAAAAAAACTAAAAAAAGATCAGAGGTGTAGGTCAGAGATAAAGTGCCCCTGGATTCAATCCCTAGAACTCCTCCCCCTCCCCCTCAAAAAAGAAATGTCCCCTGGCAGTGGGTGTTTTGTCTGAGACTTTCTATGTGCCTGGCCCTTTGTGAGTTGCTGTAGTGTGCAGGAGTGTCCTTATCTCATGTGTAGACTTATAAGCCAAACTTTCAATTTTTATTAATACCTAATCAAAACCAAGCTTATTCCACAGTGAATGATCACTAAAAAAATAATTGAAAACCACATACCCATATGTCATTAAACCCAAACCAAATATATCCTTAAATTAACTTCCTTTCAGCCAGATTCCAAAAAGGCTCAGCAACCCCAACATGCAGGGGATGTAACCCAAATCAGAGCAGTCTTATCCATTATTGTTAGAATGTCTTTCATTTGCTCACTTTACAAATGACAAAAGTATATATTGCTAAGCTACTCTCAAAATACTGAAAGGGGCCTATGCAGAGGAGGGGCCCTGAAGTTTAAGCTCCTGTAGCTTGTGGCAGACCCCTCTGGTCCTGACGCAGGCAGCCGCGGAGTCATACTGCCACTCTCACCTGCAGGCTGTTCCATGGCCACAGCTTAGCATTTTCTTCTTCAAACCACCACACAAGATTTTCTCGTACTTCCCCGTTTTCTCTACCATATTTACTGAGCACTCGCTGCGCACTAGGTTCTGTGTTCAGCTCTGGAAATGTCCCTCACAGAGCTTCGAGTCAGACTCAATACCTGCTCACCTTTAGGCCAGAATTCCTCAGCTTTGCAATGAAATCTGAGGTCCTTCCCCATTGGGATTAATTCTTATTCTTCTTTTTATTTTTGGTACTGGTGACTGAACCCAGGAGCATTCTACCTCTTTGCTACACCTTCAAGCCATTTTTTATTTTTATTTTGAAACAGGGTCTTGTAAGCTGCTGAAGGTATTTCTAAATTGCTGATGGTGGCTTCTAACCTGCAGTTTTCCTGTCTCAGCTTCTCGACTACTGGGATTTCGGGAACGAGCCACCAAACCTGGCTGTGATTAATTCTTTAGGCTACATTCCGCCTGAACTTTGGACTATGTATTAAACTCTTCAAACTGGGGTAACAAAGTACCATCAACCTAGCAGCTTTTAAATGATAAACATTTATTCCTCACAGTTCTGGAGGCTGAAAAGATCAAGGCATGGCAGATTTTATGTCAGTTGAAGGTCATCTTAATTGATTTTATGTCAGTTGATGGAATCTTTTCACTGGAATTTTACATGTTGGTAGAGACATGGGACCTCTGGGGGGGGGTGTTCTTTTATAAGGACACTAATACCATTCACAAGAACTCCATCCTTGTGATTTCATTGCCTACCAAAGGCCCCCATCTTCTAATACGATTATATTTGGAAATAGGTTGTCATATAAATTTTGGCCATACAAATATTTACATCATAGCAGCCTGGATTGTCACACCACAGACAGGTTACAGAATCAGGGTAGCATCTCTTAACAATGACTCTAAGGTTGTCGGCTTCTCCTCCTCCTCCTCCTCGTCCTCCTCCTCCTCTTCCTCCTCCTCTTCCTCCTCCTCTTTCTCCTCCCCCTCCTCCTTTCTTCTCCTTTTCCTTCTCCTTCTCCTTCTTCCATACTAGGGATTGAACCAAGGGGAATTCTACCTCTGAGGTACACTTTCAGACCTTTTTATTTTTCTCTTTGAAAGCAAATCTTGCTAGATTGTTGAGAGTCTCACTAAGTTGTTGAGGTTGGCCTTGAACCTGTCTCAGCCTCCCAAGTACTGGGATTACAGACATGAACCACCATGCCCAGGCCTAAAATGAGATTTCTTGTCCTGGTTTATATGGCCTCTAATAAATTATCCTGAACTATTCAGTGAGTTCATTCCACTGCTCCTCATCCTGTGACCCCTGTTTACTTCATGAGAACTTCCTTCTGCTGTTGGCTCTTTCTCCCATTCACCTCTCTTCTAGATCTCCTGCCTCACGCAATGCTCTGTGTACCTTTTTCCCACACTCATTCCAACAGCAAAGCAACTGCTTCCATCAAAATGCCTGGATCAAGGCAGATATTGTGTCTTCATCCCTTACCACATCCCTTTGGAAAAATGTTATAAATTACATTTTCCAAATAAATTCAAATTACTAGTATTCATTTAATCCTTAGTACAAACATAGTATTATAAATGTGTTGATTCTTTTTGAAAAGTGCATGGTTCTAGGTAACTCTTTTAATGTTCTTCTCAGTTAAGATATCACTACTTTTCTAACTGAAATTTGGGCAAAAAGAGATGTGGGAATGATGAAACACAGTGGCATTTGTCTACAAAACATTGTTTATTGTATGATGCAGTCCTAGAGCTCACTAAGGTTGTGACTGGTTTGCTTTGCTAGGCTTGCTTCCTAAATTAGCTTTGCTTTCTGATCCAGATGTAAATATGTGAAATGGACAGCGACCCAGTGTGCAAAGATACACAAGTTGGCTGTAAAACACGAGGTCCCATCCAGTGGAAAGATGACACCTGACAGAGACCTGGAAACCAGCTCAAATTCCACCCTGGGATGCTCAGGAATCTGGGAAGAAGCACACTTAAACCTTGAAGAAGGGAATGGCCAATTTGAAAATGTACTAGCAGAAAAGTGAGCAAAGGTTCAGCAATGTTTTTTGAAAAGGCATCCCAGTCTTTGGGAAGTTCAAAATTAAATCATTATCACCTCAGTACTACCACAGCCTTGCTAATGACCATTCAGGCTCACATGGGCTGAGCCATAATTCATTATATGCGAATCAAATAGTGCAAGTGCCTAACACATCTCTGTGAATTAATGAGCTACGTGTGGCCCTGAGGATGAGAGGATAATAGTTGTATAGTCACTGTTGTCTCAGAGCTGGTCACATGAAAGGAGTAAGCAGTGTTGTAGGCAAATGTATTTATAACCTGTGTTCAATGATGGAAAAAACAGCATTCAATACCATGGTCCACAACTTTTAAAAGAAGCCTGGAATCATGTGTTTGGGAATTTCCCAAGTTATCCAGCTAGACACAGGATTCAGTCTTTATTTCTCAGTTTCACAGAATTTTAAAATGCATTCATTGAGAGAGGGGGCACTGGGATATCTCTGTACCTTCCTCTCAATTTTGCCGTGAACCTGAAATTACTCTAATGCGTCTTTAATGATGATTTTTTTTTTTACAAACCAATGTAAATTATGTAATTTCTAAACTTCAATATTAATCAGTAACTGTGATTTGAAATTTAGAAATTTTAGTCAGGAAAACATACATTTTGCGAAAGCCTCTTAGAAACAGTGGCACTCTCCCATCTGGGCAGGCACGCTGCCTCCTTTGACAGATGGCCGGGAGAGAAGCAGCCAAAGACCATGTATGAACAACAAATGTGCTTGCTAAGGGCGGGAGTCCAAGTGGCGAAGGTTGAAATTGTTTTCCATCCTACGCTTGCCGGCCTGCGACAAGGACACTGGGGATCAGTTGACTTGTGTGCAAAAGCAAAATGACCAAATAGCCCCCGTGACTACAGGAAAGGGACCGGCAGACCTGTTGTGCAGTGTCCCCAGCGTGGCCCTAGGAATGTTCATTGTTCTTGTGATCTTATGTGGAAGTCCCTTCTGCTATTTGTTAACACCATATTTTGTCTTGTTTTCATTCATAAAAGCCAAAACATGGGTGCTATATGTACACAGCTTGGCATCCTTAAAGATAAGCATTTCTACTAGAGGGATCAAGTAGAAACTAATTTTGACCAAGAAATTATTGTTTTGGGGAGGGAGCTGTTTTTGATTTTTCATGTCCATTTTACTGTGCTTTAAACAATTTTCTGCAACTTGTTTATAATTGTGTGTCTTGTTCAAGTCCTGTAATGATGTGGTGAAATAGCTTAAGTCTTAAGTCTTACTTGTATATCAAGACCTATGGAATATAATCCTGCGATGACCATGAATATTGAAATGTATTGCTGAATAATAACTTTTACATTAGTGAGACTTTTCAGTGTAGTCTGTGGATAGAGCAGAAGTTTTTATAGAGCTGGAATGTAGCTCAGTCGTAGCTAGAGTGTGAGGCCCTGGGTTTGAATCCCAGCAGCAAAACAACAAGACAAAACAAAAAAACTGGAACAAAACAAAAACCCCAGCAACAATAAAAAACAATCAAGCAAACAAAAAACCCCCAAACATCCAAGAAATTTAAATGGAAATATAACTGTATTAAAGTCCAGTGTCACTGGGTAAAATGGTATATATGTGTGTGTGTATAAGGATGGCTTCTATATGAAAATGAGCATACATATACATATTTACAAGTTTTTATATATTTACAAGTTTGGTCAGACACATGACCTTGACTGCCTTGTCCAGCGCTGACTTGATCTGCAATCTGCTGCTCCAGCTGGCATTGAAATTCAAATAGGATTCTTGATACTCACAAATCCATTTTTCTCCGTGGTAATTCCGTTCTCTACAAGCTAAGTGACAAGACCCAGGTACTTTTCAGTCTACCACCGGAGTGTCAGAATTGGAAACGAGGTTGTTTGGGGATATACTCCAAATGTTAGCAAGAGATGTGTCTCTGGTCCCCAAGGTTGAATGAGGCTTTTATATATTCTTTGATGGTAGTCCATGCCCACTGAAACTCTGATTCTCTCTTGGCCAGTAGGTAGGTGGGAATATATCCCTGATAAGACACCTTATTGGTTCCTCCGGAGGCGTTGGTCTTGCAAATGTACAGCTAATCAGCAATCCCGGGAACTTTTCCTCCATAAACCCAGTCGATGACGTGTTGCTACATCTCGTTCATGGCGGACCCCCATGGAGGCGACTCCTCACATCTCAAACATCACCTGTAAGTGGTGGTTACGTTCTGTTTTTCCAATTGGCCCACTCCATGTTCATCTCCTGCTGTATTTTTTTTGGTAATGACCATGTGGACATCACCAATCCAATTTTTTTTTCATGTTGTAGTCTTAAGGCAAATTTGCCTGAAATTCTAAAAAGCCATTCTGGATAGATCCTGGCAAACCCGGAATATTATTTTCAAAATCTTTGGGCAGTTTACCATCAGCTGGTAAAAAGTCACCATGACATAACGCATTTTTAAGTTGTCACTTTGAAAGCGGAAGCCAGAATGACGAAGAGTAGAAATGCATTTAGCTTTATACAAAATGGCTTCCAGTGAGTGAGTCACACGTGGCTTTTTTTGATTGGTCAGCTGGTTAATGATTAATCTGCTGAGTCATTGTCAACGGAAGCGAAGAGGCTTAGACTGTGTGTACATCCGTCATTTTCTTAGAATAGATTCTGTTTTTTAAATTATTGTATATTCATGCGGGGCGAGGTGGTACAGTTTGTAATCCCAGCATTTGGGAGGTTGAGACAGGAGGATCGTGGTTCTCGGACAGCCTCACTCAGCTACTTAGGCTCTTTGCAACTCAGTGAGACCCTGTTTCAAAATAAAGAATAAAAAATAGGGCTGGGGGTATAGCTCAGAGGTAATGCCCCTGGGTTCTATACCCAGTACCGCCCTGCAAATTTTTGTATGTTCATAAGAAATGAAGATAAGAGGGAAGAAAGATCTATTTGATGAATTCCACCAATTCCCACATGCTTTTCTCCCTGAAAAATTTCAGGAAATAATTACTTTCAATCTAACTATATACAATCTTATATAACAATCTTACTATATTCTCTGCCATATAGGACCTCACTCATATTAAAGTAGAATAAAATTTGAGTAGGATAAAATAAAGTAGGATAAAACATGTCTTTAAAAAACAGTCTGATGGTGAACATCTGTGATCCCCATACTTGGTAGGCTGTGACAGGAAGATCATAGGTTTGAGGCCACCCTCAAAAACTTAGTGAAACATTGTTTCAAGTATATAAAATAAAATCTGGTTGGCAGTTTAGTGGTAGCATCCACTACCGTTCAATCCCCAGTAAAACACTCTCTCTCTCTCTCTCTCTCTCTCTCTCTCTCTCTCTCTCTCTCTCTCTCTCTCATACCTTTTCCATATGTTTTAAGTGAGAAACTATAAAGTGGTCAGATTTATTGACTTAAAAATTATCCTATCTGCTGAGTCTAATTAATGATATAAACATTTATTGGTTATTTTCAGGTATTGATGCAGGATTATGAAATATACTCCTAGCAATTCTTTCCCTATCTGCTTTGAGTTTCTAGGAATGGAAATCAATCAAAAACAAATAATAACTTAATCAAAGTTAATAAAATAAATAATAAATGGCTTATGTTATTATAAAATTTTAATATAATTCTGACAAATGTGAAACTAGTCCCTCAACTTTCATCAAAAACTAAATATTATTTGTTATGGTAATTGAGTTGCCTCATCTGTAGTTTCATATAATGTTGGTTTAAAATAATGTAATTTAAAAGTCCATTGTGTGTGTGTATCGCCTTTTTGTTATCCATTTCAAGAGGTGAGGAGGAGAAAAAAAACTGATGAAGTAAACAGGTTAATTGTATATTTATATATGCAAGTAACATATATGGGCAGGAGTGGACAGAGGAGTGGAATCTGAAGGGAAAAACATCAAAACATGTGTGCATATATGTTTGTATCACTCTGAACCTATAATGTATAATTACAATGCACCAATAAGAGTTAAATATAAATAAAATGATATAGTTTATTTATTTATTTTGGTGGTACTGGGAGTGGAACCCAGAGGCTTTCTACCTCCGGGCTATACTCCCAGACCTTTTTTATATATTATTTGGAAACAGGGTCTCACTAAGTTGCTGAGAGCCTCACTAAATAGCTGAGGCTGGCTTCGAACCTGTGCTATACTCCTGTCTCAGCCTCCCAAGCGCGGGGATTACAAGCGTGTGCCACCACGCCCAGCTAAAATGATGTAGTTTAAAAAGAACTCTTGGAACTGAAATTCCTGGATTATAACCAGAATTTGTATTAAAAGCTCAAATTTTTTAACGAACTTAAAATTTATATAACTATAAAATATGGTTAAAGAATTTATAGCTCTGAAATAAAAAGCACACTTTTATCAAAGTAGAATATTTAATTTGAAATTAAAAAAATTATCAAACCTATTGCAATGAGACCAACAGCAGTTTGAATTGTTAAATTTCTGGGACACTACTGCCCTCTAGTGATAATATTGGTGAACTTGCTTTTTTGCTTATTTCTTAACACAAAGTCCCTTGATTTAGATTCATGCTCATAAGCCTTGTTGCACATTAGAATGACCCAAGGGGCTTTTAAAGCAGTATTCATTCTCAAATTTTATAGATGCTGATTTATTCATCTATGTACTGGGCATTAGTAGTTTTTAAAAGCTCCTTTGGAAATTCAAATATGCATTCTGTTGAGAAATGTTAGTTTAGGCAGAGAAATAAAGTATTAACAATATCAAAAAAGTTGTAATCCAGTCTCCTGAGCATTTAGCACACTACGAATCACTAGAATCTGTCATCTGTTCTGAAGTTCTACTTTTAGGGACATTACTCTGGCCCCCAAGTTTCCCCGATTAACTTCTAGCCAAGTTACCAGATATACACAGCATTATATATAAACAAACATGCAGATATATATCAGTAATGAGGATGGAACCCAGGGGCATTCTACCTCCCAGCTACACCTCCAGCCCTATTTTTTACCCTTTATTTTGAAACAGGGTCTCACTGAGTTGCAGAGGGCCATACTAAGTAGCTGAGGCTGGCTGTGAACCCTGAATCCTCCTGTCTCAGCCTCTGGAATGCTGGGAATACAAGCGTGTGCCACTATGCCTGGCTGCAGAAACATATTTAGATACAATTCAGAAACCTCCTTACCCTGCCCCTCACCTTTCTGCCAACTTCCAACCAAAGAACAGCTTTGTTACTATATTTCAGAAGGCTCTTAAACTGATGCTAACCAACATGTTAGGAAGAAAGAGAAATGACAATTTGAGATGGCATTAAAACTAAGGGCAGGAGGCCTTTAAAATTGTGTGTGTGTGTGTGTGTGTGTGTGTGTGTGTGTGTGTATGTATGTGCGTGTGTCTACCCCCAATGGAATATAATTCCAAAAATATGAAAATTTTCATCTATTTTAGGGCAATACCTGGCACCACTTGGTATTCAACAGGCATTGTTTAATGAATGAACATATCAATGGTTGAGTGCATGACTGACTAGCTTCACGTGTGAGACTAGGTGAGAGAAAGCCCAGTATAAACAGTAGCCAAGATCTTGCAAGAAAGAACAGGTAACTCTGTACTAAATAAGTGACTTGCCCAAACTGAAGGTTTAAAACATGTATCATTGTAAAAAAAAAAAAAATTGAGAATAATGAAAAATAAAATTTCTAATTAATTTGTAGAAACCTGAGAATTATATTAAAACCTAACTATTTTTGCTTCTCCTATACAACCTATAGCACTGGGTATCCAAATATAAGTATTATTTTGTAGAAGTATTACAGTTAATGAATGAATACAAAATTAGAATATTATTACTTTCTACCCCCAGCGAATTGGCTATTTAAGTACTGACCATCAACAGCTGCTAAGAAGAGAAAGGAGTGATAACTAGGAACTTGTTGGATAGAAATACCACAACTTGTGAAATGCTTATACTGTAAAAAAAAAAAAAAAGGACTTAAATAGAGCAAGCCTCTAGGCCCATATGACAATATGTAATGTCAACCTACAAATACTAATATACAGAAATTCAGAAAAAAACTTATTAAGGTATACAACAGATGCAATCAGCAAAATCCAAAATGAAGGGAATTCCATAGGCAATCAACCTGGTCTTATGAAATATTAGCTGCAAGAGAAAGCAGAGCTGGAAAAGAAATCTACAGGTCAAATGATCTTAAAAAAAAAAACATGTCAATCAGACACACCATGTAGATCTTTGCTGGAAATTAATTCAAAGAAACAAGCCATAAAAATTTAATGATGTTTAGGGAGTAAGTGGAATTTGAACACTTACTAGATAATATATATTGAGGATTTTTATTGATTTGTAGTTATAATAATTTTATATTTAGGTTCAGAAATGCATTTGGAACTGATGCAACAACAGAGGGCTATTGGGTACAGACACTGGGTTGGCCCTGTGTGGACAATTGCTGAAGCTAGGCAGTGAATACACAGAGGGCACCATTCTTTCTACTTTTGCATAGGTGTGAAATTATCCACAATAAAAACTTCAATAATTACATCATGATAAAAATGCTTTCTTTCTGAGATGGGCAAGAGAGACTGGGGGGGGGGATATTTATCACAGTGTTAGAAATGAAAAGCGAAGAGAGGGCAATGCTTCAAACATCCACTTGTTCTTAGTAGATGTTCATTTGCATGTTTTTCTCTGGAAGTCTTCTAAGTAATGTAATTCTAGCCAGGCATGATGTTGCACACAAGTAATTCTAATACTTGGGATGCTGAGACAAGAGGATGGAGAGTTGGTTGGGGGCCACTCGGAAACTTCGCAAGACCCTGCTTCAGATTTTAAAAATAAAATAAAATAGGGCTGGAGATGTAGTTCAGAAGTAGAATGCCCCTGGGATAAATCCCCAGTAACCCCTGCTCCTCCACAATCAATGCTTGCATGGAAGCCGGCACACTAAGAGCATTTCCGTTTGCTTTGAGAAAGAAGGGGGTGCTGTGCCCTTGACAAGGATGTGGCAGAAAGGAAAGGACTGGAAGCTGGCAAGTGCTGCTGCTGGAGCATATGCAGATACTTACTCCCATTTCTGGAAATAGTTTCATATCCTGGCTATTTAGAAGGTGTCTCCACTGTGAGTCCATTGCTTTCTGCTTTTCTTTCCTGTGGAAATTAAGTGATTGTGTGTTTTGTCATCCAGGAATATAACCTGTTAGGAATAGGTTAAGTCAACTTTGCTCTCCCTTCCCACCAAGATGTTATTTCACACTTCCAAGCAGAGGACAAATGAATGGCTGGTTAGAGTTTATAAATCTGGTGATCTATGCCTGTCGATCCAGCAGAGGGAGCAATAAGCACGGATTTGCCCGCCCCAAAGAGGGAGCGGCTACCTGCCATCAGTCTTTAAACCCTCCATTCTGTAAGGGCCTGTTTTGTTTGTTTGTTTTTGTTTTTTGTTTTTTTTTTGTTTTGTTTTGTTCTTTCACCTCTATTATTTAGACCCTGCAGTTCCTGGCTGGTGATTTTCTACAAGTAATCCCATTCCATTCTCACCCTAGAGTGATACAAAGATTCTTGTGGTAATGTGGAGCCAGGGGCAAGAATCCAAGAATCTCCCCATGGTGATTTGAATTCCTCTTCAGAGTTAGAAACTTCCTTTACCCCCCCCCCCTTATTTAATTCTCCCATACTCCTTTCCACTTCTCTATCTCCATTTTCTCAAAGTCTGGCCAACATTGAGATAAGAGCCATTCTATATTTTTTTGCTGCCTGCTTTAGATTAAGAGTGAGTTTCAGGCAGGAAAATAGCCTCTGCTGTTTCTGATGCAGGTGTCCCTTTCCGTGTCCCCCTTAATAAAGAGAGGTATAGACCTTTCACGCAAAGGGCCAGGACAAGTGGGCCAGTTGCTTCTTCATATACGTTTAGGTATCAAAGCTTTTTGTTTAGAGCTGAGGAGCAGTTAGGAGAACAGGCTGTGGAACTAGGCGGCTTTTCTATTCATTGCCTTTGAAACTGAACCAAACCACAAAAACAAAGGCTTAAGGGACCCAGTAACAGCTGATTCACTTTGGCCTAGTTGGTAACACTCTAAGAACACAGCAGTCCAGCTGTATCAAATGCTCATTCTATAAAAAGCAGGAGAGACTGACACCAGCTTAGCTGTCTCCTGGGCATCAGCTAAGCCTCCACTGTCCCTTCTTCCTACAGAGTGCCAGGAGATGAAAACCTGAGACGACATGGCTCATTCAAATAATTTTATTGTTATTGTTTAGAGCAACATAAGTTTGTCTTCCTGGTTTCTCATGTAGAAAGAACCCTCCCCCTTGTATCAGAAAATCTGTCTTCTAGATTAGTACTCTTCTCCCACTTCAGTATGCATATGAATCACTTGGAGATCTTGTTGCAATGTGGTCATGGAGGAGGGCCAGAGACTCTAAGAGTCCAGCTTGGCTTCTCAAAGTGTGGTTCATGGACCAGCCCCAACAGCATCCATCACCTAAAACATTCTTAAAAATGTAAAAAGAAGTATTTCTCTAATTTTTGCCTAAACATTTCAGTTGCTGGTATAATAATAATAATAATAATAATAATAATAATAATAATAACAATATTATTGAAATACCATTCAATGAATGCTTATTGTGTGCTAGAAACTGTATATATAAGTGTAAACATCATTTCCTTGTTTTACACATAAAAATCTGAAGCTCAAAGAAGAAGAGTAATTTATGCAAAATCACAAAGTGAAAAGTGCCCATTCATATCATTAATATCATTTCAAATGATATAAAACCAATGCCTGGAAGCTCTTTGCCATGCCACACTATAATAACCGAGACTCTTTATACATGTCTATCCCCCACGGTATTTTCTGACTGCTTGTCCAGGCTCACCAATTGTTTGCTCTTCCCACTGAATTATTATTATTTTTTTCATTACATTTGCTTGGTATGCAGCTCTGCGAATGATTTTGCACCACCCAGCTGTTTAAAAGTGGTCATTTCAGGGCAGTTCCTCTACACTTGGTTCAGTTAGAAGAGATCATTGTGTCCTTTTGAGTTTAGCAACTGTCTAATCTTTACTTTAGAGAAAAAAGTTTCTCTCTAGTGTTTTACTAAATCATTTCATTTCCTTTTCTTCATACTCTATTTTTATTTGTGTTATCTTTTATAAATGTGAATTCTCATGTTACGATATCTGTTTGCGGACAGTTTTCCTGTAATCCATTAGCTGAGGACTTGTTTGATTTTCTTGTAAAAACATACAAAGACAGCACTTGATCGAAGACATACAGGTTCTTATGGCTCAGCCATAACATCTTCCCCTATTCTTCTCTCAAATGCCTATATGTATCTGTTCGAAAAGTATGTTCTGAGCATGTATTGTGTACCAGATATTGTACGAGGCCCAGAAATACAATTTTAGTAAAGTATACATGGTCCTGCCTTCATAGAGATTTATTTAAATTGTGGCATCCTAGTAAATTAGCTTCTATTCTTGTGGACCTTTTGATAGGACATCTTAATTACAATCTCAAGTGTGAAGCCTGAAAAATACAGTAGATTTAAGATTTTATATGGAGGATGGTCTAGTTTAAAGAGCAGCTTGGGGGTTTGGAGACCTGAGCCATCTCTTTTCTTTTCCCCTTTCTGTTCCTCTTTCTCTTCTGTCCTCCCTTTCTTCTTTCAGTTCACCTCAGACCTCTGCACTTTCCTGCTCCCACTTGCTTTATCATTAAATATCAGTGCAGTATTGGCCTATGGTAGATAGTAGGCTTAAGAGGTCCCCCTTTTCACAGGGCTCAAGTCTAGTGGGGAAGGCAGACCTCATTTTAGTTGCTTGAAGTTAGATGAAGAAGAAGTGTAAGGTGTTGTAGGCATAAGTCACAAATGGTCCCAACCTAGAGATGATAAATCTTGATTAGTTACCAGTAAGTTGTGTGATGAGTCATGAATTTCTCCAGCCCATGGAGTTTTGTTTTAGTTTTTGAACCTTACACATATGAAAGAAAACGTTTAAAAAAGAAAGGTGTATGCATGCATGTACAAGAGATTGAGTTGGCTTTAAAAGTCTTTTTAAAAAACTCTTAAAGTTCTCATATTCTACTCAAAACCTTAGTGCATAAATAGACTACTTATTCTAAATAAAAATAATATACTGTGTTTTAATTCATATATAAAATATTATTACCATATAACAAAATAAAGTAAAATATGCATGCCTGTAGTATAGAATTCTTCAGAATAGAGAAAAGCCCCTGTGACACTAAAGAATCTCTTTCTGCTTTGTATTCAGAGGTGTTTTGCCATTAAAGTTCTCTAAGTAATCCCTTCTCCCATCTTCCCCTTATTACATTACTGAGATATAGTTACCTGTCCTGTGAAGGGTAGCAGTCAAAACAAGAAAGTTGAATTCCTGAAGCTTGAATTAGGAAAAAAAAATCTCTCAAGGATTTCCTCCATAAGTGTTCATTTGAACTGGTTTTTTTTACAATGGCATTTCTTATGTAAGTAGAGCCACAGGACTAAATGCCAAGCCTATTAAATAAAATTTCTTAGTATATATAAAAAACTACAAAACCAGTACCATTCATACTAATGTTTAATCTAATGTGATGAGTGGTTTTGTTTTTCTGAGATCAAGCATCTCTTTAAAGTATGATGTGATGCAGAATGTTGGGGTCTGAGTCATTAGCTAGGCACACTCTCATGCAATGTGTTGATTCGGCTGATCATCACTTCTCTTTTTTATCTATAGTGACACTGCCATTCACAGAGCATGTACAATATCTTTTGATTTTCATTTAGCATGAACGAAGCATTTGGTTTGCTTTTTCTCTAATTAAGACATAATCCATGAAATCATGAACGTAAATTCAGATGTAGGTACCAATATCCAATGCAATTAGATTAGATAATCTTTTTTAAATTGTGCATTATGTTTATACATAATAGTGGGATTCGTAGTGACATGTTCATCCATACACATATGCACATAACATAATTTGATCGTTTTCATTTCCCAGTACTTCCACTTGGCTTCACCATTCCTCCCCCTGATGGCATTTACTACTCTCCCTTCTGTTTTCATGAAGTCTTTCCCCCCCATACACACACCCTTTTAAAATCTTCTTCATCTCTAGGTTCTATAGCAGAGAGTAAACATACAACCTTTGAGTTTCTGGGTTTGGATTATTTCAGTTAACATGGTACTCTCCAGTTCCATTCATTTTTCTGCAAGTGACACATATCATTCTTCTTTATGAATAAATAAAACCCCATTTTGTATTATACCACATTTTGTATACCCATTCATCTATTTATGAGCACAAAGGCTGATTCAACATATGGCCTTTATGATGTTGAGGTAATTTTCTTCTACCCCCAGTTGCTTCTGTGTTGTATCATGAATGAATACTGAATTTTGTTCAAGGACTTACACTTAGTTATTGAGATGATCATGTGATTTTTGTCTTTAATTCTATTTATGTGATGAATCATAATTACTGATTTGAATATATTGCATCCTTAGAATAAAGCTAAATTAATCATAATGTATAATTTTCTTACTTTGGGAATACAATTTGCAAAAAAATTTTTAAGGATAGTTGCACCAATATTCATCAGGGATATTTGTCTATAGCTTTCTTTTTGATGTGTCCTTCTCTACTTTGGTATCAGAGTGATACTGGCTAAATAGATTGGTCTCTATTTCATAAAATAATTTGAGGAGTACTGTCTTTAGTTCTTCCTTAGAGGTCTGATAGAATTCAGCTGAGAATTCATCCTTTCTTTTTTTTATTGTGGGTCTAGGGATGGAACCCAGGGGCATTTGACCACCAAGCTATACCCCCTGTCCTATTTTTTATTCTTTATTTTGAAACAGGGTCTCACTAAGTTGCAGAGAACCTCACTAAGTAGCTGAGGCTGTCCGCAAACTGCAATCCTCCAGTCTCAGCCTCCCAAATGCTGGGATTACAAGCGTGCGCCACCACGCCCGGCTTCATCCTTTCTTTTTTGGAAGGCTTTTTTTATTACAGCGTTAATCTCATTACCTATTATTGCCTTGTTCAAGTTTTCTATTGATTTAATTTTGGTAAATTGTATGTTTCTATAAATTTATTTATTTATTCTTCTAGGTTTTCTAATTTATTGGAATATAAGTTTTCAAAATAGCCCTTAATTTACAGATTTCAGAGATACATATGATGTAATGATATCTCCTTTTTCATTTCTAAGTTTATTAATCTCTCTCTCTCTCTCTCTCTCTCTCTCTCTTTGATTCTCTCTTATACTGGAAATTGTATCCAGCAATATTCCATCTCTAAGCCTCACCACTATTGCTATTTTATTTTTTTTATTTTGAAGCAAAGTTTCAATAAATTTCTGAAGAACTCACTAAGTTGCTGAGGCTGACCTCAAATCTGCAATTAACTCTGTCTCAGCCTCAGCCTGTACTGGAATTACATGGATACTCCACCAAGCCCAGCTTTTAGTTAGATCAGGTAAGGTTTTGTCAATCTTATGTATATTTTTAAAAAATAATTCTTTTTTATATTGATCATTTGTATTTAATTGGTTTTAGCTCTATATCAATTATTTCCTTGATTCTCTAGTTTTTAAATTGATTTGTTCTTGTTTTTATAGGAATTTGAAATGCATCATTCGGTTGTTTATTTGGTATTTTTTTGATTTTTTTTTTCTTTTTTTTGGTGGGTCTGGGGATGGAACCCAAGGGCATTCTACCTCCAAGCTATATCCCCTGCCCTATTTTTTATTCTTTATTTTGAAACAGGGTCTCACTAAGTTGCAGGAGGCCTCACTAAGTAGCTGAGGTTGCCAGCGAACTGTGATCCTCCAGTCTCAGCCTCCCGGCTGATCGTTCTTATTTTTTAATGTAAGTACTGATAGCTACAAACTTTTCTTTTAGAACTACCCAGAGACACTCAAATCTTAAGTGGTAAAGCTGAAAATAGAAACACTTCCTAGGAGAGGTGAAAAAGGAAATTCTGATTCTGTATTTTCCTTAGAGAACCTCCACAAATATGGTAACTCTCTTGAGTAGAATTTTTTTGTATAGGAAGAAAATGGTAAGATATGAGGACTACAGATACCAGTGAGCAAGCTCAGCTTTGGTACAGTGTCAGGAACAATGTTTTCATCACTTGGACCATGTTATATAGAAGACAAAGGATAAGTAGGGTAAATAAAAATTAATTGTTGGCTCAGGAGAAAACCTCTTATGGCATTATACTCAGACTCTGTAAATCTGATGAGATTTTAGGAAAAGAACTTGTTCACACACCTTTTCCAAGAAAGAACAATTCGTTCAGACTGAACAATCTGGGAACAGAGATGTTTTTCTTTGAAATTCTACTTTATTTATCTGCTTTTCCATAATAAGTCTAATGTTGTACTTGAAAATAACCTATAGAAATGACAGAGGAAGGAGCTGAAATTCTCTCACCTCAATAATATGATATCACAAACCCTGGGTGCCTTCACCTCCATTTGCTGCTTAAAGACTTCCTCTTAAACAGCCAGCTGGGGATGTTAAGTGATGTTTAACCCTCACCACTTCTTATTGGCATTTGATTTTTGCCATAAGCAGGTATTTTTGTCTCTGTAAGAACTGATTGGTACTTATGGTCCACTTAATGCAGTAGTAAAAGATTTTTAAAAAGTGGAACGTGATTGCGTCAGTATATTTTCAGGTACTAAAGTTCGAGCAAAATGGAATAAAGGCCAGGTGGTAGTATCTACAAACTGTGCTAATGGCTCCATCAACAGATGTTTAATGTACTAAGAGTTATTCTCCACATCCTACTGTTGCTAATACATTTCCTCCCATACCTCCTCTCAACACAAAAATTTTGAGAGGAAAGGAAACATTAATAACCCCAAAGTGTTTAATTTTAAAGGATATTTAAATCTTAATACTGGTCATAGGTGACCTATTTGACCACTGGATAGCTTATTGCAGGCTTCAATAATTTTGTTGCCATCATTAGTAAAAGTTGTTAACCAAGAGAAGGCTTTAAAATGTATGGGTGTTCTCATTTATTTGCCCTTGGATTGCATTCCATTTTGAAAATATTTTTCAGCTGACTAAAAAAATAGAGGGATGCTATGCAGTGATGATTTAGCCTTGGATTCAGACGGCTGGTTTAGTGTGTGTGAAAAAAGTTGCCAGTAAGAAAGCCCAGTCATGCTCATACCACCCTGAACATGAGCACTCTTGTTTGACCTCAGAAGCTAAGCAGGAGTGGGCCCCAAATAGTACTCTAATGTGAGAAAGTCTACTTTCTGTCTAGAGTTTTTGATTCTACAGTCAGTCCAATTTGGAACCAAGGTAGATTAGATCACCTTGTAAACACCAGGTGATTTATCAACATCAGGGCATGAAATTTTACTATAGTGGGAAGAAAAGATAAAAAAGTGACTCTCACTTGGAGCTACACCTTCTCCAGTGAACATATCGGGAGATTTATTTGTATGATGATCCAGCCTTCAACTTGCTAGATAACAGAATAGGACTTCAGGGGACAGCTGAGGGACAGAAAATATTTGATGAAAAAGAAAGGTAAGCAGGCAGGATAGTTTTGAGTGTGATGGTTGTGGGCTTCTGAGGGCTTCTCAAAACAACTCTACAAGGAAGAGGCGGCCCCTGAGAGGAGACTCCCACCCATCACTGCCCACCTCTGGGCAGATTGTTTTTGTCATATCCCTCAGCACTTTTCACAATTTCATCTCTTTAGATGTTTTCGCCATCATTTTGAATTGAAAAACTTCCAATCTCTATTTTTTTTTAAATGGAGGAAGAGAACTATAAAGCAAAGATTCCCTAGATACACAATAATCATGATGCAGGCCTGCTTGTGCATTCCCATTTGACAAATTTCTAGTTGTTCTTGTGATTTAAGGTATTCTCATTATAGATTGCATATAGTAATTTGGTTAACTGGGAAGTTAACATAAAAAGAGTAAAGGCATCTTAAATCAAAATGACAGGAAGTAGATTTTCTATAATGCTCGTTTTAGGTTTGATTTTAATAACTAGAATAACTAGGAAAAGAATAATTTAATCACTAAAGTTAGACTGAAATGAAAGCAGCAAACAGTGGTTGACAAAAATTTGTAAAAGAAGTCAAGATATTTTTTTCTTAGTGAGACTTTCTCTAGTTATGATAGATTGGGGCAGTCACTCGATTTATGTAGACATTCTTAGAATCAAATAATTTTTTGCTGTTGTATCTAAGCTACTAAAACAAAATAAGACAAACAGAAATCCAGTTCTCAACAGTTGGGTTTGGTTCCAGCTTGAAAAAATTCCCACTCTTCTTTCTTTTTTTATTTTCTCTTACATTTTATGGTAAAGTAGATTGTCATTGTTTGTTTGTTTTTTCCTCCCTGGGTACTGGGGATAGAACCCAGGGGTATTCGACCCCTGAGCTATACTCTCAGCCCTATGTTTTATTCTTTATTTTTAAACAGAGTCTCATTAACTTGCAAAGGGCCTCACTAAGTAGCTGAGGCTGTCCTGCAAACCTGGATGCTCCTGTCTCAACTTCCCAAATGCTGGGATTACAAGCATGGGCCATCACACCCCGCTGTTATTGTTTTAATAAGAATCATTGAAAATCCTAAATTAATTGCTTATTTATTTTGTAGGACTGGGGATGGAACCCGGGGCTTTCTACCTCCATGCTATACCTCCAGACCTATTTTTTAATATTTTATTTGGAAACAGGGTCTCACTAAGTTGCTGAGAGCCGCACTAAGCTGCTGAGGCTGGCTTTGAACCTGCGATCTTCCTGTTTCAGCCTCCCAATCAGTGGGATTACAAGCATGTGCCACCATGCCTGCCTCTGAAAATTTTAAATTTCTTATTTCTTTTATTATATTTCTTTTAAAAAAATTTTATTGGTGCATTGTATTCATACATCATATTGGAGTAAATAACTTGTGTGGACATACATGTACGCATTGCCCATTTAGCCCCTACCCAATTCCCACCCCATTCCCTTCCCATCCCTTCTTCCCATGCTTGGTTTAGTGGTTGACTTTGATATGTTTAAGTACATTGTGTTCTCTAGAGAATTTCCTAAAATTCTCTAAATTTTAGGAAGGAAATTTTCTAAACCCATTCTTATTTGTTTGTAGACAAAGGACAAGTTGAAGAAGAGGCAAAAGTAAGTAACACAAATTTTTGTTCAACAAGGATTAAAATTAAAAGAGCTCATTCTTATGTGATATCCTATTTAAATATAATAACTCAGTAAATTCAAAAAATATAAATATAGCCGGGCGTGGTGGCGTACGCTTGTAATCCCCGCGCTTGGGAGGCAGAGACAGGTGGATCGCGCAGGTTCAAAGCCAGCCGCGCGTGCTGGCTTAGGAGACCCTGTTTCCAAATAAAAAAATGTAAAAATAGGTCTGGGAGTGTAGCCCAGAGGTAGAAGGGCTTCCAGGAACCCCAGTACCACCAATATATATAATAACTCAGTAAATTCAAAAAATGAACTTGATATGAAAAAAGGCATTTTGACACAAAATTACAAGATGTATTTCCATGAACACTCAACAATATAAAAGAATATTGCCACTCCTTTGAGAGATACTTCTTTGAAAAGAGATGAGATGATGTCTCGCGAATCTCATGAAAAACAGAGAAATGTAGAAGATGAAGACTAACAAGAGAGGGAAAGTGGGAACATAAAACAGGGAAGTATTTGAGGTGATAAGAATAATAGCACAAAGTGTAAATGAATATTACTAAAATAGTGATATGATGAGTGAATTACAAAATTATGGTATATCTACACAGTGGAATGCTACTCAGTAATAAATAACAAAATTATGTCACTTGCAAGAAAATAGATGGATCTGGAGGATATTTTATCAAGCTAGATTAGCCAGTCACAGGAAGTGAAGGGTCATATTTTTTCTCTTCTTTGTGGAAGCTAGGAAGTAATATGATACAAGAGGGACTTTAGAAAATGAAGAGGAAATCCCAGTGGATCAATGGAAAAGGCTTAAGGGAGGATGTCGTGGTTGAAGAGAGGGAAAAATCAATGAAGGAAATGCTTCCACTGAAATTATGTACGTATGTAAAATTACTAATGCCAGTCTCAATATCATGTATGAGGAAGTGAGGGAGTAGCGAGGGGTAATCTCACAGGTACTATGTTTACATATGTCCCTGCCATGCTGAACTACATTATGATGTAAGACTACAATGCACCTATAAAAGTATATTAAAATAAAACAAAATATTGACATGACGTAGACTAGAAAAATAAATGATCAAGATATTAAAGAGTAAAAATGTTCTATCACAGTGATGAGCTCACATAAAGACATTGTTCTCTTCTGTAGCCATCAATAACTTATTTTCTTTTTAAATTTAGTTTTCTTGGTAAAATATATAAAAATATAAAGAAAAAGAAAAGAAAATGCACCCTAAATCTTATTCCAGAGTAAAAATTATTTATACCCATATATCTTCTTTCAGATATATATTTAAAATAAAATTTGAGTTTTACTTTGAAAATAGTTTTATGTTCATTTTTCCAAAATATTGGTTTTTTTTAACCAATATTTTCTCATCAAATAAAACAAGTCTTTAATTATTGATTTTAAGTCAGCCTACAGAAATTCATTTTTTGATGAAACCACTCCCTGTTGTTAGGAATTAAGAATCATCTCTCAGTAATCACACTGAACGTAAATGGCCTCAACTCCCCAATAAAAACACATAAGGTGGCAAAATGGATTAAAAAACAGAATCCATTTCAATCAAGAATCAACAGAATGGGAGAAAGTTTTTGCCACCTACTTCTCAATAGAGGACTAGTATATAGAATATACAGAGAACTCAAGAAACTCAACACAAAAAAACCCCCAAATAATCCAATCAAAAAATGGGCAAGTGAACTAAATAGATACTTCATGAAAGAAGAAATTTAAATGGCCAATAAATGCATGAAATAAATGCTCAACATCATTGGCAATCAGAGAGATGCAAATCAAAACTATCCTGAGATTTCACCTTACCCCAGCTACAGTGGAAACCATTCGAAACACAAACAACAACAAATGCTGGTGAGGATTTGGAGAAGTTGCAACTCTAAAGCATTGTTGGTGGGTTTGCAAATTAGTGCAACCACTTTGGAAAACATTATGGAGAATCCTCAGAAGAATGAGAGCAAATTTACTATTCGATCCAACAATACCACTTCTGAGTATCTATCCAAAAGAAAGGAAACCAAACTAGCAAACTAATGCATGTGTATCTATGTTTAT
Organism: Muscardinus avellanarius; assembly: GCF_963383645.1. Lineage (NCBI taxonomy): Eukaryota > Metazoa > Chordata > Mammalia > Rodentia > Gliridae > Muscardinus > Muscardinus avellanarius. The sequence continues at coordinate 70,718,806 of NC_137794.1, read as the reverse complement.
AGCTGCACAATTCACCATAACCAAACTATGGAACCAGCCAAGATGTCCATCAAAAGATGAATGGATTACAAAACTGTGGGATAGGTACACAATGGAATTTTACTCAGCCATTAAAAAAAAACAATTTCAGCATTTACAGGGAAATGGATGGAACTGGAGGACATTATGCTAAGCGAGAGTAGTCAGTCACAAAAAGTTAGAAATTGGATGCTTTCCCTAATATGTGAAAGCAAAGGTGAAATGGGTCATAGGTGGAACTCCAGGTGAAAAAGGAGATCCTATAGAGGAACAAATAAGGCAACCTAGCTCTGGGGATGGGAGGAGGAAAGAAGGAAACTCTTTAAAGCACACGATGTACTTATCGTAGTCAACCACTAAGCCAACCATGGGAGGGAGGGGGTGGGGTGGGGACTGAGAGGGGGGCTGGCTGGGTGATGTGTGCATTTTTGTTACACAAGTTTTTTACCCTATTATGATGTATAAGTACAATGCATCAATAAAAAATTTAAAAAGATATATAATTTGTAAAACAAATAAAAACAAAACAAAAACAGAATCCATCTATCTGCTTTCTGCAAGAAACACACCTTACAAGTAAAGATAGTAACAAACTAAAGATAAAGGCCTGGAGCAAGGCAATTCATGATAAAGGAACTTGAAGACAAGCAGGAGTAGCAAGTATGATATCAGACAAGTTAGACTTCAAGCCCAAGTTTATTAGAAGAGAAAAAGCATGCCATTCTTTATTGGTAAAAGGAAAAATACAGCAAGAAGAAATAAAATGATAGCCAACATTTATGCCCCAAATGTAGGTGCAGCTCCTTTCATAAAGCATTCTTTGTGACATTAGGTCTCATATAAGTCCCAATACAATGATTCTGGGAGACTTCAACACTCCTTTCATACCATTAGAACAACCTTCTAGACAAAAGATTAGTAAAGATGCCTCAGATTTAAAGAATACCATCAACCAAATGGGCCGACTAAACACATATAGAATATTCCACCCAACTACAGCAGCGTTCACATTTTTCTCAGCTTCTCGTGGAAACCTCTTCAACATAGATCACATCCTGGGCCACAAATTGAGCACTAGCAAATTCAAAAAATGTGATATACTTCCTTGTGTCTTTTCAGAGCATAATGGAATGAAATTAGAAATCAACTATAAGAAGAAGATACAGAGAAACCACATAGACTATGTGGAGACTGAACACAACACTGCTGAATGAAGAACAGGTCATAGAAGAAATAAGGGGTGAAATAAAGAAATTTCTAGAAGCAAATGAAAATAGATATATAACATATCAAAACCTCAGGGACACTTTGAAGGCAGTATGAAGAGGAAAATTCATAGCACTGAGTGCCCACATAAGAAGAATAGAAAATCACCAAATAAATAACCTAATGATACACCTCAAAACCCTTGAAAAACAGGAAAAATCTAACCTCAAAGCCAATAGAAGACAGGAAATTATTAAAATCAGAGAAAAATCAATTAATAGAGAAAAATACAGAAAATCAACAAATTTCTATTGTTTTACATTATTTTAAAATGTCACTCTTACATGGTAATTTGCAGTTAAAAGTATGACTCCATGTTAACATAGAAACATTGTTGATCTTAAATCTATAACTGTAAGTAGGTAAAAGGTAGAAAACATAATGAGATAAACAACATATTATTACTATCAGTAAAATTGTGTGCATCCAAAACAACAATTCACATTGTACAAGAACATGGAAACAAAAGGCTTGGCACACTCACTATGTAATACAGCTTTGATCTTTCTGTCTAAAGGTAAGCATATTCAATAGTAAAAATTATGACTTAATCGCTCCATTCCTAGGCAGAAGCAGAAATATATGTTTGCAAAAGATGAGTCAAAAGGTTTTTTAGCAATCCTATTAAGAAGAGCTAAAATGAAACTTACCCAAATGGCCATCAAAGGTAGAAGGGAAATAAATAAGTGTGATACACAGAAGTAAAAGTGTACAATCTTCAACTGCAAGCAGTTGAAGATTGGGAAATAAATAAGTGTGATACACAGAAGTAAAAGTGTACAATCTTCAACTGCAAGCAGAAGCATAGTTGTAGCTAAAAATACAATCTTGAATTTAAAAAGCCAAAAACATAAAAGTGCTTATGATATGGATTCATTTATATAATGTACAAAATAAGCCAAGTTAATCTTCTATGCTACAAGTCAGCGGTGTCTCTGAGTTGTTAGTGACTAGAAGTAACACAAGAAAGGCAGAAGGGGTGCCAGCACTGTCTGCTTCTTGGTGGTGGGGCTAGTCTAGGCACAGACGTATTTAGGATAAATAGCCTGGTCTATATCTTCATTATATTTCAGTGCAAACTTTTTAAAAAGCTATGATATATTAGAATGATGGCATTATTAAAGGATTCATGAAATTGGAAAATGAAAGAAAGGGAATTAGTGAATTTTAAGTGAATGTTTTTCAAGAATTTATCACTGAGGAATACCCAAAATTTTCTTAATCATACTTCAGATTTGAAAAGTAAGATAATTTATCCTTTGCTTTAGGACTTTTCAGAAAATGTGTGGCAGAAAATAAAATTAGGTGCAATTACATGTAAATCTTGTGACTAAGAATTTGGACAATTAAATTTTAATAATTTTTCAAAAGTGATATTAATGTGTGGTGATTATGATTCAAGAAGTTTATTTACTTTGCTTCAGTGTTTTAAATTTTCACTGTTAAGATACTTTCATTTTTAGGATAAACTATAATTTTTCCCTCAACTTTTCTCCACATTTAGTCTCAATACCTAATTTTCCAAATTTTGTTGAATATGAATTCCAGACATTTCTTTCTGGAATGAGGCCTTTTCCTTCCAGAGCAACTAAAGAGATTAGAAATTGCAAAACGTGTATGGTTTTAATCCCCTGCAGAGTGGCTAGAAAAGTTGTTTTAGGTTATCCTGGTGACATTTATTAAGATCAGAAGGCCCAGAGATAAGACCATCAGAAATGTTTGTTTTACTTAACTATTTAGAACCTCCCACACCTGCTTAGCTCAGTGATCCTAACTATCTTGTAATTGCCTACATTAAATGTTCAGTGGAGAGAAGGCAATAATACATCACTTTAAGAAAAGTGCACCACCTTTTCTTTTGCGTAAGTTTTATAATTCTATTGAAGAGATAAAAAGCAACCAAGTCATTTGATATATGAACACACTATTAAGCATTGGGCACATTTTCTTTCATCAGACACTATAATTTTATTTTTAGCGCCATAAATTTAATTAGATTCAGAGTTTAATTCATTAATAATTTTTTGTATCAGCCCTCCTTCCTGTTTTAGGAAAATATGATACTTAAAGAAAACAGATTTTTCCCTCTCCTATAATTTTAAAAACCCTCTACAAGCAGCAGGCAATTGAATCATTTCCTATACTGTTATTTTTTCTTTGGATCTTAAGCAAAACTTGACAATTTAATTCGTGGAAACAAAATTTACCAAAATTCACTTCAGAATGATATCTTTTTTAAAATGAATTGCTAATTCATTCATGGGACAAAATCCTATTTGGTGTGTATCCTTAATATTTCCTGATTGTTCATTTTTGCTGAAATCGAACCCATCTCATCCTGTTGGGTTCTAGTAGACCTCATCAGACTTGTGTGTATGTGCACATATTGCATAGTGAAATATATATCCACAGATATAATTATTCTCCCTGAGGTCATTCAACAAATAGGAACCCAGGATCATGTGCTCTGTAGTTTACTAAAGCCCCATGGAAAACCCTACTGCAGTAGCTATGCAAAGTTCTGGTTAAATATTGTCCTATCGTTTGCCCTGCTCCGTCTGTTGTTTTTACGCTAAAGACTCAGCTTGGGTTGGAGGCAGTATTGACTTTGTAATTAAACCATTTTACCTTCAGAATTTTGTAATCACTGCATTTCAAACCATCTGTTGTGGTGAAAAGGTGAACTCTCTTTTTACCCTCAAGGTACAGAAAAAATCTACAGTGGTCTTTTTAAAACTTGAGTCCTAATTTTATCTCCTTGATTTGCTAAAGTATTGGAAGGAAAAAAAGAAATTCTTTCTGAGGGATGGGAAAGGGAAGCTGTCATATAATTCAAAATGAATGCAGATGAAAGTACTTTCTTATTTGTAGCTTTTTTCAAATTTACTGTGTTTCTTCATATGTGCAGAGTTATTAATTTAATAGAGAAGGAATGTGGTAATACTGAAGACAGATCTCAATGGTTCAGAGTCCTGGGAACTTTTCTTGCTCACTTGCTGTGGAATCGTCAGGAGTGTGACCATATGCATTAGCCACAGGCTCCTTATTATGTGTGACAGTGAGTAGAGTGTTCTTAGAGCACCAGTAGAATGTTCAGGAAAGAGGAAAATATTCTTTAAATAAATTGCTTAAGAAATGTATTGGTGTGATATTGATGGAGAACACACAGGCCCACCTTTGTTCCCAGAAAGAGGAAGGACAGGAGTGCCACATTTACTTCCTACCCCCACACCATGGATATGAGACCACATGAACTACCATAAATTGTACCTTTTGCATTTGGGAGATGTAGCCAAAAGAGTTTGAAAATATGAAATTTAGAGTCAAATGAAGGGCCAAGCATAGCTTGGCCACTTTCTAGTTCACAGATTTAAGGAAGTTGCTTAAACTTCCAAAGGTTCTTGCAAACAAATAGCAATTCACATCACAAAAAAGTATAAAAACAAAGGGATTGACACAAACACTCATTCTGTAATATAATCTTGGCTACAGGTAAGTATATTGCATACATTATGACTTATATGTCTATTCCTAAGCATATGCCTAACAAAAATAGTGACATGTGTTCACAAAAGATGAGCCAGAATTTTTTTTGAGCAACTCTGTTAGATATAAGATTGTGAAAATAAAAAATCCTTCTATCACAGGGTTATTGTGGGGGCTTTGTGAGATATAAAATATTTTCTACTATTAGGAAGCATAACAAACAGTTTACTTCTATCATAATCTGTTGAGCTATCTGAAAAATTCTTGAGGCATTTCACCTTTAAGTTTCAGTGTAGTTTATCATAATTGGATATGTACGTTGATAGTGGATTAATGAAGCAGTTTTGTAGTTCTCTTTCTGTTTTCCTGAGCTATATTACCCATATCCATTTGTAGAGAGGAAGGAGCCAGGGAAATAATATCCATCTGCCACAAAATTAATTGAAGACTTTTTTTCTCTCTTGCTCTTCTTTTTCTTCCTCCCTCTTCTCATCAAATAATTTTAATACTTTGAACAAAAGATAAAATTTGTAGATCCCTCCTAAAAAGTTATGAACAGCCCCCAAACAGCTGATTATAATGTGGGGCTGTAGTATAAGGGGGCAGGGTAAGGAAAGGAGAGGATGGGTGGGAGTAGGCCAGGAACTTCATCCTCAGAATTGTAGTATCTCAGAATCCAAGCTTCAATCTCAGGCTTCCTGGCTTTCCTTCCTGGTTGCTTCAGTTTACTCATTATGTAACTTTGGGGAGCCCACCTATCTTCAACACCCTATTTCCTCATCAGTAAAATGGAGATAATGATAGTAGTACTTCCACGGGTTGACGGGAAGGCTAAGGTTCTACGTACAATACATGTGGTACAGCACCTGGGGTGCAGCAGTTACTCATCAGATTCATTAATTCTTATAAGATCTGCAAAATTAATATGTGATGACTATTTGTTGCACATCAGAATTCAAGGTAAGAGAGCTGCCACCGATGTTATAATAATTCAGAAATAGTTAGGGGCATTCAATGCTCTTACAAGTTTATTTATCCTCTGGTAAGCTCCAGGTTTTTTCTTTAATGGAGTTAACTATGACTGGATGAACAGGAACTGTTATAAAAACTATATTTTGTGGCCGAAAACCATTAAAGTAAACAACAATCCTACCTATCTTGTAATATAAGATGAAAAATAACACATTGTGCTAGGCACATAAAAATTACTAAAGAAGTGTGCATTCAAAGAATAATCAATAATATATATTACTTTGAAACCACTAAAGTGAAAGAAGGTTTATAAGGGGGGGGGCTGATTAAAAATTATATGCAAAGAAAAACAAATGCTCCATAAAATTTTGTTCCATTTGTGTTTAGAAAAAACAAGATATATATGTATATGCATATACATATTTATAATTTATTTTAATCTGGTAGCATAAGTTTATAATTATTTAGGACAACAACCTCAAAAGTTTTCTATAAAAAGTCTATGTAAACGCATAATCCAGGGACACATTAGGATATATAAATATTTTAACTGGGAGAAAATTTATGGAAAAATCCATAAAAATGTAAAAGGTCTACTGAGTAAAAAATAACTTCTTTTTTACATTCTGTAATCAGTTCAGAAAGCAATAGTTTCTAGAACTCAAAGGATCACAGGGAAGTTTCTATAATCCTTAAAACTTCATCTGGTTTATTTCTTCCTATGGATAAGAAATTCTTTGGTATGAATATACAGTTTTTCTATGAGTCAATGCCTGGTCTCCTGCCATAGCTCAGTTCCTGCAGTGATAGGTCCGTGGTGCATACTTGAGTCTGTAAGAGATTCCTTCTGTTCACATGGGAGATGGGGAGAAGTAAAATGGAAATTCTTCAAATCTTCCTGGAGAAAAAAACTGTGTGGAACACAATTCACAGCTGAATGAGCAGCCTGACACTGCTTAGGAATTCCTAACTATTCTTTTAGACGTGTATGTGAACATACTAATAACATCCTATCATCTGCCTTTGTCCAGGTCAGAGACTTTCCTTTCTCTTATCAGCATAGATAAAAGGAAGAAAATCAGATGGGGAGAAAGCTGGGAACCCATCAGCTGTACATTGGCTGCCCAATTGTTCTCCTGGGGCTCTGCTCATCTTGCCAGTCAACTAGCTCACAAAGGACTCAGCTTTGATCTGATCTGACTCTGTTTGACAAAGCCAGTTGCAGAGGCTCTTCATGGAGACAGCAGATTACAGACAATACCATGTCAAAGAAATGCTATCTTCTAGCCATGTACACACTGAGAGCTATCTATTCCTGGCTATGCTTGTTTCAAGGAGGCCCAGAAATGAGGCAACTGTGGAATGGAAGACATCTATTTACCTCACTTATAACTTCTGCCTGAGAAAGGCTGAATTCAGGGGCAAGGACTAAGTAATAATAGTATGAGATGTAAAAATCATAGAGTCATTTCCAAGGAGTAGCTAGAAAGAATACCGGTTAACTCAGGCAGCAAAATCTGCTCTGTCTCTGACCAGAACACCTTCAGCTGTTGAAAGTGAACAATGAGCTGCATGTGCTGGCACACATCTGTAATAACAGTATTTGTGAGTCTGAGACAAGAGGATAACAGGTTTGAGGACAGCCTCAGCCATGTAGCAAGACTTTCAGCAATCTAGTAAAATCCTGTTTAAAAACAAAAAATAAAAAGGGCTAGGGGTAGATGAGAGGTAGAATGCCCCTGGGTTCAATCCCAGTACCACAAAAAAAGAAAAAAAAAGAATAAGGGAAAGAAAGAAGAAAGAAAGAAAGAAAGAAAGAAAGAAAGAAAGAAAGAAAGAAGGTAAGAAAGAAAGAAAAGAGGAAGGGAGGCAGGGAGGGAGGAAGGAAGAAAAGAGTAATGATAATTACAGATGGCTGAGAGTAAACTTGCAGGTATGTGATACAAATTCTGAAATTTCATTTTGGCCATTGCTACCACTCTGATTGAGGAAAGAGATTCTGATTTTATGTTGGCCAACACCCATGCAAGGAAGAATGATATTTTCATAATTTAAAATAATCTGTATAAAACATATAACCTCAAATTGATACAAAACACAAAGTTATTACACTATGAAAACTTAGGTTCAGAATTGAGCAAATGACATTGTTGATGTCAAGAAAACAGACTGAATTTTGTCCTCATCCTTATCCTTAGGTTGGTGAGTTACATAGTAGTTTAGTCCCTTTCTGGCTGCGGAGCCTTAGAAACATCAAATAAAATGAGATTGCATTACATCACATTTTTTTCATACTAAGACTTGCAACTCTTAGTTCTGCAGTCTATTGAAGTTAATGAATAAAAAACTGAAGCTCTTACTCAGCTTCACTGCCTTTTAAAAGTTGAAAGAAGATACACTTATCTTTAAACCTGAGATTTCATGCTCAGAGTGATGTTGTCACTCAGGTTGTCTTGATGCTTCCCAAGCCTTTTCATTGGTCTAGGCACTCCTCTGGTCATTCAGATGTGAGAGTTTCCCACAGTCCAAGTCTATTCATTTACTCTACTTAAACACATTCTCCAAAAATCTCTTCTGGTCCAATTAAACAGATATTGTTTAAATTCTGCTTAGGTAAAATACAAGTGGTGTGTTATGTTTTGATTTGTATCTTTCCTTGGGCAATGGTAACAAATCTCTAAAACCAAGTGTGTGCACATCTTTCATTAACTAATACAGTGCTTATCTTTTCTCTTTGATATATATCATATATATATATATATATATATATATATATATATATATATATATCACAAACTAAATCAGATAATGCAAAGTGTTGCTTAAAAATAAGACAAGTATTCAAGGATAGATCTTTCCACAAATCAAATTCAAACAGGGCCTGCTTGGTAGCAAAATTCTCAGGAAAACACAGATTAGAGCCGGGCCTGGTGGCTCACACTTGTAATCCTAGTATTTGGAAGTCTGAAACAGGAGGATCGTGGTTTGTGGACAGGCTCAGCTACTTACAGAGACTCTTTGCAATTCAGTGAGACCCTGTTTCAAAATAAAAGAATAAAAATAGAGCTGAGGATGTAGCTTGGAGGTAGAATGCCCCTGGGTTCCATCCCCAATACTGCATAAAACAAAACAAAAACAAAACAAAACACAGATTAGGCCCTGGTCACTAGCAAATAACCAACAGTTTCTGGAATGTGACTTTACCTATACTTTAATTACCAATTTCTAATACAATTTATGGTAGATTTTTAGAAATTATAATAATATTCACCCTAATTTAATGATTATAGGAAGTCACTCAATAGAAAGTCTCCTGTAATTTCCTCCTCTCTGGAATACCACTATCAACAGTTTGAGATATAGATTTTCCCCTAGTATTTTCTTATTTATTCTTATACCACAAAACTGTAAAAAAAAAACTCTACACTTCACCACATTTAGAGATTTTTCTATGTGTCTCAGAAAATACTAGATTTTAAAAATCATTTTGGAGGAGCAAGCAAAGCCAAACTCATCTTGTAGTGTTTGCTTTGCAGCGATACTCAAAGTAAAGCCACATACCTCCCAAATGTGGTAAGCTGAAGTGAAAAGTAAGAAGAGATTGTTCAAGGACTTTCTAATTATCATGAAATAATATCATTTCCAAAGGCTCAAAGGACATGGAGAAAGGCATGAACCCTCTCATCATCGCTATAGCTGGACAGTCTGCAGAGGTGGTTGTACGAATCTCTTCATATCTGTATTTGACCAAGATGCACTGTGGAGTCTTGATTAGTGATTGTTCTCTGGATCTCCTTCCACATTTCTCCTTTGCTGTTTTATTCTTTATACCTAACCCAGCAGCTAGACTTTTTTTCCTATCTACATATTTCTTGAAATTTCTAATTTTAAAAGTTTGAAGTAATTTTAAGAAAATATCATTTCTACTACAGGAAGAGTAAATGACTTATTGTGAGTTCATTATTAGTCATTTTCATCCCATTTTTATGTCTACCCCTCCTTTAAAAAATTTTTTATTGGTGCATTGTAGTTATACATCTTAATGAGGTACAAGATGGTAGAGGCATACGTGCACAATCACCCAGTTAGCCCTTACCCAGTTTCTACCCCATTTCCTCTTCCTCCCTCATTCTCATATTTGATTTAGTGTTTGACATTGATTTGTTTGTTATTGTACATCATGTGCATCAGAGAATTTCCTTCTTCCCCCTTCTCACCTCTGTTAGGTCACCTTATTTGCTCATCTACAGTTTCTCCTTCTTTGTCTGGAGTTCCTTCTATGACTCATTTTCTCCCTAGCTTCTGCATATTAGGAAAAGCATCCAATTTCTTCTCTTTTGTGACTGACTAATTTCAGTTAGCATAATGTTCTACAGTTTCATTCATTTCTCTGTAAATGATATAATTTTGTTTTTACTTATGGCTGAGTAAAATTCCATTGTGTACATATCCCATAGTTTTGTAATCCATTCATCTGTTGATGAACATCGTGGCTGGTTCTATAGTTTGACAAAAGTGAATTGTGCAGCTATGAACATAGATATGCATGTATTAGTTTGGTAGTTTGCTTCCCATTCTTTTGGGTAGATACCCAAAAGTGGTATTGCTGGATCATATGGTAAGTTCATTCCCATTCTTTTGAGGATCCTCCATAGAGTTTTCCAAAGTGGTTGCACTAATTTGCAATCCCACCAACAATGTATTAAAATTCCCACTTCTCCTCATCCTCGCCAGCATTTGTTGTTGTTTGTGTTTTGAATGATTGCCATTCTAGTTGGAGTTAGGTGAAATCTCAGGGTAGTTTTGATTTGCATCTCTCTGATTGTTAATGATGTTGAGCATTTTTTCATGCATTTATTGGCTATTTGAATTTCTTCTTTCATGAAGTGTCTATTTAGTTCACTTGCCCAATTTTTTTTTTTTTTTTGGTGGTACTGGGGGTGGAAACCAGGGACTTTTCTACCTCCAGGATATAATCACAGACCTATTTTATACTTTATTTGGAAACAGGGTCTCATTAAGTTGCTGAGAACCTCACTAAATAGCTGAGGCTGGCTTTGACTCTGCAATTCTCCTCTCTCAGCCTCCCAAGTACTGGGATTACAAGCATGTGCCACCATGCCTGGCCTTCACTTGCCCAATTTTTTATTGGGTTATTTGTTTTCCTAGTGCTGATTATCTTGAGTTCTCTGTATATTCTAAATATTAGTCCTCTATCAGATAAGTAGAAAGCAAAAATCTTCTCCCATTCTGTTGTCTCTCATTTGAGGTTCTTTTTTTAATATTTTTTAGTTGGTGCATTATATTCATACATTATATTGGGGTAAAAAACTTGTGTGTACATACATGTACACACCACTGATTTAATCCCTACCCAATTCCCATCCCCTCCCCTCCCCATCCCTCCTTCCCTTGCTTGGCTTAGTGGTTGACTTCCATATGTTTAAGTACATTGTGTGTTTTAAAGATTTTCCTCTTCCCCCCTCCTTTCTCCTCCTTTAGGTTGTCTTGTTTGCTCCTCTATAGGATTTCCTTTTTCATCTAGAGTTCCTCCTATGACACATTTCTCCTTAGCTTGGGAGAAATCTGTTGAGGTTCTTAATAAGCTTCCTTTATTGTACAGAAGCTCTTCAGTTTCATGCAATCCCACTATTCATTCACCTTTTTGTTTCTTGTGCCTTTGGGGTCTTGTTGAGAAAGTTTTTACCTGTACCTATGTCTTGCAGTGTTGGACCTCTGCCCTCTTCAAGGAGCCTGGTCTCTGGTCTAATTTCCAAGTCTTTGATCCATCTTGAATTGACTCTTGTGCAGGGTGAAAAATTGGGGGTTATTTCCATTTTCTGCATATGGTTAGCCAGTTTTGCCAACACCATTTGTTGAAGAGGCTATCTTTTTTTCCCAGTGTATGTTTTTGGCCTCTTTGTCAAAAATCAATTGGCTATAAGTGTGTGGATCTGTTTTTGAGTTTTCTATTCTGCTCCAATGGACTATGTATCTGTGTTTGTGCCACTACTATGCTGTTTTTATTACTATGGCTTTGTAGTATACTTTAAAGCCAAAGAAACCACATAAACATGTAGAGACTGAACACCACACTGCTAAATAAAGAGTGGGTCATAAGTATGGGGTAAAATAAAGAAATTTCTAGAAACAAATGAAAATAGAGATACAACATATCAAAACCTGTAGGACACTTTGAAGGTAGAATTAAGAGGAAAATTCATAGCACTGAATGCCCACATAAGAACAGAAAAACATCAAATAAATAACCTAATAACACCTCAAAGCCCTTGAAAAACATGAACAATCTAACCCCAAAGCCAGTAGGAGACAGAAAATTATTAAAATCAGAGCAGAAATCAGTGAAGTAGAGAATATAAAATTACAGAAAATCAACAAAACCCCAAACTCGTTTTTTAGAAAAAATTAACAAGATAGATAAACCACTAGTCAACTTAACAACAACCAAAAAAAAAGACAGAATCAACCCATATTATGAAGATAAGAGATAAAAAATGAGATATTACCACTGACAGTATAGAAATCCAAAGAATTATTGGAAATTACTTTGAAAAACTATGCGCCAACAAAATGGAAAATCTGGAAGAAATTGACAACTTTTCAGATAAATACAACCTTCCTAAACTGAGTCAAGAAGATATGAAAATTTAAGGAAACCAATAGCAATCAAAGAGATTGAAAAAGCAATAAAGAGCCTACCATCAAAGAAAAGCCCAGGGCCAGATGGTTTCCCAAGTGAATTTCTTAAAACCTTTATAGAAGATCTAATTCTGATACCCCCTCCTTTTTTTTTAAAGAATAATTTGGATTCATGAAACCTGTTTGCATTCAAGATGGTATGCAAACATATATCTATCTTGTCTTGAATTATCCTCTCTCTCTCTCTCTCCCTCTCTCTCTCTCTCTCTCTCTCTCTCTCTCTCTCTCTCTCTCTCTCTGCAGTACCGAGGGCATAAGGGCAGCTGGAACATGTGGTCTTTTGTTTGATTAAAGGTAATGATCAACCAAGCCCAGAGGAAGATAGGTCAGCTTTCCTAGTTCACCTGCCTAATAGAATCTTTTTACGTTCTTTCCCATTGTGAGCCCATCTGTGCCACCATTAAGTTAAAAAAAAAAACACAGAAATAAAGGGATTGGCTACAGAAGGAACAGAACATTTAACATTGCTGTGAATATGCATATGTAGTAATTACCACTCTTAATGGAAATGCATTATTTTCTCATTTCTGTGAATCTAAAGCACCATAGATTGCTTGCTTTTTTGTTGTTGTTTGTTAGCATATTTGATCTTTTATTTTATTTTTCTATATCACCATGTTGTCCTTATGTTTCTGTTCTTCTTCTTTATGTTTTAAGTAGAGGGCACAAACCTGACATTAGTGCCCTAAAACACCAAAAATGATTTATATATTCTACAATAAATATTTTCTAATTGTAATTTCTAAAACAAATTTTTTTATTTATGAAGAAGAATGACAAGGGAGGAAAATTCATTCCAGAGTTCCTTAAGTGTTAGCTATATTAATGTTTCTTCTAGCACTTAAGGAAAGTGTATACAATATCTTGGAATTATCTATAAATCTATTTGTTTTAAGATTCAAATGATATTAATACTTTAACTTTACAGACCCTATATTTCCATTTCTTTAGATCGTATTCCCTGGTGCTTAGCAATACTTGTTGGTTGATATATTGATTGATCAATTCAGAAAAAAAGCTTCCAGAGATGTGATTGGAAGGCAGTGACAGTTGGCAACAGAATGGGAACAGTGAATAAAGAATTGTCATATCAGCTACTACAGAGAAGTCTAAGGAAGTCACATGTTTTTCTGACAAGGCTGTTTTTATGTTATTATCACATTATGACCATTTATATACAGTCATGAAATTTAAAAGACAAGCATTAAACTTTCAGCTTGTAAAGCAGGGCTTCTTCACACATTTCTAAATCTCACTCTGTCCCCCAGGTCATGCATGGGGATGTGGGAGTGCATATGAGGGGTGGGCTGGTAGTCAGCAATGGAGTAAGGTTGTCTAAGGGAATTTTATTAGGTAAAATGAAAGGCTGAATATTTAATGTCTGCCTTTAGATGAGCTTAAATGTGTCTTTGGCTTGTTAATGTTATATCAAAACTTCTGCTTCTCCAGAAAATACCATTATATGTCTTCTCTCTATATGCATGTCTAGTTAAATCTACCATACTTCAATCCATGCAGACAGTGAATATCATGAGATGTGCCTGTGAAGTTGGAATTTCTAGAAATCTCTGCCTTATCATGAAAATTTTGTATCTGTGTTGCTTTGATAATGGAGTTTTTCTTTAAGATGAAGAATACCAATCATGAGGGGGGAAACACAACCTGGTGAGGTAATTTTATTCTTGATGTAGCATTAAGAAATAAGCAATAGCTGGGTATGGTGGCATACAACTATAATCTCAGTACTTGGGAGGCTAAAACAGGAGGGTTGCAGATTCAAGACCAGCCTCAGGAATTTAGCAAGATAAGATGCTCAGAAAAATAGCAAGACTCTGTTTAAAAAATAAAAAGAAACAAACAAACAAAAAACATGGTTGGAGGTATAGCTTGGAGGTAGAATGCTCCTGGGTTTAATTGCTAGTACTATAAAAGGAAGAAAGGAAGGAAGGAAGGAAGGAAGGAAGGAAGGAAGGAAGGAAGGAAGGAAGGAAGGAAGAGGAAGGAAGGAAATAAAGAGAATACACAGCCAAATAACATTTCTGCTTTACACACCAAGCACCAGGACTATCCCATTTTTCTTCTGCCAGGATATTGAGGCAAAGCTTGAAAGAACAAGCTTCATACACAGACAGTCATGTTGTAGATCCTGCCAAAGGATGTAAGCAGATGGTCAACAGCATGTGGGTAGAGAATGTCATGGTCATGGTGTTTTTTGGGGATCTTCTTCAGGCCCACTGTTCTTCCCAGTCTATGTATTCTATCTAGATAATAACTTTATTGCTTATAGCTATAGTAACAACTTATCTTAATGATCATCAAATACACATTTCCAACCTTTAGTTTTCCTGAATTTCAGACTGGAAATAAGTCAATCCAGGCACTTCAAAATGAACCTGTTTATACTCATTACATCTCTTGTCCCTCTTAATCAGAGTATCCCATACAGAATGACCGTACTTCTTATAGTTCTTAGTTAATATCACCACCTCATACCTGGTCTCCTGGATCTTTTTATTTTCTTTCCCATCATTCTTAACATCACTACACTCTCCCACATCCAATTAATCAGGTGTTCTAGTTTTGTTTACCTTTCAAATTGATCATAAGAGTTGAAGACCCAAACATCTTTAGTTGATATATTACAGTATATTTGCCACTGTTTATAAAAGTTACAGTAACCATAGGAATTCCAAGCACTCAATACAACTTTTATGTCATTGTTATGAGGCTTATGTTATAAGGCTTCTAATAATTTACTGAATTTCAAAAGAAACATGCATAAATAGACCTGACTCAGTAAGAAGTCCAAGCAAAAGTTATTTCCTTAATGTACCTTGGAAAAATCCTGATTATTGGATCTTGTTTGCACTGACCTTTGGCATAAATTTGGATTTGGTGCCTTGAATGGGGATATGTGGATGATGTGTCTGAATCACTCCTTTTATCTAAGGGAATGCATGGTACGTCTAGCCTTGAAACCAGAAGGCAGATGAGTTGCTAGGCTATTGAGAGGTGTGTTTGCATGGAGGAATAATTTCAAGGGAGGAAACCATGTGTTTATAACCTCATCAATATTAACTGAACTTGAAAGAATGACTTGTGACATTACCATTGATAGTGGATGAAACAGTACTCTCCATAGTGTCTGACTTTCACGAAGCATGGTTACTTAATGGTTATTTACCTTCACTTATGTTTACTTGCTCTTGTTCTTCATTGTACATTGTGTTCATCATTTCTTACCTAGACTATTGCCATACCTAGACAGATCTGCCCACAGTTAATGCAAATGCAAACAAATTTTCATATTTTAAGGTCTTTTTTGATATATAGGCCAACAAGGCTATATTTCACAATAATTTATTATCTTAAAGTTTCTGCTAACATTTTGCATAGCCATAAATGTGGTATATTGCATAGGGTTGCTATGAAGATTAAGAGCACATCCATTGCAGGCCGGGTGTGGTGGCGCACGCTTATAATCCCTGTGCTTGGGAGATGGAGACAGGAGGATCGCGCTGGTTTGGAGCCAGCCTCGCTGGCTTAAGAGACCCTGTTTCCAAATAATAAAAAATAATATAAAGTAGGTTTGGGAGTATAGCCCGGAGGCAGAAGGGCTTCCAGGAACCCCAGTACCGCCACCAAAAAAAAAAGTGCATACATTACACTACATTAAAGTGCATACATTAAAGTGCATACATTACAAATATTTTAGGAAGAATTCCCATTTAAGTATGTTAAAATGATTTAATTATCCTCTATAATTTTTATTTTAAACATTGTTAGTGTGGCATCATTTTTCTCTACCTCTAAAGTAGACAGGTAAAATTTATTATGGGGGGGGCGCAGGAAACAATAGAGGCCACACGCGCAGAGTGAGCGCTCGCAGCCTCCCCACCCCTCCCGCAACATATGACCCAGGGATCCCAGACTAGCCCGCCGCCATGGCCGACAGGGAAGCAGCCTTTGACGACGTGGTGGAAGAACGTGTGATCAACGGAGTACAAAATATGGAAAAAGAACACACCTTTTCTGTATGATTTGGTGATGACCCATGCTCTGGAATGGCCCAGCCTAACTGCACAGTGGCTCCCAGATGTAACCAGACCAGAAGGGAAAGATTTCAGCTTTCATCAACTTGTCCTGGGGACACATGCGTCGGATGAATAAAACCACCCGTGATAGCCAGCGTACAGCTGCCTAATGATGGTGCTCAGTTTGATGCATCACACTGAGAAAGGAGAATTTGGAGGCTTTGGCTCAGTTAGTGGGAAAATTGAAATAGAAATCAATATCAACCATGAAGGAGAAGTAAACCGGGCCTGCTATGTGCCCCAGAACCCTTGCACCATTGCAACAAAGACTCCATCAAGTGACGTGCTTGTTTTTGACTATACAAAACATCCTTCTAAACGAGACTCTTCTGGAGAGTGCAACTCAGACTTGCATCTCTGTGGACATCAGAAGGAAGGCTATGAGCTTCCTTGGAACCCAAATCTCAGTGGTCACTTACTTAGTGCTTCAGATGACCATACCATCTGCCTATGGGACATCAGTGCTGTTCCAAAGGAAGGAAAAGTGGTCGATACAATGACCATCTTTACAGGACATACAGCAGTAGTAGAAGATGTTTCCTGGCATCTGCTCCATGAGTCTCTGTTTGGGTCAGTTGCTGATGATCAGAAACTTATGATCTGGGATACTTGTTCAAACAATACTTCCAAGCCAAGCCATTCAGTTGATGCTCACACTGCGGAAGTGAACTGCCTCTCTTTCAGTCCTTATAGTGAATTCATTCTTGCTACAGGATCAGCTGACAAGACTGTTGCCTTATGGGATCTGAGAAATCTGAAACTTAAGTTGCATTCCTTTGAATCACATAAGGATGAAATATTCCAGGTTCAGTGGTCGCCTCACAGTGAGAATATTTTGGCTTATAGTAGTACTAATCGTAGACTCAATGTCTGGGATTTAAGTAAAAGTAGAGAGGAACAGTCCCTGGAAGATGCAGAAGATGGCCCACCAGAATTGTTTATTCATGGTGGTCATACTGCCAAACTATCCGATTTCTCCTGGAATCCCAATGCACCTTGGGTGATTTGTTCTGTATCAGAAGACAATATCATGCAAGTATGGCAGATGGCTGAGAACATTTATAATGATGAAGATCCTGAAGGAAGCGTGGATCCAGAAGGACAAGGATCCTAAATATGTCTGACCTTGTGATTTTAGACTCCCCTTTTATCCCTCTCAACCCTAAGATTGATTTAACACTGGTTTTGAGACACAGACTGTGTTCAGTGATCCCTCTATTGCAAGTACCACCAACAATGCTAGTAACCCAAACAGTGGGTGTTTTCTAAATATTAACTTGGGCACTTGATTCAACAAAGCCAGACTTATATTTAAATTTTTTTCAGGAATTTTGTAGTAAAAAACCCAGGTCTAAAGTAGCTACAGAAAGGGGAATATTATGTGTGGTTATTTTTCTTCTCAAGCTATATCCTCAAGTTTTTCAGACTCATTTAAGTAAAGGCTAGATTGTGTAAGGAATAGAGCCAGGTGAAGTGTGTGTCTGAGTCATGAACCATAAATACTGCAAGATGTCTTTTTTATTCAGGAATTAGGGAAGATTCGAGTCAATATAGATTCCTACTCTAAAATTGTCGCATCTGACTTTCCAGAACGCACATTTTCCTATAAAAACCAGTCTCTTGGTTTCTTCAGTTAAGTCAAAACTACATGTACTTCCTTCCCCATATATTTTTGCTTGTTAGTGTATTTCTTTCTGTTTTCATATTATTCATTTACTATCTGTGAAATGGTTTTTGTTGTGTTTTTTTTTTTTAACTTGGGACCACTAAGTTGTAAAGATGTATGTTTTTACCTGGCAGTTGTACCACAAGTGGACTGTCATGTTGAGAAGGGTGAATAGATAGCTTGTATTTGTTTTGAAAATTAAATGAATTCTTGATAAGAGTTGTAATTTTTTTAGGAGTTAGTCCTTGACCACTAGGTTTGATACCATCTCCATTTTGGGTGATCTGTTTCACCAGCAGGCCTGTTACTCTCCATGACTAACTGTGTAAGTGCTTATAATGGAATAAATTGCTTTTCTACATAAAAAATTTATTATGAGATACATACATATTACAGGGATTCTACTCACTAGACCTACGAATAGTTGGTCAGGATGCTACAGTGGTTTTGTTTCCTGGACATCAGACATGCTGCAAATATCAGGGAAATGTTTGTAGTTATCTGGACAATTCTTTATGTTGAAGAAATTAACTCTGTATTTATATGTTAAGTTTAAGGGAAAATTATACTGGGTTTGGGGGATATTCCATATTATATTATTTCCAATAAATCAGGAAATCATTATTTTTTTCTAGACACCATTAAATCTAGAAACAACCTAAAAACCCATTAGCTGGGACTTGTTATTATAACATATCCATATGAAGAAATTCTACATGCCTAATAACAATCTTTAGTCAAAGGAAACTAAATTACACAGAAAAATATTCATTTAGACAGTAAGACAATAATGATTATTGATCCAGCTGGCTCTAGCCTCAAGATGCGATATGGTGCACAGCATTTCAAACAATGGTCTCACAGGTGATCACTCATTCTGAATGTAAAGGTGTTCCTTACATGCAATCTTAGTTAACTAAACATAGTTTTATTGTGGGGACTATATCAGAAAAACCTGATAATTGCCTCAACTATCCCAGAGAATAAAGTCTACCTTAGGATACAGAAGTGTAAGTGTCATGTTGGAGAAATACAGGACCTAACAGAAACATATAGAAGGGGCCCATCCTGGACTTTGGGAATTTAAGACTTCTTAGGGAATCCAACATAGGTACTGCAAGAATCGGTAGGTAATGAAGAATCAGCCAAGGGCAAAGCATTTAGAAAGAGACTTTATTGAGTTAATTAAATCCCTATGTATTATGTTGGGTGTGGTGGTATACACCTGTAATCTCAGTACTAGAGAAGCTAAGTCAGGAGCATCCCAGGTTTGAAGCCAGACTCAACAATGTTGTAAAACCCTTAGCAACTCCACAAGACCCTGTTAAAAAAACTCACGTATTAGCTTTCTTATCTTAGCCTCAGCCACAATTAGACTTCTATATATCTTTATAACTTGAAGGTCTCTCAAGGCCTTTTCCCAGGCTTTTAGTATCACTTTGTAATACATTAAAAGACCAAGAATTGAGCCAAAAACTTCCATTAAATACGGTTTTCTTTTTCAATTTTGTTTGTGTCAAATGCTAACGTCCTGAAATATTTTAGAGCCATTAAGGCTATTGATTTTTATAAAAATTTCTTATCTCTGTTAGCCATTTATCATTCATATCCCCCTGCTTTCTACGGTGACCACAAAATGTAAAGAATATCCCAGTATCTACAGTATGATTACTTTTTCCATTTAAAAATCCTATAACCCTTCCAATTGCAGACAAAGTTGTCCAAAGCACATCCATTATAATAATGAATATTAGCCCCAAACAGGAAAAGTAATGAGAAAGCTTTAGACCCATGTATGCAAGTGCAGGCCTTGTTCTGAGGTCAGAAAGGAACTGGCAGAGATCCCGAGGAGAGCTATAATTTGTGTTTAAGAAAAAAGTGAAGGAGGAGGGGTGGAGTTGGGGTTAACACGGTCATCATGTCAAGAGCTGTGAGTCTGCACTGGGTTGTACATGAAGCTGACAAGGATGAGAGCTCAGAGGATAGTAAGGAGGGACAGAGTCACCAGAAGGAGGGCATGAGCGATGGAGGTGACTCCCAAGTTTCTACCACCATAAGGGGGAGAGGAACATGTGGTAACGAGGCCATCTGAGAATAAAGAACTGGCCTGGGTTGTACATGCTGAGCGAGGGCATCATAGGGAGGGTTTTCTAATGGCTCAGTGGCTGGGGAGACTGCTTTTGGTTAGGGTAATGGTTCTCCTTGCAATATTAGGAAAGAGAATGGAAAGCACTTGGCCCAAATCTTGCAGTTTTGAAGCATTAGAAACATTCAGCACATTAATAATTTCTGTTTATTATTTTAATCAATTAGAAAAAAATTTGACTTCTAAGGAGAAAGGAAATTAGTCAATGGAAAATGCTTTCTTTGTAACAGAAATTTTTACAGAAAAACTTCATGTTTTGACCATTTATTATAGTTTGGTAAAAACAACGACAATCAGACTGAAACATTGACAGTTCCCCTCTTATAATTATTCATTAATAGAGGAAGAATTTGCATCATTGTATAAAACTTGTTAAATATGTATGAAAACAGGTTGTTTTAAAATATTTCTCTTAATCTTGTTATCATTTATAACAACCACACCATATTGTAACCAGTGAGTGCCACCTCTATGAAATCATTTCGGAAGTTAATGATTTACTACATTTTGTTTTTTCCCCTTTACTTTTACATGACAGAGTCTTATTTAATTAGCACTGGTCTAGGTTATCTTACTAGACAACACCAGCAATAGAGTAGTCTATATTGCACCTAAAGACACAAAAGAACAGTGTGTGTTATTTTTAATATCACCAATTCCATACAATCTGGAAAATAATATCTAGTAAGTTACTATTTACCAGGCCTGTATGACACGTCAGGAATCATCAAGCTAACAGACCATTGGTCAAGCCATCTCAACAGAAACTCCTGTGGTAAATACCATTATTAAACTTGTTTTGCAGATGAGAAAGTTGAGTCTCTAAGAAGTTATCTAACTTATCCCACAACTAAAGTCGCCTCAAACACAGATCCATCAAGCTCTGCAATGTTTTCAATTGCTACATATTTGACTTTTACTTTGAACACATATTTTGTGTTAATTCTGGCTTTAATATCTTACTAGAAGCTTGAATAACAACTTCAGCACTGCTATGTAGAGGCAAGCCTGGTATTCTTGGAGAAATCCTTTTCCCAGGGGGCACTCTAGGCTCTCTTTTTTCCCTGAGGTACCCTATCTGACTCTCAAAGGTGGGGAGTCCAGAAAAAGCTACACAGCAGTTTCACTAGGTCAAGCTACTTAGCACAGAAGTATATGCCCCCAGCTAGTTTTTTGCTTTGTTTCTGAGATTTGCCAGTTTGTTTCATTGTCTTACATCCAAGGTTCAACACACCCGCAGCAGGCATTCTCTGCTGGGTTGATAACAAAGTATCTTAATCCCACAGACCAGTGAATATTCAGCTTTATATAAAAATACATCAGACAGCATCTTCAAACGCATTTTCTTTGAGATGTTTCTTTGAGGAACAGAGAGTCAAATGGATATTATAAATTGTACAGGTGTCCAGACATTGAGTGATAAATGAAAATGTGTGTGTGTGTGTCAAACGCATTGTACAAATATATTTTCCTCACAATTCAGAGGCAAGAAATCTTGTCACTTTTTAATATAAGATTGGAACAGTTTTCTTATTTATGGAGGTCATGTGTAAAGCATTAATAAGCTAAGGTACACAAAACCAAATGACAAATCTTGATTAGCAAACTGCCCACGAAGCTCATATTTGCCTCGGTGTGTTATAGATGCTTGAAGGCTGTAAATCTCTGACCCTCATTCTGACTATTGATTAGTAAGAACACCACCCTCGTTTTTAACTAATAAAAACAATGGTTTCTCTTTGCTTTAGGGCAGGTGTCATATTGAGTGGTTAATTTTTCACTTTTGTGAATGCACTCCTTTCTAGATTCCTACTTGAAGGTTCTACAACTCTTTTTAAGAAAAAGTAAAATCACCACAGAGGTCTCTGTTTTGACCTCTTCACCTTTAGTTCCCTTTAACTATAGGGTTAAAATCAACCATGCTCAGTACAGGAAAATGTTATTTAAAAATATTATGGTATTTTCCATTTTCTTGTTATTTAATGCATTTTTTTCCAGAGAGGAAGTCTCAGATTAAATTTGTGGGAAAATAATAAAGAATTCTACCAAAACTTGTGTATATTGGCTGAAATAATTTGTGTGTGTATGGGGGGGGGGGGAGTACTGGGGATTGAACCCAGGGGCGATTCTACCTTTGAGCTACCCTATTTTATTTTTTGTTTGAAACAGAGTCTTACTAGGCTGCTGAGGGTCTTTTTCTGAGGCTGTTCTGGAACCTACAATCCTGTCTTAGCCTCCCAAGTACTGGGGTTTCAGAAGCAACACTGGGCTTGAAATAATTTTCAAAAGATACTCAAATTTGGCCGGGCGTGGTGGCGCACACTTGTAATCCCCGCGCTTGGGAGGCAGAGACAGGAGGATCGCGCAGGTTCGAAGCCAGCCACATGCGCTGGCTTAGGAGACCCTGTTTCCAAATATAAAAATGTAAATTTGAATTCTTCATAAAGAATTTCACGAGATTAATTTCCTTGAGTATGTGTTATAGCATACATGAAAAGGGCTTAAACTCTGGTAAATCATTTTTAATTGTGGAATACAGGAAAGCAGGGGTTTTCTCTTGAAAATACCTCAGCAGTTTCAGTTTATCAAAATCTCAGTTAGATTTTCTTTACCTGGTTCTTGTTGTTCTTTACAGATCTTCACAGTCATGCAAGTCCCATGTTCTGTCTACAAATTACTAAGACCATCATTAAAGTTGGAAAGCCCAGACCATCTCTCCACACTCATTCTGATCATTTTTTTCCAGACTTTTCATGCTGTATCACATCTTTTCATCTTTTTTGTCCAGTTGTAGGTTTCTCATGTCCTGGATTCTTGTCCAGAACATGTGTCCTGCTACTCATCTCTGCCAAAACCCCACCGCAAATTTCTTTCCTTTCACCATCCACTTCTTTCAGGTCTCAGCTGGTCCATCATTTCTTCCAAGAAGCTGCCTTGACTGGCTCTCTCTGCTCATTCCATCCAGCATGCCATGTACCTCCAGGAGCTTAACTATTACAAATTTTCTGAGCAACTGTCACATATCACACTTGCAATTATATCTTTTCTCCTCCTCCTCCTCCTCCTCCTCCTCCTCCTCCTCCTCCTCCTCCTCCTCCTCCTCTTCCTCCTCCTCCTCTTCCTCCTCTTCCTCCTCTGTCTCCTTCTTCTTCCTTCTCCCCCCTCTCTCCCTCCCTTCCTTTCTTCATTCATTTCCTCCCTCCCTCTTTTTTGGTACTGGGGATTGAACCCAGGAGCATTCTACTTCAAGCTACATCTCCAGCTTTATGTTTTAAAGTTTTTATTTGGAAACAGATCTCACTAGGTTGCTGAAAATCTTATTACATTTCTGAGGCTAGTCTCAAACCCAAGATCCTCCTGTCTTGGCCTCCCAAGTACTGCGATTTCAAATGTGTGCCACCACATCCGGCTGCATGATATTTTTTAATTGTAACCAACAGTATGAATATTTAGTGTCTGCCCCTCTTTTATTTAATGTCTGTCTGCCTTCATAAACTTTAAACTTCATGAGGGGAGGGACCTTATCTGCTCTTATTATCACCAGTGTGAGCAGACATATGTGTCAAAATGTGGCATAAAAGGAACTGTCTCTTTGGACCTTCAATGTGTTAGTTCCTTAACAAAACCTAACCACATTAAAGAACACTACCAAGATACTTTATTAGGAATACTCAACAAGTAAATTTTAATTCTTGAGGGACAATAAAATATTTGTAAACAATAAGGTAGTCTTTAATAGGAAAAGGAATTCATAGACATATGCTTTGGTATGCCCAAAGTTTTCATGCCATTAAATGAACAGAGAAACTTCTATTAGAACCTTATAATATTAAAAGTGAAAGTCAAACGAGTGTTCCGTTTTACCTTTTATATTTTTAAATTCTCATGACTATATTGGAAAACATGAACATATAAAGAACAAATTTGAGGGGAAATCAGATATATAACCAGATAAATTAAATTCTATAATTTGTTTTCTCATTCTAGAAAACAAATTGTTTCCATAATGGGAAACATTTATGCTGTAGTATTTTATAACCATGATCTATTTATAGAATTTTGCTATTAGAAAACTACTTGGAAACCTTTTTAACAATCATAGCATAGTTAAGGGTTTATTTTGTGATTAAATATATCAAAAAAGTAACTAAATTTTTTATCAGAGTCTATTTACAACTACCAGTCTTTTCCAGCCATTGCTAATGCCTATAATCAAGGAATAACTGAAATTTATTTTCTTTTCATTTAATCAGTATGCCTTTTGAACAGACAGGTTGTGTTCTCTGCCATTTACAAACTCTAGGATTTAATTTAGAATTCAATAATTGAATGAGATAGTACAATAACCTTTTATATCAATTCATCATTTCTTATCTTTCCCAAAGAACAAAATGTCCTGTATGTCATAATCACTATTGTTTGCTTTTCTGGAGGGTTTTTGTTTAAATTTCTATAACTCACATTGGATTGTAAATCTGCCCTCAAAATATTATGTGAACAGTTTAAAGAACTCATAGCTGCTATTGTGATATCTATGTGGCAATTAATTTCACTCTCTGTTATATAAAAGCCTGAGTGCCTATAACGTACCTTTCCAAAGCCAGGCATGGTGTTGTGACTTTTAATCCTAATACTTGCAAGGCTGAGACAGGAGGATCACAGGTTTATGGCCAGCCTCAACTACTTAGTGAGGCCCTCTGCAGCTTAGTGAGACCCTGTTTCAAATTAAAGAATAAAAAATAAGACTGGGGGTTGAGCTCAGAGGTAGAATACCGCTGGGGTTCAACCCCTGGTACCACAATATATACCAATTTTCAGGAGGTTTAGGCATATGACTCATAATATTTTTTTGAAAAGTTGAAACTTTAGGTTGGGGTTTCAGAATTAATTTAGGTCAAAGATTTTATTCCTTCTTTTCCACCCTTTTCTTCCTCTCTCCCTTCCTTCTCTTTTCTTTTTCTTCAATTTTTTTTTTTTTTTTTGGTGGGAGGAGGCTAGAAAAGGAAAATATACTAACTAGGCTGATTTTCAAGAACTATTTTAAAATCTATGATAAAGAAGTTTGAAGGTTTTCACCATAAATAAATGAAAAAATGTTTGAGGACATAGTTGTGTTTAGACTGATTTAGATATTAGCCAATGTATACATGTTTGGAAACATCACATGATACCTCCAAAATATGTGTAATATTTAGGTTTTTATGTTATCAGTTAAAATAATTTCAAATTAAAAAGACTTGCAATATTTTTGCCCAGTTTTTATAAAATATATTGGCAAAAATAGATCTAGCACTTCAAAAATAAAATAGGTGAGTCTCTGTTTTAAACAAGTTTTTTTGTTTTTTGGGGTTTTTTTTGTTTTTGTTTTTTTGGTGGTACTGGGGTTCCTGGAAGCCCTTCTACCTCCGGGCTACACTCCCAGACCTATTTTATATATTTGTTTTTGAAACAGGGTCTCTTACGCCAGCGCGGCTAGCTTCGAACCTGAGTGATCCTCCTGTCTCCGCCTCCCAAGCGCGAGGATTACAAGCGTGCGCCACCACGCCTGGCTAAACAAGTTTATTTGAAGAAGAAGAAATACATACTGCAGTGGACCTGGAAGTATAGTTAAAGCAGCTATACCTTAAATTGCTAAATGGAAACTGCATTCATCAAAGGTCCAAAGGCAAACTCTGGTGGGCAACAGACAGCCAGACATTGTTCCTTACTGGTCAGGATATTGCAATCACTGCCCTGGTGTTCTATGGCAGGCATGGGAACTTGTCGTGTCTATGTGCTATTGGAGGAGCCTATTTTTGCTTCAACTCAGCCTCTTCTCTACTGCTTCTTTCCCTTTCTCTCCTAGACTTCTGTGCCTGTCGGTCTCTCTGGGCAACATGTGTAAGTTTTGTAGTCATACAAAATGTCATACATGTAGTTCTTAGGCAATTCTGTAATTGAATTTGTTGTTTCTAATGCAAAACATTGTTATTGGGCAAAATTAGGGTAATAACTTAACCTCACACCCTACTGCAAGTATTATTGGTTTTAAAGTGGGACAATTCTTCAATATGCAAATATGTCTCACACATTGTCAGATATTCACATCCCTGGTCTTGGCAGTAGATACTGATGGCCTGCCCTTTTCCAGCACCGTGGCAACCCAAAACACCATCCTTTATCCAGTTCCAATAGGCTCTCACTGTATGAGGCTTTAAAGGGCCCATTGATTCTACTTTCTTGAATTAGGAACAGAGAAAGATTTTTATATCACAACTGTAATTTGATTTTAAATTAATTAGTTTTTTTGTGGTACTGGGGTTCCTGGAAGCCCTACTACCTCCGGGCTATACTCCCAGACCTATTTTATACTTTTATTTTGAAACAGGGTCTCTTAAGCCAGTGTGGCTGGCTTCGAACCAGCACGATCCTCCGTCTTCACCTCCCAAGCGTGGGGATTACAAGCGTGCGCCACCATGCCCGGCTAACTTAATTAGTTTTTAAAGACCCAGGTTCAGTGGTGCACTTGTCATCCCAACAACTTCACTTGCTGAGGAATGATATTTCAGAGTTCAAAGCCTGAGCAACACAGCAAATTCCTACCTCAAAAACCAAACCCAAACAAAAAACCTTTTTAATCTAAAATATATTTGGGATAGTTAAAAAAAAAACTCTAATTCTTCTTAATGCTATTTTTTCTTAATCCAGTTGGTAACTTGAAGGGAGAAAGATAAAACAGATTTCTTCTTTTCTGTGATTCTATGTTAATGACATAGCTGGGCTTTAAGTTGTTAACAAAACACAATCTTGGTCTATGAACTCTATTAAGAATTCACTTAACTAATTGTACCATTAATTTGTCATCATGCCTTTTATCTAGTATAGTCATCATTACACAAGATTTAAAAAATAGTACCCTAAGAAGAGTTATAAATCTAGTAGTTTTAAGCTCTAATTTCAAATGTTAACTTTGCATTTTAAATAAACATTAGCTTGAACAGGTCACTTCTTTATAATTAATACTAAACAATCTCAAAAAAAAAAAAAAACTACTGGCAGAGTAATTTTGTTGACTTTGAAAACAAAAACAGTAAAAATAAAGACAAGGTCCTTTAACTATATTAAAACCAACAAAAAAGAATATCAGAAAATGCCTTGAACATACGGGCTTTAGATTAATTAATGAACAACTCTCAAATGATGCATGTAACTAAAGGGCAGAGGGAAGTTCTGTTGTCTCCTGTTCCTTCTAGGCAAAACTTAAAGATGCTGCCACCTTTAATTCATGTAGGACTAGCATGGACTGTCCAGGGGCATTCAGAAATACATGAGGTATTTTTTGATTGACATAATGACTGGGAGAGGATGTTCTTTTGCCTTAAATGTATTTGGGATACAAATCTTGTGAAATATGCATAACTGTCCAATAAAACAAAGATGCAGTGCTGGTGCCTGCATTGAGAAACACTTACACATCTGCCAGGCACAAACTCAAGTCCCATTGCCTAGGGAAAAGAGCAAGTTAGTCATCTGTCTTTTCTTGAAGTCAATCAATCACCTTTATCAGCCCAGTGCAGGGAAACCCAGAGATACTGCTCACCTGTTTTCTGAGTTTTCCCTGTTCCAGAGTCAACTATTTCTGCTGCGATGTTTTAAAAATAGGTTAGGGAAAATCTTTGCAAATAGGGTTAGGGCATATCCTTTAATATTCTTTTAAATGATGCTCATGTTCTTCAAAACGAGTCTTGCGTATCTTCCTGTTTTCCACTTCTTCTTTCTGCTGCTCCTAACTATTCTCAGCATATCTGCTGGACATCTAGAGAAGAGAATCATCCTTCCAAATAGATCAGCTAATTCCTCTTCTACTCAACGCACCTTCCTCCATCTGCTAGTAGGTGTCCGCTAAAATAACATATTCCTCACATTTTCTACTCCAAAAAAACCTTCAGTGAACTACTTTATGTCATATCAACCCTTTGTTATTACAAGAAATCATTTTAAAGGCATAGCAGTGTGACTTTCATTTTTGTGTTTTCCATGTTGTCTACTACAGTATCTGACATATACTGGATACTAAATATACATGTAATCACAATACATTGACATTTTGGTTCCTCACACTGAAAACATGGCTAAACACTTCTGAAAGCTATTTAGTTTGATATTTCAGTTCAAAACTTTCCACTCTCAAAATTACTCATAAAAGGGATAGAATGCTTTCTATTTCTCATAATTTTCAACTGTTGCCAACTTTTCTGCTTGCTTCATTAAATGCTACTGTGCACACTACTAAACAAATAGCAGAGCAACACTCAGACAAGTCCACAAGCAACTGTTTACTGCTTGCTGAAAACAACTTCAGTTTGTTTTACCAAATTACATTATGATGTAAATGGATATCTGGGAATTACCTATTCTTTTATGAAACACCTGGGGCTTATGATACAATCTAATTCTTAATACAAATTCTTAATACAAATAACATGAGATAGAATAATGAAAAAGCTAGAATGGTGATATCAAATTGTATTAATTTGTATGTAATGAATTCTTTCCTTCTGAGTTAGTCTTTGCATTCAAATGTTCATTGAACACTCATTGACTCTCAGTGTATAAGGAAAGTATCTGATAGAAGACTGTTTCCAAATATGAGGAAGTTCAAACCAGTCTACAGGTCACAATTTCTTCATATATATAGGCATGTATCTGATATGCAGATGTTCTTGAGTGTTTCAATTAACCAGCTTTAGTCTTTCATTTCACATGCAAATCATTTCTGCTATAAAACCCCAGCATCCTTCAGAAACAGCACCAGCCCTGAGCACGACCAAGCCTTTAAAGATGTTTCCATACATCATTTCTTTTATTTTGTATCTTTTTTTAGGTAAAGAGGGGGAAACATTAATCATCTCTATTCAGTTACATAGAATTGGAATACTGCTATGTAACAGAAATCATCACACCAATGCACAGGAATTCAAAGTCAAGCCACTTTGGTCTAGGCTGAATTTAATTAAGTCTTCACCTTGTAAACATTTCCATAGGAGGTAGAACATACACATTTGACTTTTTGTCAAATAAAGGAGAGTAAACAATGATTCTGAGATCCTAATAAATTAAAAACTTTGTAAAAGCATTAAATAAACTTTTCTCTGTTTTAGAAACCAAAGATAAAGAAACATACAGATTTTCAATAAATTAGAATGTGAAATATTAAATCTTCAGAGTTGAAATGTTTGCATCTTCAAATCGCCACTGGCTTCATTTGATAATGTTTGAAAGTACAATTAATAATGAGATCACACTTGAAACTATTTGTGTGCAAGGCAAACTCTGCCAGTATCTCCATTCACTGTGGAATTGTCCTTAGTGACTGTGACTTAAGAAACAAGAGCCCGTCACTGCAGATTTTATTTTCTTTACTCTTTTATAGTCTGAGTAAATGACAATATTTCTGTGGTAGAGATTTTAAAAATTTCAGCTCCAGAAAAGATTTTTGGTCTAAGTGCCTCCTGCTGCTGTTCCCATAAACACAGTGTTGATAGGTGGCAAAGAGGAAACCATTTCTCTACTGCTTGCCCCATGGGAGTCCAGGGTTTCTTGCGCTGGGTACTGACTAGAAGTTCCATACATACACTGAGATGAAGAGGAAGGAATTGGGGTTTGCAAGCTGGAAGCTGTAAAGGAAAAGAGAATCAGAAATTGCAAATTGATAGATGTTTTGTACGCCCTGGGAGTGTGTATGTTCACTGCCTGCATGTTGCAGAAATTACATGTGCTCTGTCAGTAAGAACAAGGCTTTAAAATTAGGGAAGCCCACAGTGGGTCCCTGTAGGACTCACCAACTCTGTCCCCTCTGTTCACCCTGAAGTCCACTTTGCAATCCATTTGTAAGCCAGCTCAGACAACTGGAGCTTAGAACCCACCCTACTTCCCATCTGTGTTCCATCAAAGCTCACATTACCTCTGCGAGCAAATAGAACTAATAGCAGCAAGAGTCACCCAGTACGTTTTAGTCTCATGGTGAGTAAATGTCCTGAAGTGGAATTTTCTACTTCATTAGAGTAACGTAGAAGCAATGACTATTTGTAGATAGCAGGAGATGAGTAACTAGACTCTGTGTGGGGAGCATTTGTGATGGTCACCGGAAGGAAAGAGAAGTGCTTCCTATTGAATTATTGAAAAAGTACACTGAGCGAGGACAGATAGAATTTGTCTCATTTCCCCATGTGCTCTGGATGAGTGTCAATGCCCTTTAGTCTAAAACAAATTCCATTGGAAGATTTCAGTCATCTAATATAAACATTAATGTTCTGCCTTGATGCTCAGCTAATATATCCTTGTCCAGTGATACCTTATTATTAATTTTAGAAATTTAATTTACATATAGATTTAGTCTCAAAATCTGCTATTAGTGTTAATATAGTAATTAAAATAGACTAAATGTACATGTAAATTAGGTTTTAGAGTTTTTTTTTTCAGCAGTGGGAATTGAACACAAGTCTTTGAACATGATAGGCTGAGTCCTCTACCACTGAGCTATACTCTGGATTTAGTTTTTATTCCTTCTGTTCACTTGCTGGTTTACTGGTTCCTTCTTTGCAGTAAAAATGCTTTGCTAAGTGCTGGGATACATCAAGAACAAATTGTAGAATTACTTCATAGATGAAGTTCAGGGACACCAACTTGGTTAGAAAAAAACAAGAAACTACATAGCAAAACACTAATTTGTCAGTTTTTACATGAATTTTGTGTTACAGAGTGATGAAAATAGCAACACTTTCTACAGAGATGCTCGATCACATTTTACAAAAGATTGAGAAAGCACTATAATTCTCATCACAGAACACCATCTTAAAAAAGTGTGGAGTGGCGCTGGGTACTCATGGAGATTATTGGGTCAAAAAGCATATCATTTGTAGCTGGGCGTGGTGGTGCATGCTTGTATCGCGCAGGTTCGAAGCCAGCCTCAGCTACTTAGTGAGGCTCTCGGCAACTTAGTGAGACCCTGTTTCCAAATAAAATATAAAATAGGTCTGGGAGTATAGTCCGGAGGTAGAAAGTCTCTGGGTTCCACCCCCAGTACCACCAAACAAACAAAAAAACACAACATATCATTTCTATCTTCTTGAAACTTATTTGGCTTAAGATGGCATTTGACAGGTTACATTAATGTTTTGCATATATAATAGATGCCAGACATTCTTTTTGGAAAGAATAGCAGATCTCACAATAAGTGGCATAGTACTGACACATGGTGTAAGCAAAGTAAACTATTAGTAACTATATATTATATACAAAAACATAACTTCAGAATCACAACGATAAATCAAGAGTGAGACTGTTATGTCTAGGCCACCTCAATATTTTCTTCTAAATCAGGCTGCATATTTGAGATTAGCCACATTTAAAAAGTGTTTTCAAGAACTGCAAAAACATTTACCTACTACTGGAGTCCGACATGCAACTGGAGACGATGCGTCTGCATAAAATGAGTTGGCCTGCTTTCTATTGCTATCGTCTAAAATGTTCAGTGGGTCGTGGATATCACTGTATGGAGGCAGTGAGCGAATGCTGCTGATGACAGACACGTGTTGATTCACCATGGAGCCGAGCCTGTGAGACTCTGGGTAGTTTACATTGCTTCCATAGTACCCTAGAACAGAAAGTGTTCAGAATGTATTATTGGCTTATTACAAAAAACATTCCAGAAGAAAAAGAACCACAAGGTAATCAGGTAGAGTTTGATATCTCTAAAGATATCACACTCTAAATCTAATATCTTTTTCTTACAGAACTGGATTTGTGCAAATATGGTTTACTATGCGATTTTTGTGTGTTTTTTTATAAAGAATCATATTTTGAGACAGAGACTGCACATCTGTCATATTTTCTTATCTAAGTTACTTAGGCCTGCATATGATGAAAGAAAAAAGCACTCATATTATACTAACTTTTAAATACTATTTCTTATAACAAATAACCCAGTCAAGAAATAGGCAATTAAACTAAAGATACTTTGCAAAAAAAAAAAAGAAAAGAAATACAAATGGCCAATAAATGCATAAAAAAGTCCAACATCATTAGCAATCAGAAAGATGCAAATCAAAATTTCACTGAGATTTCATCTAACCCCAATCAGAATAGCAATTATGAAAAAAAAGCAAACAACAGTAAAATGCTGTTGGTAGCATTGCAAAGTAGTACAGCCACTATGGAGATTCGTGTAGAGATTTTCAGAAAACTGGGAATGAAGCTACCATATGATTCATCTAAACCACTACTGGGTATCTTTCCAAAGTAACTGAAATAAAAATATTGCATTGATTCATGCATATCCATGCTTATAGAAGCACAATTAATAATAGTCAAGTCATGTTTATAGTCCACAATTCATAATTGTAGAACCAATCTAGGTATCCATCAACAGGTGAATGGATTCAAAATTATGGGACATACACACAGTGGAATTCTACTCAGCGCTAAAGAGCAAAATTATGTTATTTGCAGGAAATGAGTGGACCTGGAGAAAATTATGTTAAGTGAGAAGCCAGTCACAGAATGTTAATCATCACGTGTTTTCTGTTGTGTGAAAGATAGGGAGTAAAAGAGGGACTTTAGATAATGAAGGAGAAACCTCAATGAAGCCAGGGAGTAGGGGGAGGGAGGAAGGAAGAGAATGAATGGAAACACTTCTATGGATGTTATGCACATATGTGAGAATATCAATGCCAATCCCAATATTGTATATGGTGGGGGGGGGAGCCGAGAGGGGAGAGACTTACCAGTGCTGTGTACATGTATGTCAACATCACTATGAACCACATTATGCTGTGAGACTAATGCCAGTAGTATACCAATAAATGTATTAAAATGCTATTTTTATTTATTTATAAGCTCACATCCACAGGAGGACTGGCTTACATTCAGAAGAAAGGCTTCAAAGAAACTACAAACAAAGCTCATTTTTGTGGCTGAAGGTGACAACTACCACAGGTCTTTTTTTCTTTTTCTTTTTCCTTTTTTTTTTCTTTTTTTGTGGTACTGGGGATGGAACCCAGCGGCATTATACCTCCAAGTTGCACCTCCAGCCCTATTTTTTAGTCTTTTAAACAAATTTTTTTGAAACAGGTTTTCACTGAGCTGCAAAGGGCCTCTCTAAGTAGCTGAGGTGGTCCACCAACCTGCAATCCTCCAGTCTCCACCTCCCAAATGCTAGGATTACAAGTGTGCACCACCACGCCCCTGCTACCACAGGTCTTTCTAGCTCACTTAACTTTAAGTTTTACTAGCCTAACAAAGTGAACAGGTTTTTTTTTTGTCCTAATCATTCAAAAAATTTTTTCAGTTTTCCATAAAACACATTCTTCGCTAAAAATATTTTAAAAGGAAAGAACACTCTTCTTTGGGCCTATTAAGGTTTGTCTCAAGCATATGGCTGAGCATAGGTCTTTTTTATATGATGTGTGGCGTGAAAAAATGCAAATTTAATGAAGTCATAAGAAGCAGGAAATACGTATGTGGCAGAAATCATTCCCAAATATCTAAGACTCCATGATCTTCATAAGCCTTATATGAGATGGTATGCTACTCGGTAGAGGTAGAACTCAACAACAGATTTTTCCTTATAGCCTTTTCAAAAGCCAGAAAAAATTCTTTAAGAATTTCATACCATTTGGTGAATTTGAAGGCAGCGTTGCTCCTTGGCAACTGGTAGCCCCTGTATTGCTTAGGAAATTAAAGTTTCCTGTATTTAAAAATTGCATGCTGTGTGAATCTTGGGCATGTGGGGATGGTCCATAACTGGAAGGTGGCCGAGAATTATATGGAGACCCAGCACAGCTGCCACTGAAGAAGTCTCTAGAAAGCTGCTGCTCAGTCCAGGGCATGCATCGACTGTGCTCACTGCGATGAGGATAGAGTCCAGATGTGGGGTGGGGCTGTGCCCTAAATACAGGCTGATAGTTAGAGTTGGTCCCATAAAAGTCATGGTTGGCTTGCGAGAGAGTAGGGTAAATGGTCTCTGGGTATGTGGAGCAGTGCGATGGAACGGAGAGGACTGGGCCCACACTTGGGGGCCTCCCTGCCATCGGCCCTTGGTTAATGACGCTTCCTCGGCTAGCCATGGCTGGAGAGATTGGTGGTGTCATCAGATGACCAGTGCTCTGTGAAAGCTCCACTGGACCTGGAAAAGAATTACCATAGCATTCGCTTAGTGGCACATGAGAGTAGATGGACTCGACTCCTAGAATAGTCAAAATATTTACTAATATACTTTTTTTTCCAACTTGGTTTATTCCTACTCCCCCCAAAATATCTGTACTAAAATAAAAATTGATTATATGTATGTTATACATATAATATGTTCCATCAGTAGAGATTTGGAGTTAGTGACTACCCATTAAAGTCTGAAATACCTGCATACTCCTACAGGTATTAAGATGGTTAGAACTCACACAGGTGGGAAGGACAAGGAAGCCTGATGCTCATGTTTCTCCATAATTAAAACGACAAGCTGAATATAAAGTGGTTTTATTGTTAGGGTAAAAGAAAAATTCACTAATTTCAAAATGGTCAGAGCTTCAAAGCAGTCAATTCAAAACATCACATAAACATCACTGATGAGCATTGGGATCTATGAATGCCACCAACTCCCAGAGCCTACAATTTTCCATTGGTGGAATTAGACCACTGAACAACAAGACACTTCCAGGTTTAAAATTCTCTATGTACAATGAATTCATGTATATAAAAGGATTTTAAAAATGCAAGGCAATAAGCAGATTTAAAATATTCTTAAGTAGCCAATTCAAACCACTATACATTTATTTTAATCCCCCCAAAGTTGTGATAGTTACCCTAAAATGGCTGGATCTACTTTTTAATAGAGAAAATATCTCATCAAAAACCAAAATTAAGGCCGGGCGTGGTGGCGCACACTTGTAATCCCCGCACTTGGGAGGCAGAGACAGGAGGATTGCGCAGGTTCGAAGCCAGCCTTGCTGGCTTAAGAGACCCTGTTTCCAAATAAAAATATAAAAATAGGTCTGGAAGTGTAGCCCGGAGGTAGAAGGATTTCCAGGAACCCCCGTACCACAAAAAAAAAACCACCCAAAAAATAAGTAAGTGGTTTTTTTTTTTATATTCAAAGCATCTTAAAAATTATATGCACAACAAATCTAGTTTTTTCTCCCATTAAAGAGAATTACTCATACTTCTTACATAATTTACTGAGTACCAAACTGTGATACTTATGTTAATAATGGTATTAATAAAGATATGAATGGCAATTGCTTTAAATACAAAATAATAAATCTTACAATATTTTAAATCTTACACAAATTTAACTAAAATACTTTAAATCCTATAAACTAATATAAATTAGTGAAGGTAATCCTGAGAAACCAAGCAGTAAGCTCCTCTGAGCCATGTGGACATCAAGCGGTTCTCTTCCCTGTTCCTCCTGTACCTGTGAGCACCATGCTCTCTGTGTTCCCAGCGGGGAAGGGGTGCAGAGCAGGGGCTAAGCCTGCAGGTTGACTGGATGGCAGTGGAAGATAAGCTGTCTCTGCGTGGCTCTCGTTCTTCACAGAGTCACTGGAAACTGAGCTTCCTTTATTACGATTGGCCAGAAAGCAAGAACTTGGGGAAGCAGTGAAGGCAGCCTTACTTG
Source organism: Muscardinus avellanarius (assembly GCF_963383645.1). Taxonomy (NCBI): domain Eukaryota; kingdom Metazoa; phylum Chordata; class Mammalia; order Rodentia; family Gliridae; genus Muscardinus; species Muscardinus avellanarius. The sequence goes on along the minus strand of NC_137794.1, from coordinate 70,682,786 downwards.
CATCTGGAAAGATTTTTTAAAGTAAGAAAACTGATGATATTCCCATATTCCAAATGGATAATCTCAAGTTAAAGACACTAGGAATGTTTAATGGTGAAATGGAAAACTCCTAAGCAATGTTTTCTGTGGGAGAGCTTTTCTTCTTGGCAGTGGGGCAGGGTTTTGTTATCTGCTTATTTGCAGGGATAGGAATGTTTTGAGGGGCACTCTGACATGAATATTCTTCAAAATAGAAGTTTTCCCATCCTAAATAAATGCCCTTTTCCCCTCTCTCTAAGTTCCTATAGAGTATATATAAATATATAGATAGATGCTGTCACGAATTATAATTATTTTTGTATTATTTTCACTTTTCCAGCTTCCCTTAAGTTCTTATAAATTAATACCATCAATTTGGTAAACTTTAAAGTTTCCAGTAAAGAACTTTGACTATGTATAAATGGAAGGAAAACATCCTGCTCCATTTGTGTATATAGTATAAGTAGGGCCACGTATGAAGGTAAACTCCAAGACTATTTATAAATCTAGATTGTACACTTGCTTCTTGAACTTAGGTTTAAACAAAGAAATATGAAAAACATAATAGCTTTTCATATTACCTGAATTCTTCATATACTTGTCCAGCAAATTCTGTAACTCCTGCTCTTTGTCGTTATTAAACTGGGTCTCCATGGCCAGGAGAATGTATTCATCAAGAAGCATTCGGATCAGATGGAAAGAACCTTGTTCATGGGTGAGGAAAGGAGAGAGATGTTGTGGATGGATGAAGAGAGAGAGAGAGAGAGAGAGAGAGAGAGAGAGAGAGAGAGAGAGAGAGAGAAAGAAGAAGAAGAAGAAGGAGGAGGAGGAGGAGGAGGAGGAGGAGGAGGAGGAGGAGGAGGAGGAGGAGGAGGAGAGAGGAGAGGAGAGGAGAGGAGAGGAGAGGAGAGGAGAGGAGAGGAGAGGAGAGGAGAGGAGAGGAGAGGAGAGGAGAGGAGAGGAGAGAAGAAAGGGAAAGAGAAAGAGAAAGAGAAGTCAAGTTATCTTTGTGACCATCTCACCACACTTTACAAGGAGCAAATGAAACAAACAAATACTTGTTGGACTTTAAATGACCTGCTAAGACCAACATGCTTAACTTGAGTCTCTAATCTTTCTGTGTACAGCCTGCCCAGCTCACTGTGTGTACTGTCTTGCCAGCTCTGCGGCCACTAATTACATCAAAGGAAAATACGGATGAAAGTGAGACATGCTTTATGCTTTAAGAGGGCACACATTGGAGAGTGATAAGGTTTAACTTGGGGAGAATGAGCTCTAATCTGCTCTATTTCTGTTTACTTTGTACTAAATAATTAGACAATGGCCAACATGGTCTGAAAAGTATCAAGTCAGATGTCTTTTTAGCTTGAAACAAATATTCCTTAATTTGAAAAAAAGAGATGGCCAAAGGTATAAAGCCTTATACCTTTTGTAACTTTTCAATAAATTTCCCAACAATAGTTTTTTCATAATAAAATCAGGTTTTAATGCTATATATTTTAAAGAACTTAAAAACCAAGCAAATCTATTTCAAATAATGCATTAGTGCATTTTCTTTGTTTCTTCATACAGGTTCACTGATTTTGTTTAATTACATTAAATATTAAATAAAAAGTTGGTGAATTTTAACCTTTTACAATGTAGAAGATTTCTTTAAATCAGCTACTATTAAATGTAGAGTTGCTGCCAATATTCTTAGGATTATAACTGTAAAATAGGAATCTCAAATTTTGAGGAAAGAAGGTGGCCAATTTTTGAAAAGGTGAATTTGACTCATTTTATGAATCACTGAGATCAAGAAAAAATGGTTCCGAAACTTTAAGAGGGTGTTTTCTCAGTTGCTCTTTAATTCCTGGAGTGGAGTTATACGGGTACCAGGGAAAGATAAAAAACTTTGCCATATTGCAGAGTCCTGATTTGAAAATAGTGTTCTAATTATTATTATCAATTTGTTTCTTTGTTTAATGAAGAAAATTTATTTCAGTACTGATGAAACTTAATGGCTGCCACCCAATAATTATTTATTGAATGTTAGGCAATGTTTTTTAGTGTGTGTGTGTGTGTGTGTGTGTGTGTGTGTGTGTGTGTGGTACTGGGGATGAAACCCAGGGGCATTCCAGCTCCAAGCTATACCCCTAGCCCTAATTTTTATTCTTTATTTTGAAACCTGGTCTCACTGAGTTGCAAAGCGCCTCACTAATTAGCTGAGGCTGTCCTTGAACCACAATCCTCCAGTCTTAGCCTCCCAAAAGCTGGGATTACAAGCATGCGCCAGGACACCTGGCTTTAGGCAATGTTTTTTATATATATCTTTTACTAAAGGACTTACATTATCATATAAAAAGCATATTATTTTCCATCTTTAATGAGCAGACTGGCTTGTGTAAAGCCATAGCCATTAAGAAACAGTACTAGGATTTAACCTCACATGAGTTCTGACTTCAAAACCCAAGCTGTTAGCTACCATTCTCAACATATTGATATTCGGGTATTGTTTGAAAAGTAACAGTGTCATGTGTTTAAAAACTGCCAGGAAATATAACTAGGGAACAAAATGATATAATACACGTAAGATTTCTAAAAAGCACGTAGGATACCAAAACTCGATGCATTGTTCAAGGTGAGATTATGCATTACTCGAGCACCAAAAAAGCTCCACTTCAGCAGAAAATCTTGCGCCCTTTTCTTTAACGATCTTCCATTTTGTTTGCTAGTCTAAAAGTAAAGGAACAAAATGAAACTATAAAACCTGTCATTTCGTTAGTACATGCATCCTGTCAAGAGGTAGATAAGCTGTCTGGACAGATGGCATGGCATGTCACTTGTTTCGTCAAATAAAATGGTTTGTCCAGGGGTTTTCATTTCAGCCTGGCTTTGTTGTCATTTTGAGGATAATAAGTCTTTATTCTATATGGCTTTGTTTCCTGACAGAATTAGACAACAAAATGAGATATTTTACAAGATATTTTTATCTTTTAATGTTTTTGATAGTTTAAAAAAGATCAGCATGTAAAGTGGAAAGGAAGGGTGATATATTTCTGTGAATGATTAACAGACTTCTCAGGTCCTGAATGATAATCTGTTTTCCTTCCCAAAGAAAAAAAGGCTCCAGACTATAACTAGCTTCCTTGAAATGGAATGGCTCACACCGACTAGTGATGGATATATTTGTTCTCATTACCTTGTTTCATGATGGATGACTTGAAGGTTAACTGAAAGAGTTGAAGAAACCAAATAGAAAACACAAAATACTGAGCTTTAAGAATTCAGAGCTACAAATGGGTAAAATCAAGTTTTCTGTCAGTATTCATGAAAACTTGACTTTTAGGAAAGGGCTAGAGCTTTCCAGTTTCTGAGTTTATCTTTTACTAATGAAGTTACTCAGGTGGAACTTTTGTGGCTGGCAAAAAAAAGAATAGCATCTTGTAGACCTTGGTTTAGAAAGGAGGAACATAATTAAATCCAGGCCAATGCTCTCAAAGCTGGAATCTTCCCAAGGTCAGTATTTGGGCTACCTTATTTGTAGAGCTTCAAAAGCTTCCCCAAAAAGCTTTACACACAGCCTTACCCCACCAGTCAAGAAATAATATCCAGCTTAGCATTAACTCTTTAAAAATTCACTTTCTGAATCTGTTATTTAGACGTACCTTAATAACTCTCTGTTCTACCACTGTATCCAGCCATTCAATAAACGCCTCCACGGTGGCATTCTTCTTAAGGAGATCCTTCAGTTCTTGGAATACAATGATAGAGTCATCTGCCATGGAGAGAGAGAGAGGGAGAGGGAGAGGGAGAGGGAGAGGGAGAGGGAGAGGGAGAGGGAGAGGGAGGGGGAGAGGGAGAGGGAGGGGGAGGGGGAGGGGGAGGGAGAGGGAGAGAGAGAGAGGGGGGGGAGGGAGGGGGAGGGAGAGGGAGAGGGAGAGGGAGAGAAAGAGAGAGAGAGAACACAAAACAGAATATTGCATAAAAACCTAAGAATCATAAGAATCATTAATAATTGTATGGCATGAAAGGGAAAGTCAGATTGTGTAAAAAGAATTTTTAAATTCCTGAGAACAGTAACGAAAGAATGCTAGATATTTAAAAATTTTTAATCATAAGTATGTATACCTTGGCATGTACTGAAATAGAAGTTTTCATATGTATGCATATGCATATGTGATATACTGGGGGAGAATAAATTAATAGTTAAATATTAATTTTTAACTCAGTACTTTTATTATATGAAATAGATTATTTGAAAATGAATGAACCAAACCAAAACTGTTAATTTCCTGCTTTCTGAAAAATCCTTTATATTTTAAATTTGTACTGCAAAATTGAATCATTTACACAAAGAACCTTTTATCATAAAATTTAATAAGCTTAGGTTTATCATTTTATTGACAAGTTTGAGGTTTGCTGAGTCTCAAAAACAATAAACTTTTATGTTAAGAAGCAAAAAGTAGTGTTGAGGTTGGACCCCAAAGAGCAGACTGAAGTTTGTGTTATATCCTGTAGGAAGCTGTAGTTTTTGTATTTCAGATAGGAAGGAAGGGGAAATAGAGGGTTTCCAGCCATGCCTTAGATATGGAGCCTGTTGTCTAAAAACCATCAACTAGTCTAAACTTGCATGAAATTTCTACTTCAAATAGTATCCTGTTGAAATATTATTTTGATAAGTTCATATACCATAAGATGACAGTATAAAACACATGCAAATATGTATGCACATAATGTAAAACTGAACAAAAATTCACAACTAAAAAAACCACTTTGATTACCTAAGTTATTTTTATTTTGGTTATTTCTAGGTAATGAGATTATATATTATCTTCGTTTTCCTCAATATTTTCTGTATTTTCTACAATACATATTGATTCTTAATAGAGGATACATTTTTTTCTAATTAAAAATGTTTCTATAAGCAGAGTTTCTCCAATGGATGTGATTTTTCAGCCAAGGGAGTTTTGGTAATGACTGAAGATATCTTTGGTTTGGGAGATGCTGCTACTGGAGTGTGGTGGACAGAGGTCAGGGATCCTGATGAACATCCCATAATGCACAGCACATGCCCCCACAGAAGAGAATTATTCATCCCAAATGTCAAGAGTGCCAAAATTGGGAAATCCTTTTCTTCATAAAGAAAATGGACTTACGTTCACTGTAGATATCAGATTCAGTGTCTGTGCTGCCTGAAATGGTAAGAAGGGCCTGAGATCCAATGCTATTTAAGTCAACCTTTTCAATGTCAGATACCATAGAATTCACAACATGCTGGTCAAAAAGAGCTGGTCTGGCAATCTGCACAGAGAAGGCAAAAAAAAAAAATTAATACTCTATTATTTGCAGTTTATGTAAAGGAAAGTTTTATTAAGAAAAATAGTGCATTGAGAAAAAGAACCATAAATAACTTCTATAATTTTAAAATTAAAAACTATAGCTGAGATACATGATCATCTCTGTAAAGGGTTTGAAATTTTATTTTTAGATTTAGAAAATGAGGATGAGTCTCTTTTTGTGATCCTGGTCACAAAACAAGGATTTTAAAATGTTATATTTATTATCTGGAATTATCCTTAGCTAGTCTTTTCAATTTTGTGGCTAAACACATTTAGAAAGCAAATTCAGAGGAGTGAAATCACATATTCCTAATTGTGTTTGTTCTTCCCTATTAAAGAGGTCCATAATTAGTAGCAGTTAAAAATGTGTTTGTTTTGTGAGTTTCACAACATCAAATATCACATGGGCTCATTCCTCACTACCTTAATTTGTACCAGTCAGATTCACACAGTAAATATGTGCCTTACATTTTGGTTGCATTAAGATGTTTTTTGTTCTTTATTTTGAAATAACAGAAAAGTCACAAAAACAGTACACAGCACTTCCATCTTCTTATCACCTCGCATAATCACTGCACTTTTTCCTGATTTAAAAAGAATCAGGAAAATATCCTTGATCCAATACTAACAGTAAAACTATAGATGATTTCAAATTTCACCAATTTTTCCTGCTAACATTCTTTTTATTTCTAGTATTCACTCCGGGATCACATATTGCATTCTGTTGTTGTCAATTTAGTTTCTCTGTGAGAGTTCTGCAATCTTCCCCTTATCGGAAGACTCGCTTTTGATTTGGTGACTCAAAAGCCATCAGCTTACCCACATACCTGAGCAAGATGTAGGAAAGATGTTTGTCGCTTCAGAGAAGACACAAATCTTCGCACAATGGGTATTTTCTTGTCAGTTAGGGCTTCTGGCAAGTTTTCCAAGGACGAAACAACCCACTGTTCCCAATTTTTAGCAAAATTTCTTATGTCTGCTAGTAAACTGCAAATAAAACTGTGTTAAATGCTATATTGTTCAAAAGAGCATTTAATAAGTATATTTGAATGGAAATAGATTATTAATCTCTGCTTCCAAAAGCATAAATTTGAAGTGAAACAGGATGCAGCCCGTGTCTGCCATTTATTATCTTGGTCAAAATAGTCAAGTTCCTCAAGCTTCAGTTTCCTCATCTGTTGAATGGGAATAAGCATAGCAGATAGTCATAGCATTATTTTGAGGATTATATAAAATACTTTATGGAAAATGCCCAGGTTAAAGCCTGGAATGTGTGAAGTACTCAATAATCAATCCTTTGTTATTACAAGTTCAAAATCCAATCATTTTCTAGGAAATATATTTATTGGAAAACATAAATGTACATGGATATTGTATAATCTTGACTTCTCAAAAGATACCACATTGGGATTGTATCAATATTTTGTGTATTTAATATTAGTTTTCATAAGATGTTCCTGTGTCCAGTTTTATGACATGAATTACCAAAATCATACTAAGTGGCTGAAATTGGAAAGTAGCAGAATAAATGTAATAGGTTCTCATTCTCCTGTAAAAATATATAAAACAAGCTTGCTACACATGAAAATTTCTGAACACACAAGGAACTAAAAAATCATAAGGAAGAAGGATCTTTCATTTATACACATGAGGATGTGTATAAAAAGAGGAAAGCAGGAGAATATAACCTTAGAAATGTTTAATTATAAAAACATTAAAATGACTTGCTCAAGTTCATACATTTGGGAAGCAGAGTTATGAATTCATTTGGCTCCTAAGTAAAAACAGAGTAATTTTAAGCCCAACTTAGAAAATTGCAAATGTTGACTGTGTTGATATTAGGAAAACATAAACATTTAAAATCACTTTAAAAGCTCCATATCGTATCTCAACAAAACAAATCCAAGTACATTTGAGGAAGTGCATATGTTGAATAGTGACATGGTACAGGAAAAAGTATAGGAAAAGTCTGGAGTCAAAATCAAGACTCTTGTTATTACTAATTAGCTGGGAAGATATATATTAACTTCTTTCTGCCCCAGTTTTACATTTGAGAATTTTTGTATCACAATAGCTACGTTAGAATAAGACAATGATTTTTTAAAGAAAAAAATCAAATTATTCAATGAGAAGGAATTGGTCAAAGTACAGTGCTCTCTGAATAGTGGATATTTTTGTCACTACTTGATAATGCTGAGCTACATTAGAATGGCAGGGTTTTGCAGTAAACCATTCACAGCATGCATACTAAGGCTCCATTTTAAAAATGTGTATATTCACTGAGATTCCATCTAACCCCAGTCAGAGTAGCAAGCATAAAGAAATCAAATAACAACAAATGCTGGCGAGGATGTGGGGAAAGAGGAACTCTTTTACACTGTTGGTGGGAATGCAAACTAGTTCAACCACTATGGAGATCTGTGTGGAGATTCCTAAGAAAGGTGGGAATAGATCCACCATATGATCCAGCTATACCACTCCTGGGTATCTTTCCAAAGGAGTTGAATTCAGAGAACTACAGCAACATATGCATACCTATGTTCATAGCAGCACAATTTGTAATAGCCAAAATATGGAACCAACCCAGATCACCATCAACAGATGAATGGATAGCAAAACTATGGGAAATACACACAATGGAATTCTATTCAGCCATAAAGAAGAACAAAATTATATCATTTGAAAGAAGATGGAAAGCCCTGGAGAACATTATGTTAAGTGAGATCAGCCAAGCACAGAAGAAGAAGATACATATGTTTCCTCTAATATGCCCAAACTAGGAAACACAAAGAATACCAGAGGGACTCCAGATATTGAAGGGGAAATACTAGCTAAGTTTGGATGGTAAGATAGGAGAGGAGGAAGGCCGGTCTCGATTAATAAGGGTCTACACTTGAACATGTGTAAAATTATGAATAAGACATGGTTAACCTGGACAACCATTGGTGTGTGTGTGGGGGGAAATGTGGGCGGGGGGGGGAGGGCACCAAATATAGTGTAAATGTATACTATTTATGTTCAATAAAAAAATTGTCATATTAAAAAAAAAAATTTCCAAAAATAAAAAATAAAAAATAAAAAAATAAAAATGTGTATATTTACAAATATTCCTAGAAATAGTCTGAGATAATAATCTAAGAAATTAAGAAGGTAGTGAATTGAGAGATGTTTTAAAATACACATATGTATTTTTTATTCTTTACAACAAAACTTTAAGAGTTGTGGTAATAACAAAGTGAAATAATGTATAGTCTCAAAGCCTATATTTAATAGAAATCAGCTATTATTTTAAAAAAGTTATGTGACCATATGCCTTTCACTTAGCATAGCCACTTTGCTATTACACAGAAGTGTTAGTACCAGTTCAGAGTACAGATTAGGTGTTTAAAGACCATAATCAACAAAAGAAACTACTGACCAGACCAATATCAACTGTTATATCAATAAATAAAATAATATAGAGGAAGAGACATAAAAAATCAAAGTTTCTTTTATGAATCATCACGTATTACTGAGCATCAACTATGTTCAGGCCTAAATAAATGTTTTCAAGGGAAAATTTGGCTCGATTTTTCCTCAAGTTACTCTTGTGCACACATTGGAAAGAGCTTTATAAAAAATATTTAGGTATTATTTTAACAGACTGCTTGAAATCATATTTCTCTATTAAATGGAGGCAATAATTAATTCTGTTATGTGACTTTCTGATTTTGCAATTAAGGTCAAAGTTAATAAAATATAAAAATGTTCTTATAGTTTTTATTTTGTGAATATCTCTATCAATTATCCCCACTTATCATCTTCCATCTAGTTTAAATTAGAGAATTTCTTAGCACTTGAAGGTCAATCACACTAAAGTGCCACTTTGGCAGCTCCTAAAGGGATATTTCAGGGTGTTGTTCCACTCATTTTGTTCACTGAGGTTCAAATTAGAGGATTGAGGAACATCTCTTCTAGCTAACTTAAAAGGACAGAAGTAGAGTAACAAATTCTTCATGAATAAATAAATCACTACCTAATATTTTCCTTAATAAAATGTATGAGGTGAAATCCTATACTAAGAAAGAATTATATTTTATTCATGGACCGTACCTTTCAGGCATTTCTTGCATTGTTGCAGGAATGAGTACATCTGTAAGAACCTAATCACAGCAAACACAGTTAACACAAATCTTTACTATTTTTTTCTGTTTTATTTTATTTTTAAATACTTTTATTGGTTCATCGTAGTCTCACATTATAATGTAGTTCATAGTGAATGTGACATATATACATATAGCACTTGGTGAGCTTTCCTCTGGCTCCCTTTCCATTCCTCCCCTTCCCCATACATGATAGACATATTGATTGTTATTTACTGTTCTTTTTAGCTTCCTGGAGAATAACATGATAACTCTTTTCTGAAAGTTGTAGTGTTATCTCTGAAATGAGTATATATGTGTGTTATATGTGAATGTATATGAGAAAATAAAACAAGAAACAATATTATGTGTGCCCAGTATGTTAATTATCAATGAAGTGGCCTGGGTAATAATATCCCGTTCCATGGATGAGAAGTAGACCACCCTGTAGAAGTGGAGTGAAGGTCTGCAACTCATCTTCACTGCACTCACTGTGCTGCCCTGCATCCACCATGAAGAACTGAAACTAGGTTCATTTATAGTTTAAAGTTAGGTATTGTGATTCCTCCTGCATGGTTTTTCTTGCTGGGAACTACTTTGGCTATTATGGATTTTTTGTTGTTCCAAATGAATTTAAGGACTGATTTTTCTATGTCTGTGAGGAATGATCTTGGTAATTTGATGGGTGTTATGTTTGAACTAGGTTCATTTAAAGACATCTAATCATCGGGCATGGTGGTGCATGCCTATAATCTCAGTACTTGAGAGGCCAAGTCATTAGGATCACAGATTCACAGGTTCGAGGTCAGCCACTGCAGTGTACCAAGACACTCAGCAACCTAGTGACATCTTGTTTCAAAAACAAAACAAACAAACAAACAAAAAACCCTGGGGGTATAGCTCAGACATAAAATTTCCTTCAGTTCAGTTACTAGTACCACAATAAAGAAATGAATAGACATTAAATTGAGGCTTTTTGTATTGAAATATTTTTAAAAAATCACTTGTGAAGGCAATGTGTTTCAAGGGTATTTCTTAGAAGAAACGAACACAGTCCAAACAACTTTGCATTAAATGGTGATAACTGTGTGTACATTAGCTCCAGGTCTTTTCTATGCTTATAGCTATCTCTGTTCTCCTTTCTGGCTGCTTCCTCAACTGTTAAACATTGCAATCAGTTAGTACAAACTGAGCCTTCTCTTTAAATAAGGGCATTCTTTTAAAAAATACTCTTCTTGGTCCATTGTATCCATATATCATTTTAAGGCTTAGTCTGATAGAAACATAAATGCACATAGTACCTGGTGCATCTCCCTTCACATTCCACTAGCTTTCTCCTTCTTCCATTCATAATTTAAAAATTAATATTGATAGTTTAGCTGGGCGTGGTGGCGCACGCTTGTAATCCCTGCGCTTGGGAGGCGGAGACAGTAGGATCGCGCAGTTTCAAAGCCAGCCTCACTGGCTTAAGAGACCCCGTTTCCCATAAAAATATAAAAATAGGTCTTGGAGTGTAGCCTGGAGGTAGAAGGGCTTCCGGGAACCCTAGTACCACCAAAAAAAAAAAAAAAATTAATACTGATAGTTTCACAGATAGCCATAAAATTGTTTGAATTGTTCCCTTCATCAGATTTCCCCTTTCTCCTCATCTGCCTCTGCAAGTCCACTTCTATTCTACTGGTGACTTTCTTCATTTATCTGAAGTCTTTGTTTCCCAATTTCTCAGATAAAAGAAAACTTATAACCCTCTACTTCCTGAGACTGGCTAATCTCCATAACATATTCTCTACTTTCATCCATTTTTCTGCAAATGATATAATCTTGTTCTTTACAGCTGAGTAAAATTTGTCTTATAAATATTGCATTTTCATAAAAAAATAGAAATGCAAAAGAACACTCACTCTCCTTTGTCCTTCTTCAACTTGAACTTGACATAAAGGCAGGGAATTCCTGCACTTATGCCTATATTCTCTTTTCCTGTGATAAGGAAGAACTGTACAGAGGAAAAAATATGGGCTAAAGCCATCCTTTCAGTTCTTGGTCTGCACAATAGCTTCTGGACAGAGTCGACTTCGCTTCAGCTTTACTTTTCTACAAAGCAGAGAACCTGCTAATTGTTTGGCTGGAAGGCCAACACATTCTTCTTTACTTAGGACGATTTTGTGATCTTTCTGAAGACACTTGGGGACACTCTATTTGGTTTAAGAACAGTTAATACATTAAAGATAGGTGTTTCTAAGATTTTCAGGTTATTAACTTTATGAGGGTACCTAATTCTGCTTTTTTATAAAACACATATTATGAAACAGCCACTGTATTATTTTAATCTAAAAATGCCTTGGAGAGTCAATAAAAATTTTTCATGTATCAGCAAAAATGTTACATGTTGAGTCATTCTTACCTGTAAACAGAAATTGAGTTTTTAACTAAATGTTAATGTCTATTAAAATACACACTGTTACATATACACTATTCACATACGTGTTTTCTCAATTGAAAAAATGATAGAGTATCTCCAACCAGAAATAACACTTTTATTGCAAATATGTTGTAAGAGTTTAGATAGGATGCTATTTAAACAATAAATGGTTCATGTTTAAGATATCCAAAAGAGCTTACCTTATAAAGAATTGAGTCACAGACACAAAAAATATCAATAATAACCGGATTTTCAAGCAGAGGAAGAAGATGATCAGGCATTCCTTGCCAAAAGTGTAATAAAAAATGCTGTATCTATTTGTAGAGCAGAGAATATATATTAAGATCTTTCCTTAACATGAACTCATTAAGAACAGGACATGAGAGTATGTATAAGCTGGTCAAGAAAGTGTTCTTTGTCACTCTTACCTCTTCAAAGTTTCCATTAATTGCATTATCCAGGATACACTGACAGTGTGTTTTGTACATCATTATGAGTGTATCAACCTATTTTCAGGAAAAAAACAGTTTAATGAAAGTATCTTTTAATACTGCCTTCATTTGTTCATTCGACATACATTTTAAGCTCCTGTGGTATACCTGGCTTTATATCCGAAGATGAGAACTCAGGAATAAAAATATAATTCTTATTTCAAGGATTTTATTGCCTTGCCAAGGGATAAAGGCGAGTAAATTGACAACCACAGGGTGGCATGATAAGAATAATGAAATAAGGAGGTGGTGGTGTGACCCAAAACAGCATCCTCATTTTCTGTAAGGATTTTTTTTAAATTGGGAAACTAAGCATGAGATGACAAAATACATCAGCTCTCCACAGCGTTTTCATAAGTGGATGCTTGAAGCAGTGTCGCCCGGTGATTTCAATTTTATGTTCTGAAGTCTGCTTAATCTGAGTGCCCAGCTGCACTGTAACTGACTAGATGGACTGTTCAAGGCCCCAAGCTTTTTATCTTTTTGTAAATAATAATAGCATGCTACTCATATGGTGTTAAGAAAATCAAATAAAGCAAGACATGATGCACACAGCTCTGTGCGTGTGCCTGGTACACAATGAGACCTTCTGAAGTATCATCTAGAATCAGCAATAGCATAAAGTGGAGCATTTACCAGAAAAAAAGGTTTCAAACACTGAGTGTCTACTACGAATAGTTTCTATTTCCAAGTTACTATGTCTCTTTGATTTGTATAATGTAAAAAATTTTAAACAGTTGAGCTAGTATGTAGGTGAGCAATAAAGCACTTTCCCTGGGTTCAATGCTGACACTAAATAAATAAGCATATTTTAGATTTTGCTGTGGATTAGAACTAGATAATATTCTAGCAACTTAATGATATTCAAACTAAAATCTTTAGTTTGAATGCTAGAAATGTCCACGACCTGTTACTGGATGTGTGATATACAGGGAAAGGGGCATCGCTGTAATGGTGAAAGTGAGTGTCTCCTCTCTGGATTACCTGGATCTGAATCTAGATCACTTACTATCTATGAAACATTAGGCAGGTCACATACCATTTGTTTATGTGCTTTAAATTTCTATCTGTGAAACTGGCATGATGTGTCGGTAAAAATATTATAGAGTTGTTATGAGGTCTGAATGAAGTAACCTATATAAATAATTTTAAAAATCATGTTATGCATTAAGAAATTGAGGGATGTTAGATATTTTGATCACACTGGAATGCAGGGTAGAGGTGGTGATGGGCTTTTCCATCCCAACACTTTGCATTTTTCCTTTTAATCCTGCAGCCAGTGAGAGCACACACCTGCGTGGTCTAGCTCACAACTAGATAATGAGGACATGTCAAGTGTCAACCTACTTCCAAGGAGTATACTGACCACAGGATACCTTCAGCAGGATATGCTAGATCAATGCAAGTGAGACTTTCTCTGTACTTTTGATAGTGCTGTTCTGTTGTTAGATGGATCATCAAGATATACTTCTATTTTTGGTGCTATGGGGGATGGGAACCCAGTGGCCTTCTACCTCTGGGCTACACTCCCAGACCTATTTATTTTATATTTTATTTGGAAACAGGGTCTTGCTAATTTGCTGAGAGCCTCACTAAGTAGCTGAGGCTGGCTTTGAACCTGCACTATCTCCTGTCTCAGCCTCCCAAGTGCGGGGATTACAAGCGTGTGCCACCACACCCGGCCAAGATACACTTTTGAAATGAGGGTAAGGTCAGCATAAAAAATGGAAGTCATAAGTATTGTCAAAAATTTACCTTTAGAGCTCTAAAATCTACTAAAGTAAAAGTAAGCTCTTCTCAAGTCCTTCTAATTGTTTATGTCAAAATATATTTCTTTATATGCAAATCAAAATTATTAATCTTACTATTAGTACCCCGTTTGTTTATTTAATACTGGCATAGTTTTAGAGCAATAAATTTTAATTATAGTATACTTGCATTCTTGTGTGTATTGGGGAGGGTACTGGGTATTGAACCCAGAGGCATTGTATCTCTGAGTGACATCCCCAGACCTTTTTTCTGTTTTTGTTTTTCAACAAGGTCTCACTAGGTTAATGAGAGTCTTGCTATATTGCTGAAGCTGATCTTGAATCTGTAACCTTCCTGTCTTAGCCTCCCAAGTACTAGGACATGTGTCACCACACCAGGCTCTACTTGCATTCTTTTTTGGGGGTTTTTTTTGGTGGTACTGGTGTTCCTGGAAACTCTTCTACCTCCAGGCTACACTCCCAGACCTATTTTATATTTTTATTTGGAAACGGAGTCTCTTAAGCCAGGGAGGCTGGCCTCAAACCAGTGCCATCCTCCTGTCTCCGCCTCCCAACCTTGGGGATTACAAGCGTGCACCACCAGGCCTGGCTACTTGCATTCTTTATAACCATGACTTTACTTTACTTGATTTTCTGAGAGTAGGTATCACATTAGAGAGGGCAGGGGAGGCTCAGCACCATTAAAGGCGGTGAGCTTGAGCAGGGATGGGGTTGAGATGCTGCCTGGAGCACTAGTATGCTGAGACAGAGTGCAGGGGCTTGGTTTTGGCCCACATCTCTCACTGGGCTCAGCCTCTCAATGAGCAGTCTCTGTTCTTTCTGTCTTAAAACTACAGGTGGTTCAGCCCCACCCTCTTTCTAGGACTTAACCTGAAGGAACTTCGCTACTGGCCATTAAGGGAAAGGACAAAGAGGAGTGTCATCTCTGACACACAGGAGGGACTCCAGCGGGATGAATCTAGAAACCAGAGGTCTTAGTATTCTCTAGTTCCATCCATTTTTCTGCAAAAAACATACTTTTGTTCTTCTTTATGGCTGAGTAAAATAAAAATAAAAAAGGAAGAAACCAGGAGCTCTAAAGCTCCTCAGTACCTAAGTGAGACAGGATCTATTTGTCTTGCAAGTTAACAAGTAAGGAATTTCTTGAAGTCCAGCAAAGACTGAAATAAACCACTGAAGCACATTCTTTGTCTCTCTGTTTCTCTCTCTCTCTCTCTCCTCTCTCCTCTCTCCAGGTATATTTACACAGTAAACATCTTCATTCTATGTTTGCTTGTAAGCAATCCTTTTCGCAAAGGACCTAACAATACCCTCCCTCAAAGAACCCAAGTCTTACCATGTTCCTCAAGTTTCTCCACAAACTGCCACATGTTAACAATTATTGGCTGTTTCTTGAATATGAAGTCACCCATTATGTGTAAAAGTTTAAAAACATGATGGAAGAAGAGATTAGAAGGAAGTGGATATGTTTCAGAAAACTCACTTGAATTCATCTTCTGAGAATAATCTTTAATATTTTACCTATTTTTGAGGTACTGAGAATAGAACCCATGGGCATTCTACTTCCAAAGTATACGCCCAGCCCTGTTTTTTTTATTTAATTCTTTATTTTGAAACACGGTCTATCTAAGTTGCAGAAGGCCTCACTAAGTAGATGAAGCTGTCCGTGAACCATGATCCTCCTGTCTCCACCTCCCAAGTGCTGGGATTACAAGCGTGCATCACCACGCCCGGCTATCAAAATGAATCCTACATAAATTACACTACATAGCTACTTATCATAGCTTTGTTTTTTTAAAAAAAAAAACAATGTGCTTTATATTTTCTATTTCTTCAAAAAGTCCATTGCTAATGTAAGGAAGATGGACATTAGTTAATATATTTCTCTATTTTTACACCTCGAAATATGAATCAACTCAATATACTGTGAGGTATTTTCCTTAAATGCTAATAAAAATGATCTTTAGTTAAAAGAAACATGAAAAGACCATTATGCTTTGATTTAATAATGGTTTCTGCACGTACAGAGACAGGCCCCCTATAATTGACTCTAGAAATGCAGAAATAGAAGAGGATTTAGCCGTAGACTTTATTACATGAGCATTGAAAAGTCACGTTGCGGATTACTTATAAACTGAATCCAATGAAAATACTTCATCGTTAACTTTTAAAAGAACTGCACATGTAGGGGACCACAGAATTTTAGAATTTAAAACAGTTTTCTTTCATCTTGTGTACTCTTTGAATTCTCTAAGTATCGCCTACTCAGTGCTAGGGATAGATTCTATCCTAGAAAAATGCTTGCTTACTATTTGTTAAGATGAAATAAAGCGAACTGAAAACATAAAATTTACAACCAAAACACTATTTGATAAATACATTCTTGAATTTTCTTCCTTGATATAGTTTTAAATAAAAAATAATCTCTAACCTTTTAAGGTTTATTTTACCACTTCTGATTACATACCATCATAGAGATGGTAAATAATTAATTGAAAAGTGTTTAATCGATGTCAGTAAACGTTTGTCTCTCCTATAAATCAGTCAATTCTGTTTGATTATGCAGATTTCTAACTGCTTCCTGCAAGTGCCATGGGATTCCCAGCAAATCGAGATATGGAACCAACATATCAGAAAATCAATAGAGAAGTATCTTTAATTGTTACCTTGTCCTTAGAAAGGCATCCCTGGTACACAAGGTGTTGCGCGCTGGGGAATTCTGGAAGAAGCGTTCCCGTTTTTGAGCTAAGAGAATATTTACGAGTGAAACCACCCTATAATTTAGAAAAAATAAAAAGAAGTATGTCATTATAAGCTATATAGATCAAAATACAACTCTAATAAAATTGGAGCCTGTACTCTTTCATTCTTCATCATCCTCCGAACATTAGAAGTGAAGAGATTTGAATAAACTATACTACAATTCTGAATAAACTAGACATGTCAGCCAAACTGCTTCCTAATCTTAAATTGTTCATAAAATACATTTTGCTTGACCTCTAAGTTTTTTTTATTTATATACTAGTAATTTGGACTTTTCCATATTAACATTTTCCCAATTCAGTTCAGATATTTGCTGTTCTTTCACATCTCTAATGGAAAGCACAATTCTAGCAGTTTTCTGAAAATTGGAAAAAGTTATAAATAAATAGTATACAACACTACAGTGCATCTGTAGCTATAAGAAACCTACTCAAAACTGCAAGTATGCCCTAGGCCATCAAAGACTGCTCCAGTTCTGCAAACAAAATTTTAGCAAAGTAGATTATAGTCAAAAGTTGGGGCAAAGAATAAAATTGTGGCTAACATAAAGGATATAAAATGCTTCTGGAAAGGATAAAATTTTGTTCTCTTCTAGTTTGACCACGCTTATTTTTTCTGAACTTTTTGTATTTCTTGTTTATCTCTGTCATACTAAATATGTTTACTAGAATAAGATTTATTACTGACATAGATAGGTTGGGTTTCTACCCTGTCTTATCATTCCTGGCTTTTGTGGACTTTTGCAGACTTATCATGGTAGAACAGAAAAAAATTCAGAAGGACTTTGGAATCTTAAATATCATGAACTTAAAACCTCTGGTTTCATGTTGACTGATTTTTGATATGAGCTTTTAAACAAAATTTATATTAAAAACCTGGTAGAAATCTGCTGGGCATGGTGACACACACCTGTAATCCTAGTACTTGGAAGCTAAATGGAAAGATTACAAGTTTGAGGCCAGCCTTGATTTGGAGATTCTGTCTCCAAATAAAAAATAAGATGATGGGGTGTAGCTCAGGTATAGGAAACTACTGGGTTAAACCACTAGTGTGGCAATAAAGGTAGAAATCTATTTTTTTCAAATTAGGTGGCAAATTTTAGCCTTAACTTATATTTTTAAGTATGATGGTTATTTATATTAAATAATCTTTAAATTAATAAAGAACTATCTCATAAATAGGTAGCATAAACTAATATAACAGCACCAGTGATCTCAACAAACTCTATATAATCTGTCTTAATAATTCAAGATATATTTCAAGGACTTTCCATGCTCTAGGTTTGCCATATATGAATACTACTTGTCATTGTACTATCAAAGAATGATACTATAAATCAATAAAGTAATAAGAGTGCAAGAAAATAAAAGTAATTTAATTTCTAATGGAATGAAATGGTATACAAAATATAAAATTAGTATTTGATATAAAACATGACAAAATGCACCTAATTCTTAATAATTCTAATTTATATTTTTATAAATTTTCTTTCAGTTGAAAAGTCTTATTTATTCCAAGAGTAAATGGAGAAATAGGGAAAGAAAAATAGAAAATGTAGCCGGGTGTGGTGGCACATGCTTGTAGTCCCTGCGGTTGGGAGGCTGAGACAGGAGGATCACACAGGTTTGAAGCCGGCCTCAGCTGGCTTAAGAGACCCTGCTTCCAAATAAAATATAAAATAGGTTTGGGAGTATATCCCAGAGGTAGAAGGCCCCTGGGTTCCATGCCCAGTATCACCAAAAAAATGTAAACAAAAATGTCAATACAGAATATTGTGTTAAGTTTTAAGTTAGGAATAAAAGAATAGTTTTATTTCCATTAAGGAAATATAATTAGTAATCAAAATTCTTTCCACAAAAGAAAAAAAAAGGCCTGAAGAATTTAATAGGATTTATTGTTTAGAAAAAAAAGATATTCTCAAGCTTAAAATATATTTTTAGATAAGAAAAATAAGCACTTCTAAATTTACTTGAAAACATATATGCCTTGTCAAGATGAGACTGAAAATTAAAGATAAATTATGGGTCAATTTCACTTAGTACAATGCTTGCAATAGTATCAAAGTATTAGCAAACTAAAACCAGGGGCATATAAGAATTATTATAGTCAATTCACCAGCTTAACAGAGGAAAAAAGGAGTAATAGTATATGTTACATAATTCTCTCTAAGTTAGAAATAGAGAAAAACTATCTCTCACACACATCTTAGTCAATGGAAAATATTATACAAATTATCTTGTAATTCACAAATAAGATAAAGTTGTCTGCTTTCACTTCTTATTCAACATTATACTGACATTCATAGCTAGAGCATTAACACCCAAAATAAGTAAAGAAAAAATAAATATGGAAAAGAACAAATAAAACTAGCATTATTGGGGATGGAACTCAGGAGCATTATATCTATAAGCTACACCCCAGTCCTCTTTTTTTTCTTTACTTTAAAACAGTATCTCACTGAGTTGCAAAAGGCCTCACTAAGTAGCTGAGGCTGTCCTCGAACCACGACCCTCCTGTCTCAGCCTCCCAAATGCTGGGATTACAAGTGTGTGCCACCACGCTGGGTTCCAATTAAATTTCTAAAGTCAAGAAACAAACATTAAGAACATGCAATAAAAAGATAATGCATCAGCAACAAACATTAGAAGATTTCTAAGAATAAGTATAGTAAAAGAAATGCAAGCATTTAAACAAAATGATTAAACTTTATCAAAAGATATTAAAGAAGTTGCAAAGAAGATTCAATGTTGAAGCCGGGCGTGGTGGCACACACTTGTAATCCCAGCATTTGGGAGGCTGAGAAAGGAGGATCGCGGTTCGCAGACAGCCTCAGCTACTTAGTGAGGACCTTTGTAACCCAGTGAGACCCTGTTTCAAAATAAAGAATAAAAAAAAATAGAGGTGAGGGTGTCACCATCCTTAAACCACACACACACACACACACACACACACACACACACACACAGATTCAATGTTGAGAAAAATATCAGTTCAACACAAATTTATCTTTTCTTCAATAAATCCTAATTAAAATTCAATTCAAGTTTCCTGTAAAATATAACAATCTGATTTTAAACTATGTGGAGTTACAAAGATCAAGGATAGACACAACACTTCTGATAAAAGAGAACCTGACAGGAGGATTTGTACTCTCAAACTTGAAGGTTTATTATAATATTTGACAAATAAAACAGGATATTAGCCCAGGAATCAATTAAAAGAGCATTGAGATGGAACCGATAGCTCAGAAATATCCCTTGAACACATGATAAACTGAAATTACAGATTAGCTGAGATAAAAATGGCTTTCTGCTTCATATTACTTGATAATATGTGGAGGGTGGGGAAGATCCTGGGAAGAAGGTAGCATAGGAAGCACTTTTTAAAAATACTTTTCATCTCTATAATTTCTTTTTTAGGTTTTCTATATTTTAATAAGAGGGATTCAAAAGCATATTTGATTAAGCAGAAGAATCATTGAATTAAAAAAGTTAATTTAACTTACAAAGCCTTAAGAACAAAAAATAATTGAAGAGAGCCTAAAAAACATGTGAGATGCCATCAGGACAACCTACACCTGCTTGTACGAGTCCCACGTCTCAGAAGTAGGAGGAGCGGGGTTTGGGAAGAGAATCTTTGAAGAAAATATGGCTGCAAATTTCTCAAATTTGCTGAAATGAATATAAACACCCAGAAATATAAAAAATAAAGCATGATGAACTCAAAAGAGACCCACTTCAAGAAATAATCAAACTGTGTAAAGACTTAAAAAGAAAGTAAGTCAGAAAGACTCTTTGAAAATAGGAAGAGAGAGGTGAAATCATGTACAACTGATTCTCAATAAGCTCATGAGCAGATTTTCACCAGAAGCTTTAGAAATCAAATGGCAGTGGGCTAATAAGATGCTTAGAGAACAACTACTCTGTCAACCAAAACTACTTGATCTGGCAAAAGTGCCATTCAAAATTGAAGAATGTCCTTCTTTTAAAAGAATAAATAATATTTCATGTGTGTGTGAATACAGTTCCTTTGTCCATTCATTCCCTAATGGGCACCTAAGCTGTTTCTATATTTTGATTATTGTAAGTACTTTCTGAACAAACACGAGAGTAAAGATACTTTTATGAGATGGTGATTCTACCATTTGCCATAACAGGGGTGAACCTGGAAAACATTATACTATGTAAATAAACTAGACAAAAAAGAAGACAATTATGTGATCTCGCTTATAAGTGGAGCCATCTTTTAAAAGAAAAATATTGAACCAATCCAGGTCCACATCAACAGATGAATGGATTGCAAAACTCTGTGAAATACACACAATGGAATTCTACTCAGCCATAAAGAAGAACAAAATCATACCTTTTGCAAGAAGATGGAAAGTCCTGGAGAGCATTATGTTAAGCGAGACCAGCCAAGCACAGAAGAAGAAGGTACATATGTTTCCGCTAATATCCCCAAACTAGGGAATCCAGAGGATACCAGTGGTACTCCAGATAATGGAGGGGAAATACCAGCAAAGTTTGAATGGAAAGATAGGAGAGGAGGAAGGCTGAACTTGATTAATGAGGGTCCACATCTGAATATATGTAAAATTATGAATATGGCATGGTTACCCGGGACAATCATTGTTTTATTGCTGGGAGGGGGGAAGGGAAAACAGGGGCGGGAGGGGGGAGAGGGCATCAAGTATAGTTTAAATGTATACCATTTATGTTCAATAAAAAATTTAAAAAAATCCTGTAGATTCTATCTTGGTCATGATGATATTAAAATATAAAAAAAATAAAAAAAGATCAATTATAATCTGAATGTGTTGTCTCACACTTGTAATCCCAGTACTTGGGAGGCTGAGACAGGAGAATCACTGGTTCAAAGTCAGCCTCAAAGAGGAAATAATGATAGACAACATTTATGCTGTAAACATATATGCAGCTACTTTTATAAAACAAACTCTTTATGACATTAAGTCACACATAAATCCCATTACAATAATACAGGGTGACTTCAACACCCCTCTCATACTTCTAGACTGATTTTCTAAACAAAAGACTATAATGGAATAAAAGTAGAAATCAACTATAAGAAAACCCAAAGAAACCACATAAACATGTGGAGGCTGAACACCACACTGCTGAATGAAGAATGGGTTATAGAAAAAGTAAGGGGTGAAATCAAGAAATCCCTAGAAGCAAACAAAAATAGAGATACAACATACAAAAACCTCTGAGATACCTTGAAGGAAAATTTGTAACACTGAGTGCCAATATAAGAACAGAAAATCACCAAATAAATAACTTAGTGACACACCTCAAAGCCCTTGTAAAACAGAAATAGTCTAACCACAAATCCAGTAGAGGACAGTAAATTATTAAAACCAAAGCAGAAATCAATGAAGTAGAGAATAAAAAAACAATACAGAAAACCAACAAAACCAAAAGCTTGTTTCTCAAAAAATTAACAAGATAGATAAACCACTAGCCAGTTTAACCAAAAAAGAAGAATCAATCCAAATTACAAATCAATCCAAATAAGAGATGAAAAAAGAGACATTGACACCGACAGTGTACAAATCCAGAGAATTATCAGAAACTACTTTGAAAATCTATACTCCAACAAAATAGAAAATCTTGAAGAAACTGACAAATTTCTAGATAAATGCAACCTTCCGAAACCGAGTCAAGAAGCTATAGAAAATTTAAACCAACAAATAGCAATCAAAGAGACTGAAGCAGCAATAAAGAACCTACCATCAGATAAAAGCCCAGGACCAGATGGTTTCCCTCAGTGAATTTTATAAAACCTTTTTAGAAGAGCTAATCCCAATATTCCTCAAGCTATTTCATAAAATAGAAAGAAATGGTACTTTCCTAAATACTTTCTATGAAGCCAACACCACATTAATATCAAAACCAAATAAAGACAGCTCAAGGGAAGAAAACTACAGGCCTTTATCACTGATGAACTTAGATGCAAAACTGCCAAACAAAATACTAGCAAAACACATTCAAAACCACATCCAGAAAATCATACACAGTGACCAAGTAGGGTTCATCCCAGGGATGCAAGGCTAGTACAACATACAAAAATCAATCCATGTAATTCATCACATAAACAGAACCAAAGACAAAAATCACATAATATTTTCAATAGATGCTGAAAAAGTATTTGACAAAATCCAACACCCATTTATGCTAAAAGCACTGGAGAGAATTGGAACAGAAAGAACATAACATCATAAAAGCAATATAAAATAGACCCACATCCAACATCATATTAAATGAGGAAAAGCTGTGAGAATTCCTTCTAAAAACAGGAATAAGAACTGGGCGTGGTGGCACACGCTTGTAATCCCAGTGCTTGGGAGGTTGAGACCGGAGGATTGCACAGGTTCGAAACCAGCCTCAGCTACTTAGTGAGGCTCTTAGCAACTTAGTGAGACCCTGTTTCCAAATAAAGTATAAAATAGGTCTGGGAGTATAGCCCAGAGGTAGAAAAGCCCCTGAGTTCCACCCCCAGAAACACACACACACACACACACACACACACACACACACACACCCGGAATAAGCCAGGATGTCCATTATCACCACTTCTTTTCAATATAGTCCTAAAGACTCTGGCCAGAGCAATAAGGTAAGAAAAAGAAATCAAAGGAGTACAAATAGGAAAAGAAGAACTAAAACTTTTGCTATTTGCAGATGACATGGTACTATACTTAGTATATAGTACCATGACATCTGCAACTAGACCAAATGCTTATAGTACTGATCAACAAATTCAGCAAAGTGTCTGTATACAAAAATAATCTTAGAAAATCAGAAGATTTACTGTATGGCAACCATAAATCAGAAAACATTCAGAAAACACTTCCACTCAGGATATCCCACAAAACAATAAAATACTTAGGAATAAAAATAACCAAAGCCTGGTGTGGTGGCACACGCTTGTAATCCCCCCACTTGGGAGGCTAAGACAGGAGGATCGCGCAGGTTCAAAGCCAGCCTCAGCTACTTAGTGAGGCTCTCAGCAACTTAGTGAGACCCTGTTTCCAAATAAAATAGAAAATAGGTCTGGGAGTATAGCTCTGAGGTAGAAAGACCCTGGGTTCCACCCCCAGTACCATCAAAAAATAAAATAAAATAAATAAACATAACCAAGGAGGTAAAAGACCACTACAAAGAAAAACATAAAACATTGAAAAACCAAAGAAGACCTTAGAAGATGGAAAGATCTTCCATATTATTGGATAGGCAGAATAAATATAATCCAAATGGCCATTCTTCCAAAAGTGGGCTACAGATTCGATAGCCACTATATCATCGAGGTCATTCCTCACAGAAATAGAAAAATCAGTCTTTAAATTTATTTGAAACAACAAAAACCCAGAATAGCCAAATAGTTCTCAGCAACAACAACTATGCTGGAGGCATAATAATACCTAACTTCAAACTATACTACAAAGCCATAGTAATAAAATCAGCATGGTACTGGCACAAAACAGATACATAGACCAATGGAACAGAACAGAAGACTCAGAAACAAATTTGCACACTTACAGCAAATTGATTTTTGACAAAGAAGCTGAAAACATACACTGGAAAAAAGATAGCCTTTTCAACAAATGGTGTTGGCGAAACTGGTGAACCATATGCAGAAAAATGGAAATAAAACCCACTCTCTCACCCTGCAAAAGAGTCAATTCAAGATGAATCAAAGACTTGGAAATCAGACCAGAAACCTTGCAGTTTCTTGAAGAGGGTATAGGTCCAACATTGCAACACATAGGACAGGTAAAAATTTTCTCAACAAGACCCCAAAGGCACAAGAAACTACAAGGTGAATCAATAGTGGGACTGCATTAAACTGAAGAGCTTATGTACAGCAAAGGAAACTGTCAAGAACCTCAACCGAGAGCCAACAGAACGGCTGATTTTTGCCTACTATTCCTCTGATAGAGGACTAATATCTAGAATATACAGAGAACTCAAGAAATTCAGCACTAAGAAAAAACCCAATCAAAAAATGGGCAAGTGAACTAAATACACACTTCACAAAAGATGAAATTCAAATGGCCAATAAATGTATGGAAAAACGCTCAACATCATTAGCAATCAGAGAGATGCAAATCAAAACTACCCTGAGATTTTACCTAACTCCAACTAAAATGGCAATAATTCAAAACAAAAAAACAACAAATACTGGCAAGGATGTGGAGAAGTGGGAATTCTAATACCATGTTGGTAGGATTGCTAATTAGTTTGAAAAACAGTATGGAAGATCCTCAGAAGAATGGAAACAGTCCTTCCATATGACCAACAATACCACTTCTAGATATCTACTCAGAAAAACCGAAACCAAAGGACCAAACTGATGCATATAAATCTATGCTCATAGTCACACAACTCAACACTGAAAACTGTGGAACCAGCCAAGACGTCCATCAACAGATGAATGGATTACAAACTATGGGATATGTACACAATGGAATTTTACTCAGCTATAAGGAAAAACAAAATTATGCCATTTACAGGGAAATGGATGGAACTGGAGGACATTATGCTAAGTGAGATTAGTCAGTCACAAAATGTAAGAAACCAGATGCTCTCCCTAATATGTGGAGGCTAGGGAGAAATTGGGTCATAGGAGGAATTCTAGGCGAAGAAGAAGAAACTGTAGATGAGCAAATAAGAGGAGTAACTGAGGAAGATGGGAGGGGAAAAGGGAAGAGGGAAATATCCTAAAGTACATGATGTACATGCTTATCAAAGTCAGTCACTAAACGAAACATGAGATGGAGGGGAGGGGTCAGGAATGGGAAGGAACTGGGGAAGAGCTAAATGAGTGACGTGTGCATGCATGTCTTTACCATCTTGTTTCCCATTAAGATGTATGACTACATCTTATGCACCAATTTAAAAAATTAAAAATAATTCAAAGTAATAAAAAATTTTTTGAAAAAACAAAATCAGCCTCAGCTACTACTCTGCAACTTAGTGAGACCCTATTTCAAAATAAAGAATAGATAATAGGGCTTTAGGTATAGCTGGGAGGTGGAATGACCCTGAGTCCAATCCCCAGTACCACAAAAAAGCGTGAATTATCAATTATATAGAGCTAAGAAATAAAACAATGGTTACCAGAGGTTGGGAAAGATAGAATATAAAGTATCTAAATGTAGGATGAACAAGTCAAAAAATCTAATTTACAACATGAGGACTATGTATAATAATAATGTATAGTATTTAGGATTTTTGGCTAAATGACTTTTTTGCTACAGGGAGAAAATGGGTTACTCTGTGAGATGAGAGCCATGTGTTAATTTGTTCCACTACATTAACCATTTTACATGTGTACTTTATAACATTATGTTGTATATTTTAATGTACACAATAAATTTTATTTCAAAAAATGGAGAAATTAAGATATTCTCAGATAACAGAAGCTGAATGAGTTACTTATTACTAGACTTACCCTGCAATAAATGCTAAAGAATGTCCTTCAGGTTGTAATTAAAGGATGCTATTATGATATCAGAGCCATATAAGTAAATAAAGATCTCAGAAAAAGGTAGATATAGGGAAAATTATAAAAGTTCATGTTAATGTAACAACAGTTTTAACTTTACTTTATTCCCTATATGATTCAAGAGACTAATACATTAAGAAAAAATAACTGTTAGTATAAAGGATAGTATTAATATATTTGGTTTATAATTCCATACTTTGTTTTCTATTAATTTAAAAGACTAATGCATCATAAATGCAAGGATTAGTGTGTGCTTTTAAATATACAATGTGTAAAGTTGTAATTTTGCAACATAACCACCAAAAAGGATGGGAATGAAGGTATAAAATGTAGAATTTTTGTATGTTATTGAAATTAAGCTAATATAAATTCAAACTAGAGTGTAATAACCTTAGAATGCTAACTATAATACCCATGGCAACTACAAAAAAATATACTTGTAGAATCTACACAAAGTGAATTGAAAGGAAACTTCAAGCTGGGTGTGGTGGCCAACACTTATAATCCTAGCATTTAGGAGGCTGAGAAAGGAGGATCACAGTTCATGGGCAGCCTCAGCTACTTAGTGAGGCCCTTTGCAACTCAGTGAGATCCTGTTTCAAAATAAAGAATAAAAAATAGGGCTGGGGGTGTAGCTCGGAGGTAGAATGTCCCTGGGTTTCATCCCCAAAACCACAGGAAAAAAAGAAAGAAAAGGAAACTTCACTACAAAAAAATCAAGGACACCGAAAAAATAGTAATGCAGTATGTGAAGGATATGAAGGGAAAAACTACACATAGAAAACTGGGCATGTGGTGCACACTGGTAATCCCAGCACTTGGGAGGCTGAGACAGGAGGATCGTGGAGTTTCGAAGCCAGCCTCAGCTACTTAGTGAGGCTCTCAATCACTGAGTCCCTGTTCCCAAATAAAATATAAAATAGGTATGGAAGTATAGCCCCTGAGGTAGAAAGCCCCTGAGTTCCATCTCCAGTACCACAAAAAGAACATTTCTACACATAGAAAGCAAATAGCAAAATAACAGAAGAAAGCTGGGGTGGGGTGGGGGAAGCCTGCGACAGCATCTCATGCAGATCTTGAGAAAGCTCGATCAGGGGACCCGCAAAGCCGTAGATCCCCCATGATGTATGTTTAGCATTCCCTTCTTCAAAAAATTATTTTAGGATTATTTGGACCAATATGTATAACTGGAATTTTATGTATAAGCATATAACTAAAACTGATGGCCAGTGGCTTGTGAAAGACTCAGGCAGCAAAGATTTTTTTCCCAAGGATAAAGTTTGGGCCAAAGATTAAGTTCAAACTGACCTTAGTTTGGGCCAGTATATAAGATTAAGTTCAAGTCAGCCTTGCGAAGTGAGACAAAGCATACTTTCTATGATTATTTAAATGTCTGACACCCTGCCCTGAAGTCTACTAAAAAAAAAAAAAAAACTTTTCCTGTCCTTGGAGTTCCTGCTTACATGGCTATACCTTTGCTTTCTGCCAAAAAAGAAAATATAAAAATTGTAACAAGTCCTGAATAAAGTGGAGAACATTATGTTGTATATTTTAATGTACACAATAAGATCTTCTCTCATTCGACCTCAGCTCTCCTCTCACCAACACACAAACCTCGACTCATTCTAGGGCTGGACCCTGGCAGAAGCCCATCAAGTGCTGTGTGCATGTATGTCACTACCACTATGAACTACATTATTATGTCAGACTATAATGTACCAATAAAAGTATTTAATAAAACTCCATATAGAAAGCAAATAGGAAAATAACAGAAAAAGTTCTTCCTTATCAGTCACTAATTTAAATGTAAATGGATTGAATGTTCCAACCAAAAAATAAGAAATTGGCAGAATAGATTTAAAAATGTGGGGCTGGCTAGGTGATGTGTATATTTATGTGATGTGTATATTTTTGCTTCATTACGATGTATAAATACAATGCACCAATAAAAAATTTTTTTAAAAATGTGATCCAAATATATGTTGTCTATAAGAGACTTACTTTAGATATTTCATTTAAATAGTACCAAATAGAGTGAGGATGGCTATACTAATATCAAATAAAATAAATTTTAAATAAAAAATTACGAGACAAAGAACATTATATAGTGATAAAAGCTCAACACAACACAAAATATGAGATTATAAACACTTACATACCTCAGAACAGATGTTCAAAACATGAGGCAAAAACTGACAGAATTAAAGAATAAATAGTTCTAAAATAATCATTAGAAACATCAATATCCAAATTTCAATAATGAATACAAAAATAAGACAAAAGATAAGTAAGGATATAGTCATTTGAAGTAATTTGATTGACCAAACTTATAAAGAATACTCTACCCAACAATGATAGAATACACATTATTAAATGCCCGTGGGATATTTTCTTAATATGTAAGGTCACGAATTAAGTCTTGATGAATTATTTATTTTTATTTTATTTTGTTTTTGGTGGTACTGGGGTTCCTGGAAACCCTTCTACCTCCAGGCTACACTCCCAGACTTATTTTATATTTTTATATGGAAACAAGGACTCTTAGACCAGCGAGGCTGCCCTCAAACCTGCATGATCCTCCTGTCTCCGCCTCCCAAGCGTGAGGATTACAAGCTTGTGCCACCATGCCTGGCAAGTCTTGATAAATTTTAAGAGATAGATGTCATACAAAGTATCTCCTATGTCCATCAGAGGAGGAAATTAAAAATCAATATAACACATACACAAACACACACAACCAGGAAAATTCACAAACTTTTGAAAATTAAACTACACACCTTTTCTCAACTAAACAATGAAGGAAAAAATATAAGAGAAATTAGAGAATTATTAGAAACAAAAAAAAAAACAGAAACACAACATAGCAAAGTTTATTAAATGTAGTGAAAACAGTGCTAAGGAAATGTTTATAGTTACAAATACTTATATACAAAATAAGAAAGATTCCAAATTAACAAACTAACTTTTTTTTTTTTTGCAGTACTGAGGATGGAACCCAAGGGCATTGCACCTCAGAGCTACACCGCCAGTCCTATTTTTTAGTCTTTTTATATTTTGAAACGGGGTCTCACTGAGTTATGAAGGGCTTCACTAAGTAGCTGAGGCTGTCTGGGAGCTGCAATCCCCCAGTCTCTGCCTCCTGAATGCTGGGATTACAAGTGTGTGCCACCAAGTTAACAAACTAGCTTTACAACTTAAGGTACTGAAAAAAATAAGCACAAGTTAAACCCAAAGTAATCAAAAGAAGGAAATGATAAGGACTTGAGAATAGATAAAGAAAACAGAGAATAGAAAAATGGTAAAGAAAATCAAAGAAAACAACAATTAGTTCTTTAAAAATATCAGCAGGGCTAAATATAGCTCAGTGTTAAAACATTTGCCTAGTATGTTGGTCAGCAACATGAAACATGCATACACATACATGAACACACATAGAATCAACAAACTTGACAAACCTTTAGTATGAGTGTCTAAAATAATAATAAAAATAGTTTCATTACTACTGAATCTACAGAAATAAAAAGGACAGCACTATGAACAATTGTATGCTATAGAATTGGTGACCTAGAAAAAAAATGGTCAAATTCTTAGGACACAAAACCTACCAAGACTACAACCTAAAGAAATGGAAAACCCAAATAGACTCATAATTAGTAAAGAGACTGTATTGGTAATAAAAATACAAAAAAAAATCAGCCTTGAACTTGATGGCTTCACTGAGAAATTCTTACAAACACTTAAGGAAGAACAAAAACTTGGTACTTCTCTCAAAGTTTTCTAAAAATAATGGAAGAGAAAGGACCGCTTTGTAACCTTTTATGAGGCTAGCATGACCCTGATAGCAAAGCTAGACAAAGACACTAAGGAAAAGTAAACCGCAGAACATCCCTTATAAGCTTTCA
The DNA here is from genome assembly GCF_963383645.1 of Muscardinus avellanarius. Classification (NCBI taxonomy): domain Eukaryota; kingdom Metazoa; phylum Chordata; class Mammalia; order Rodentia; family Gliridae; genus Muscardinus; species Muscardinus avellanarius. Next base: position 70,652,454 of record NC_137794.1, on the reverse strand, counting down.
TGCAAAAATAATCAACAAAATACTATCGAACAAACTCAGCAGTATATTAAAAAAGGATGGTACACCATGAACAAGCAGGAGTTATTCTTGGACTAGAAGGATGGTTCAGTGTAAGAAAATTATACCACAAAAAAACAAAACAAAACAAAAAACAAAACAAAAAACAACAATGTGGTATAATCATAAAAGTGGACCTACAGGTCAATGGAATGGAAGAGAGAGCCCAGAAACACACCCTTACATAGATGGTCATACAAGTGATTTTCAGTATGGGTGCCATGGCTACTTAATAGAGAAAGTCTTTTCAATAAAGGTCCTGGGAAAACTGGATATTCACATTCTAAAGAATGAAGTCAGACCCTTACCTAACACAATATACATCAAACCTGAATGGATTGGACTTGTCAGCAATTTTTTTGTAACTGATGACAAAACAAGGCAACATAAAAGAAAAATATACAAACTTAGCTTCATAAAAATGAATTTTTATGCATCAAAACACAATATAAATAGGATTGGCAATGTAGCTGAGTGTAAGAGTGCTTGTCTAGTATTTGTGAGAGACCCTGTGTTCAGTTTCCAGCAAAACACACACACACACACACACACACACACACACACACACACACACACCAGAATGAAAACGCATCTTATGAAACAAAAAATGTTTGCAAAATCATGCCTGTGTAAGAAATTAATATGGAGAACTCCTAAAATTCAACAACAAAACAAACATCTTGATTCAAAAAGGACAAAGGGCTGATATACATTTCTCCCAAGAAGATATATGAATGACTAAAAAACACATGAAGTGATGCTCACTGTTACTCATAGCTACAAAAGTGTACATCAAACCCACGAGATACACCTCATTTCCATTATAGTAGCTACTATAAACACACATAAAATAAAGATTGTTTTCAAGGATGTGAAGAAACATGAATCTTTATGCACTATTTGTGAGACTTCAAAATGGTACAACTGCTTTGTAAACAGTATAGTGAGTCCTCAAAAAAATTAAAAATAGAATTATTATATAATCCAGCAATTCCACTTCTGGGAATTTACCCAAAATAACTGAAAGAAGGAACTTAAATAGATACTTGTACATCTGTGTTCATACTGGCATTATTCACAATAGTTTAAACATGGAAGTAATCCACATGTCTATCAACAACTGAGTAAATAAGCAAAATATGGCATAGGTATAAAATAAAATGTTAGCCTTAAGGGAATTCTGATATGTGTTACCAACATGGAACCATGAAGACATTATGCTAGCCGGGTGTGGTGGTGCATGCTTGTAATCCCAGCATTCAGAAAGCTGAAACTGGAAGATGGCAGTTTGTTGACAGCCCAGCTACTTAGCGGGGCCCTTTGCACCTCAGTGAGACCTCGTTTCAAAAATAAAAAGACCAAAAAATAGGGCTAGGGGTATAGCTTGGAGGTACAATGTCCCTAGGTTCAACCCCAGTACCACAAAAAAAGACATTATGCTAGGCCGGGTGTGGTGGCGCACGCTTGTAATCCCCGCGATTGGGAGGAGGAGACAGGAGGATCGCGCTGGTTCGAAGCCAGCCTCACGGGTTTAAGAGACCCTGTTTCCAAATTTAAAAATATATATAAAATAGATTTGGGAGTGTAGCCCAGAGGTAGTAGGGTTTCCTGGAACCCCAGTAACACACACAAAAAAAAACCATGCTAAATAAAAACTACATTATTAAATAAACCAGTCAAAAATGATAAATACTGTGTAATTCCACATATATGAGGTATACGTAAAGTCACAAATATCATAGAGATTGAACGTAGAATGGTGGTAGCCAGGGAGTAGAGAAAGGAGAAATGGAGAGTTGCTGAATGGTATAGAGTTTCAGTTTTGTAAGATGAAAGATTCTGAAGATGGATCATGGTGATGGTTGAAAAAGAATAAGAATTTAATTAATACCATAAAAGTATAAACCTGAGTCGCTGGGCATGGTGACGCATGCTTGTAATCCCCATGCTTGGGAGGCAGAGACAGGAGGATCGCGCAGGTTCGAAGCCAGCCTCACTGGCTTAAGAGACCCTGTTTCCAAATAAAATATAAATAGATCTGGGAGTGTAGCCTGGAGGTAGAAGGGTTCCATCACCAGTACCACCAAAAGTATAAACTTGGAAATAGTTAATTTTAGTAAAAAATAGTTAATTTTGTGCTACATGCATTTTATCAAAATAAATTTAAAGACAGTTACAAATGAAATGACTTACATATTAAGAGTAAATAATTTATAAAAACTGTTTTATAATCTTGACATATATATTTATTTATTTATTTATTTATTTATTTATTTATTTTTGTGGTACTGGGGTTCCTGGGAGCCCTTCTACCTCCGGGCTACACTCCCAGACCTATTTTTCTTATATTTTTTAAAATGGCATGGCTGGCTTGGAACCTGTGCGATCCTCCTGTCTCTGCCTCCCAAGAGCGGGGATTACAAGCGTGCACCACCACGCCTGGAGACATATACATCTTTAAAACACATATACAAAAGTACTAACAATAAAATTTTAAAAATTATCTTCATCAAAAGACTGTAGAGTGTTGAGCCAAGCATGATGGCATATGCCTGTAATCCCCGCGCTTGGGAGGCTGAGACAGGAGGATCGCGCTGGTTCGAAGCAGCCTCAGCTACTTAGTTGAGGCTCTCAGCAACTTAGTAAGACCCTGTTTCCAAATAAAATATAAAACAGGTCTGGGAGTATAGCCCAGAGGTAGAAAAGCCCCTGGATTCCACCCCCAGTACCACCAAGAAAAAAAAGACTATAGAGTGTTGAATCATGCTAGCAACACAAAAATTGTTATGATTACTATTATTATTATAATTATCATTATCATTATTATTATTGCAGTACTGGGGATGAAACCCAGGGAAATTCTATCTACAAGCTATACCCCCAGCCTAAGCTACACCCTATTTTTTATTCCTTATTTTCAAACAGGGTCTCACTGAGTTGGAGAGGGCCTCACTAAGTAGCTGCGGCTGTCCATGAACTGCAATCCTCCTGTCTCAGCTTCCCAAATGCTGGGATTATAAGCATGCACCACCACGCTTATAATCCCAGGCTCCACAAAAAATTATTCATCCCACAAGACCTACAGGATATAAGTATCCAAAGTACATATAGAATTCCTAAAAATACATTTTTTATAATTTTATTAGGGCATTATAGTCTCACATCATAATGTGATCGATAGTGCAGTGACATACATGCATACAACACTTGGCAGTCTTTCTCTGTGCTCCCTCCCCATTCCCCTTCTTCGCAGGATATTGAGGTTGACATTGATATCCTTGAATACATACATAATGTCAGTGGAAGTGTTTCTCCTACCACCCCACCCACCTTCCCCTAGACGACCTCTCTCCTCCACTAAAGTTTCTCCTCCATTGTCTAAAGCCCCTCTGGCATTCTGATTACTCCCTACCTTCCTCATATGAGAAACAACATATGACCCTTCACTTTCTGAAGGAAATACACATTAAAGAACAAACCATATACACTTTAATATTTTTAACAATCCTTGTGGAACATCAACATGAGGCTTAAAAGCCCAAGGGGAAAAATTCTGAAAAATTAGATTTTTTTGATATGTTAATGATTGTGTACAAAGATGCCATAAGTCACATAAATCAAATAATAATGTTGTCCAGAATATGTAACACAAAAAAGGACTGATCATCTGCAAAAAGTAAAATATGCTCCTTTTAGTTCCACAAATATTTTTGCTATTATAATCGTACTAAAAATGGGACTCCTAGGCTTGCCACAGTCTTTTTTTCCCCTCAGTTGATGACCGTGGTACTCTTAGGCAAACTATTAAGAATCCTATGTTAAGAGAAAACAAGAATAAACCTATAGAAAAGAGACAAATATGATTAGCCAGTAAGAGGGTCTGATTTATGAAGAAAGATTAAAGGAGTCAAGCAGCTCGGGTTGGCTAAGTGATGACAAAGGAAAGCGTGATAGCGTTTGACAAATATTTGACGAGCATATCCCAAGGAGGGAGGTTTTGATATTGATCTTGGTACAAAGTTGTTCAACTGGCCGTGAATGGTTGATGTTAGAGGAAACCCAGGCTATCAGGGGAATTTCCTGGTTGAAATGTCTGAAACCAAAGGATTTATTCTTTAAAGAATATTGGCAAAATAATTTCCCTAACTGGTTTAAACAACTGGAAGACTCATAAGAAAATAAAAGCTTCTTTTGATCAGGACAAAGTATTAGAAGTAGTTTTGTTTGTTTTATTCCTAGGTAATAAAGAATTTTGAGACATGCATCTGACATTTCTGAAATAGATAGTGGCTACCATATTTCACAACATAGTTAAGAATATTAATTCTTTGCCATGCATAGATGATTTATAAATATCCAGTTTTGTTTTACATATTTGTTTTTATGTCTGCTTTTCATAACTAACAGTTTCCCATATCATTACAGGAAGTTTTAATAAATAAAATGACACCCAGTCCCATTCAACACTATAATAATATATACACTCCATGACTACTAGTCATTCATGTTACACATATTTTTTTCACTGAAGTCAATAACAATTTTGTTCACCATATTTTATTTGCATATTTCATTTTTATGTAAAATTCATACAAAAGTAGAATTAGTAGGAGTAAGGGCATAATTTTTTAAGAACTCTTGATACAGATATTCCAACTGATTTCCAGAAAGTTCATTTTACCCACACCAGCAATATTTGAGTTATCTCATCATACCTTCACCAGCTTCACAATGATTTCTTAATACTTGATCATTTTGTAATATAAAATGTAATTTTAATTTTTATTTCTTTGATATTCAATTTTCTGCATTTTACTGGCCTTTTCTTCCTATGAATTATATATTTCATTTATCTTACTATTTTGAGTGGTGTTTACTTTTTATAAATTATAGATTTTTTTCATGTAGTTGAGATATTATAATATTTACTGAAGATATTTTCCCCAATTTTTCCTTTGACTTCAAATTTTGTCTATGATCTAGGAGTTTATGTATGTAAAGGATTTTCCTATTTATGCTATTTTCATTTTTTCTTTAAAATTTTTATATTGTTGCCACTGAAATTTAGTGGATAGAGGCCGGAGACAGGGATGGGCAACTAAGTTTCCTATAATGTACAATTGTCATCTCCCTAAACAGGACCGTCTGGTCCTGTTTCTTGAAAGTCAAGGTAGATCCTCTTTCTTGACTTTCTCTCATTCTCCATCCAAACTTTCACTTATTTGAGTTATTTTCTTAAATGTTATTTCTTATAGGAAATGTTCCTAACCCCCTAAACTCAATTAACCCCAATGATACTCTTTATAATATTTTACAATTACTTGTTCAAGACATGTTTTGCTGCTACTCTATAAAGTTCTATGAGGACAGGACCAAACCTATTCATTTGCGATTTTCTTCCCTAGAACCGACCTATCACAGATATGTCCATTATTATTTTGACCATAGGTAAAAAAAATTAGAACTTTGAATTTGTTTGAAAAGCAAATATATCTCTTAGCCTAATTTTCCTTACCTGTAAATTAACAATGGTAGCACCTATTTTCCCTGCCTCACATTACTAATTAATGTTTATACAATTTGGAATTTATATAATTGTATAATATATAACATTATGTATTACATTATTATATATTATTATAACATATGTAATATATGTTAATATATAACATATATGTCTGTGTGTGTATAAACACATACACACACACATACACACACAGATGTATTTTTATACTTTATTTGGAAACAGGGTTTCATTAAGTTGCTGAGAGCCTCACTAAATAGCTAAGGCTGGCTTCGAACCTGTGCAATCCTCCTGTTCGAGCCTCCCAAGCGTGGGGAATTACTGGTCCTTTTAGTTCATGGAGGAAGGCTTGCTGTGCTCATGATGCGTCACCAGTGTTCCCTAGGACGGCCAGCCTCACCAAGCTGGCAGGAAGAACACCTGAGAGAAATGACTTAAACTCCCTACTAGCCTAATCTCTTGTGAACCAAAGTATATTCCTAAGTCAATATTTTTGCAGTTTCACAATTGTTTACCTAATAAAAAGCTATTATTTCACTGATAAAAGGAGCAATCTAGGAGTTTATTGTATAATTAGCCATTAACTGTATTAAAAGTACTGGAAAGAAATGGGTCCTTTCGGGGGCTGGGGGCTTTTGTCATTTCTTAAGATAATATGCCTGCATCATTTGAGCAAACTAATGGGGTTACACTTTACCTTAGGTCCAAATTTCCACGCAACACACTGTCATGTGCTCTTAGCTCTGTGGCACCTCGTTTTAATGATTAGTTAAGTTGAGGATAATGAAGGCCTTATCATGTGCCTAATTAGCCATGCAGTCCCTAATGGTGGTATAACTCATTTAGATAAAGTTAGTTTGCTGATCTGTTCTTTAAGGAGGGGTAAAGAGGAAGCCAAGGGTGGTGTGTGTGTGTGTGTGTGTGTGTGTGTGTGTGTGTGTGTGTGTGTGTACAAAAAGTAGTAAAGCAAACCATAGTATAGCGTAGCACTGAGGAGGCTTGATAACTATTAAAAGTTTTGTGGATTTTTTTCTCTAAATGGGTATAATCCAAATACCAAATTCTTTTTATATCCTCAGCATAGACTTTTTATGGTGAAAACTTCTTTAATCAATGATGGATTTTTTTTTAATTTCTTGCATATCCGATATAGGTATGAATTGCTGAAAAATTTGGTAATTGTTCAGTAGGTCTATGTAAAGATTCATCAGTTGCCCTCAATCTGATTCGCCTGCATTTGAAGTGCTCAGTTATTCAAGGGGCTTCTAACAAATAACATTTATTTTTATACTTGTCAGTGGAGATGATTTATATGCAATACTGAGCATGTAAGGCATATTATAGCAGAGGTAAAATAGAGATGGAAATAATTCTTACCTCATTCTTCAGCTTGCTTCCAGAAAACCTAAAAAAAATATATTTTATATTAGTTCAAAAATAAATGATAGTTACAGCATTCAAGGAAATACACAGGACCTAAAACATTAGTAGCTTCATACTATGATTACTGAAATAAACAATAGAAATTTGCTTGAATTTTCAAAGGAATCCAAGCATCTTTTTCAACTTTTAAAAAAATTAAAAATTTTTTAGGGGAAAGTAAATGAAAGCTATTTGTGAAAGTCAGGTAAAATCTGAGGCAAGCAAAGAACACTTGATATGAAACACTGTATGTGTCCCACTGTGTTTACATTTCACAGTGGGCAATGGCTAGTAAACTGCCCACATGTTTCGAGTAATTTCCCTTTTTAAGAATAATTTCTTTCTTTTTTTTTTTTTTTTGGTGGTGGTACTGGGGTTCCTGGAAACCCTTCTACCTCCGGGCTACACTCCTAGACCTATTTTATATTTTTATTTGGAAACAGGGTCTCTTAAGCCTGCGAGACTGGCTCCAAACCAGCGCGATCCTCCTGTCTCCACCTCCCAAGCACAGATATTACAAGCGTGAGCCACCACGCCTGGCAAAAATAATTTCTTTTAAGAGCTAAGTGTAATTCTCTGAAAATCACATATTTTCATTGATTTCACTGGTTGCTGCCTCAGTTATTAAAAACATCTGCCTGATCATTAATGGACGCTTAAGAGCAATGTGCTCTTTTTAATCATTTATGTTTTTCCTGCCATAGAGATCCAAACAGACCAATAGCTTCACAGGCTTAGTATGGTAAGATGCTATTCAACTTAAATGTGATTAATCATTATTATAATAAACTTCTTAACTTGGTAAGCAAGCACATAAATGTTTAAACTAGTACATATTTACTGATTTTATTTTATTACATTCAGCCCAAATATAGACTCATACTTATGAGTAAATAGTAATTTAGAAGCAATTCTACTTCTTTGATTTCTCTTCTTCATCTCTCAGGTACACTTAATTCACCATTAATCTCTCATTAATTATTAAATATTATATAATTTGAGCTGGGGATATAGCTCAGTGGTAGAGTGCTTGGCCAGCATGCACAAGGCCATAGATTTAATCCTCAGATCTGAATATATATATTCCAGAAATATAGATATAGACTAGATAATTGTAAATGTGTACACAAAAAAGTTGACATTAAGGTTTGATGATTATAAGAATATTTGGTAAGCAAAATTAGAATGCCATTTTCAAGAGATATCATGCATATTTATAGAAATACAGAGAATAATTAATCTTGAATATAGTATAAATCTACCTTGTCAGGCCTTTTCCAGAATAAACGGAGTGGTAATAAGCACTGCTTTCTTTGATGCCAATCCCATAGTAATGATACCTAGAGTATGGATAAAAACCAGGTCTATGTTACTGAAGGAATTTTTGAAGGAGAAAATGAAACTCAGGTGTAACTAAAGTAACCCCAGGAAGAACTGCAAGCCCTCGTTTCTGAGAAGCACCACCTGCCCACTTGCTTCCCTGTCACTTCCACTTTCATTCACCTAAATTTAGAAAAGGAAGAAAATAAAAGACAGTGGGCATCTCTCCAATGGCCCATAGCCCAATTATATTTTAAAAATGTCATTTCTTGGCATCACCAACTGAGTTTAAAGTAGACGAAACAATGAAGGATCTAAGTTTCAAGACTCCTGACCTTAAAAATAAATAGTTGCCAAGTGGTTCCACCTCTAAACATTTGCAGATTCCAGAAGCACAAATGGAAACCTACATACCACATATTAAAATATTTGAGAAATATCATTCAAGCTCACAAACTGCTAAATTAGATATTCCTGTCCTACATTGACCTTTTGCCTCCACAATGATCTGGTAGCCAGATTTGAATTTGGAATTCTTAGCCTTTTAGAGTTCCGTTTCAGAACAACCTACATGGTGGTGTTGAGAGGACCTCACCCTTTCTCCACCTATCAGCTTGTTTGTTCAGTGTGAGAATACAGCTCTTTCAAGATCCACCCACATCTCCCATGAACAGCTGCCCCTTGGCGACTCCTCAGTCTAGGACTATGTTCACTGGTAAAGCAGTGTGGCCTCCTGAGGGTGGACTGGGAACACAGTTGAGCAGGCATCCCTAGACTTTTTGGATGGGGAACTGCAGGGTCCCAGGGACCCTAGAAGGGGGATGTGGTCTTTGAGTGAACAAATACACTTAGAAAATGAACTCCCTGCCCCATGGAAAGGAGTGCACCTGGAAGAATCAGAACAGAACCCTCTAAAACTGAAGCCCAGAGATGGGTTCTCTCCTTTTAGGTAACAAGAGTAGGACTATAACATCAAAGTTGTTTCTATTGACTTAGGGTCATTTGATTTGGATAAGAATTATTTTATTAGTGCACTGTAATTTTACATCATCTAATGGGGTATTAGAGTGTCAGAAAAATACATGCACACAGCTCAGAGAGGAAGTTTTATACTTTTAAAAAATATACTTGATATATGTTTTAGTCTTTAAAAATAGAGTATGATAAAAAAGATTTTCAGAAAGTCATAGTTGAAAAGCAGTAATTTTGAGTACTTAAGATAAATGAGCCGGGTGTGGTGGCGCACGCTTGTAATCCCAGCATTCGGGAGGCTGAGACCAGAGGATGCGGTTCGTGGACAGCCTCAGCTACTTAGTGAGACCCTCTGCAACTCAGTGAGACCCAGTTTCAAAATAAAGAATAAAAAATAGGGCAGGGGTGTAGCTCTGAGGTTGAATGTCCCTAGGTTCCATCCCCAAACCCCCCCACACAAAAAAGTTAAATAAAAGTTTTATGATTATGGCAGGCTGGAAAGGAGTCCTAAATTTTGGTAGAAGAATAATAATACTATGTAAACCTGAATATTGGAGCCTCAGAACTGCTCCATTTTTAAAGAATAGAAAAAATACTATGGTATATGATGAAAAACAACCTCTAAAAAAAGAAAATACGAAGTGCATTAAAACTCCAAAATATTGAACTGGCTTATGTTTCTAACTGAAAACTAAAAGAAGAAAGCTAAAGTCATAAAGAATTTATCAAAAGAGCTTTGCTAACAAAAATAGTTAAGGGAAATACCTAATGACTACAAATAAATTAGCAGAGTTCGATGATATTCACCAAAGTATATTATTAGAATTAGGACTAATGAACCTAAGAGTCTGTAATAAATATTATGTTCTTTATTAGATTTAGAAGCAAAGATACCAAAGGAAATGTCTATATTTTAGAAGAAATAAAACAAGAGATGCTTGAGAACAAGGAGGCATATTAAAAATGAAAAGTTATTTCAAGTTCATGTTCTTTTGCAAAGCTTGCTGTTCATTCTATGGACTTTATGGTTTAAATAAGTACCATTTATGCTCTTTGCTAAAGTAATACATGCTAAGCATTGCTTTAAAAGTATGGAACCAACCTAGGTCTCTATCAATAGATGAATGGATTGCAAAATTATGGGAAATACACACAATGGAATTCTACTCAGGAATAAAGAACAAAAATCATGTCATTTACAAGAAGATGGAAAAACCTGGAGAATGTTATATTAAGTGAGATCAGCCAAGCACAGAAAGCGAAGGGACTTGTGTTTTCTCTAATATGCCCAAACTGGGGAGTATTAGGGATACCAGAGGGACTCGGGATGATGGAGGGGAAACCTCAGTAAAGCCAGAAAGGAGGGGTTGGACAAGAAAAAGGGTGAAATTTATTAATGGAAAAGCTACATTCGAATATGTGTATACGTGTGAATATAACATTGTTAACCTGGGCACTCAGAATTGGGAGGGAGGGAAAAGGGAAAGCTGCTGGGGGCACCAAGTGCTGTGTGAATATATACCATTGTCAACATGATCTACATTATGATGTGAGACTATAGTGCACCAATAAAATAAAATAAGTTGATAAGCTTCTTTTATTATAGTTTCTATCTTCCTTTTTCTTGTCTCCAATACTTCTTCGACATAATACTATACTATGATAGAGCAGCTTGCCATGAAGACTGAGAAGGAACTGCACTGCCGTGCCAGGTAGACAAAAATCCCGTGAGAGAGGCAAACATGAGCTCAATAAACACTAGCGCACATACTGTGTCTGAACCCTCTACTAATTATCAATATTATCATGAACAAAAGAGCCACCTCAGACCGTGGCTTCCAGAGCCGGATGCTTGCTGGCCACGGGATGGGGATTACACTGACCACCTCTGGGTCAAAGTTCACTTTTGGTTTTTAAAACTACTAGATGATTACATTTTTAGTTATATATTTTAGGATCCAATAAATATTAATTAATATGGATATATCCTTTTTCCTTGCTTTTGATTGTGTGTTTGTGTGTGTGTGGTGTTGGGGATTGAACTCAAAAGCATTCTACCTCCAAACTATACCTTCAGCCCTATTTTTTATTTTTAAACAGAGTCTCACTAAGTTGCTAAGGCTGGCTTCAAACTTGCGATATTCCTTTTTCAGCCTCCCAAGTAGTGAGATCACAGGTGTGCACCACCATGCCAGCTTAACTTTTGACTTTTGAGAATAGAATATTATATTATATACTTGTTCCTAATTTTTACTAAATAATTGTGTTGTTTTTCCCCCTAATTTCCACTCCAAATATTAGGGCAGAATATCTTTACAAGAATAAGTGTTTAATGCTTTTACCGCATTCAGAGTTAAGATTTTATATCTACTAAAAACATCCCCCCTTTTATTTTACTTATTTATTTATTGGCCATACCAGGAATAGAACCAAGAGCTCTATTCTGCTCAGCTGTGCCTCCAGATGTTTTTGGTTTTGTTTTGTTTTTTAAGTTTTGCTCATTAAGTTTCCAAGGCTGGCCTTGAACTTGTGATTATCTTGTCTCATCCTCTGAAATACTGGGATTATAGGCATGCACCACAATATCTGTATAAGAGTCCTTTTTAAGTAACGTATTTTATTCATAAGTTAAATGTAAATAACACTGTCAATCCAGACACAAGAGAAGTGACTTAGTCAATTCAGTTAAGCAACTGAGAAACAGCATGTCCTTCTCACATTAGCCATGGCTCATAACTTAGACATGTTGATGTAGCTGAGCAGGTTCCCTCAATACAGTGTTACATGCATGTGTGCCAGAAAAGAGGCAACCAGTGTCTTCTTCCACTGTATTCAGTGTGTACTGTACAACAAATCAAAGAGAGGTAGAGAATCATTTCTGCCCTCCCTGGAGGGTGACAGTCTCATGGTGGAGAAAAACATGCAAAGATAAAAAATTATAATACCAAATTCATTCATGGTATAACTGAAGTATATGACAGTAGATAATAATAGAAATGGTTTATTTTAATAAAGCCCTTATCACATGTAGAGAATTTAATGTATACATAGTCTTAAATTTCCACAGCTTGCAAGTATTATCCCAATTTCAAAACACATATGCAAAAATTGTGATTTTTTATTATTCAAAAATATTATGTAAAAAATTATGGTTTGATAGCCAAATTTAAACCCCATTACTTCACAGAATGCTCTCTTGATTGCTCATGCTGCCTCCACACTCAAAGTGCGGAACATATGTCTACTTTTACATCGCAAGTTTGTTTATAATTAGAAATTATTAAGTGAAATATAGTTTGTATATCTTTTCACTTGTGGACACACACTTCTGTTTCCTTATGAGCTATAGTAATCACAGATAACTAACATGAATCATTAAGATCCATACCATCAATCAGGATGCTTCACACTTGATATTCCATATGTAAACAAACCCTCTATCCAGAACACAAGCTCCCTACAACAGGAAGTCAATGAGCATTCGCTGAATAACTGAATGAGCAGCATGAAGACCTTAAAAATAGCAAAGTACAATAATGGGAACTATAAAAAATTATCAACTAAGGGTATGCATATATTATTGGCACAATTTGAAATCTGCCAAAGATTAAATAATCTTATCTAACATGATAAAAAGAAAATCTACCAACTCCTTTATTACTGCACAAGCACTGTTTAAACTTATTTATTACTTACTATAAGGAGTACTTGCTCTCCCTAAGAAGTTTACGCTTTCCATGTGGATACCTCTTTTGTTGAACTCCCCTTTGGGAGTGCCTCCCTTCCTAATTTCTGCCTGCATCTCAAGGTACAGCTTTATTGTATGAAGCTTTGCCTGCTCTCTCAGGCAAAACTAACCTCACTGTCCCCTGACTCTTTCGGCTTTTTAATCCCAGGTGGCTTTATCCCTTGTAACTGGTATGTGTGTCCATGCCTTACCATCTCTACTAAATCCAGAGATGTAGAGGAAGAAAACTTTATTTTTCTCTTCATCTTATTCCACATTAGGAATTATGATTACAAATTTTTCAACATTTATTGACTGAGTCAATGTGTTATTCTAGAAATCTTGAAATCAATAAAACTAAACTTTTTTTAAAGCCCAAAATTTTCAATAAACACCATTGATGCTGCATTTCTGTTACCAATAAAATACTGTAGTTGAACAAATGTATACCTAAGATATATGCGCGGCATGAAATCGGTATATTTAGGGAGAAAGGCTGTTGCTAGCAATCTAAACCTCAATATTTTAAAATGATCATTGTAATGCTCAGCATATTTCATAACCTGTTTCTTGAGCCAATAAAATAATCTCCCCCTTCAATCTTTTTTTTAGTCTAACTAGGTACGTGTTATCATCTGAGTGATGATTTAGTGTCTTTCAGAACAGACAAGGGATAATAAATGGGCAGCTCTGTCTTCCTAGCAGCCAATGATAAACCTCATAAACCTGGGAGAGTGAGTTCATGAAGAGGATACATGAAATTTTCAGCTCCCTTGCAAAACTTTATAGCACTCTTGGTTGTTAATAGCTTTCCCTAAAATAAATCCTTCTAGGAAACATTTTTCAGAATATCTTAGCCTAACAAGACCATGAGCTGGGCATGTTAAATAAAAAGTACCTCACCGTGGAATAGCTAGCTGTTTTAATTTATAGCCCACTACCTGATGCCTGCCTTGTAGGTTATTCTGAAAAAGGTTCCCAGACGTTTCACAGTACTTTTTCCCTATATAATTATTATCCGTTTTTATTTAAGAAGATATATGATAAATGGTAAAGAACATCCAGAGTATGTTTAGCTAATTTCTCCAAGAAAATATTCTCATCATCAAAGCAGGCTTTCTACTTATCTAACAAAATTGTGTTCATTCATTATCATCAACTATCTCCAGCTTTGCACCATATGTCAGGTGGTAGATGTCACCTATAATTTACAAGTAAAAAAGAATAATTAATTCTGTGTCTACATTTTAAAGTGATCCTGTTATAAAATACAAGATTTTGAATAGGACAAATGAAATTCCTGGGCTTTTTTTTTTACAACTAAAATATTTACATTGTATTCAATACCTTTTTTCATTTGCTGATCAATTTATGCCTATACCTATATTTCTTCTTCTCCATTTTAGTCCTTATATAGAATTCTTGAAACATATGTTCCCACTGAGCTAGTAGCCCTGATGTTAGTTTACACTACACAAATGATAACTGATAAGGAAATGATGGGATTAAGCTGTTCAGGGACTTGCAATAACTTGCCATGATAAGAGCAGCTGCCATATCAGTTTTATTAACCCACTAAATCACTACTAATAAATAAGATAATAGCTTTTGTCCGTCATGTCTGAAAACCAAGATTTGGTTGATCAAAGTCTACAAAAAATTAAAATGTAACTTCAAAACAAACAGTCTACCATGTGCATGAAATCTACGTGTGGGATCAAATATGTTCTCCCTTACTTTTCCAAGCCAGGGTTGGATAAAGGCCCTCTTAGCTCTCTTTGCATAAGTCTAGTGTCTAGTTAGGAGTGACACTCTCAGTAGAGTCCTTGTTTAATTTAATATTAATAGTGAAAGTTCTTTGACAGCTGATACCCTATCTTTTAATTCTCCGCATTTAGAAAGGGTTGTCTGATTTTTCTCATATGTGGAAGCAAGAGAGAAAATAGGAAACAAAAGGGACTTCAGATAAATAAGGAGAGAGACCAGCAAAATAGTGGAAGGGAATTGGGGGAGGGAGGCTTGAGGGGGGAAATGAAGCTTCATAATGGAAACAATTAAAATAATGTTATGTCCATACATGAAAGTATCACTACTAATCTAACATTTATGGGGAGGGAGAGAGGGTGGATCTGGAGGGAATCGTACCAAATGCTGTGTGCATGTATGTTTGTGTCACTTTGAATTTTAATATGATGAATAATTATAATGCACCGATAAAAGTATTAACAAAAACTCTTTAGAATCATGCTTTGTGTATCAATACAAATATTAATAGGTTAAGTATTCCTGGAACAATATACTTATAACCATACAATATGCAAGAATTACTCTGTATTACTTTATTGTACCTATAGAATTTTGTTTAATGTTTATTAAAAACCTAAATTAAAAATTTTACAGAGAATAAAACCCGATGTATACTCTGGGCACTGGTGGTAGACAAAAGGATGAAAAGAAGAAACATGAAATGGAAGTCAGTTTCCTTCTTGGTGTTGAGAATGTGCAGAACCTGCCACTGAGGCTGCAGGGTGTCCTGGCAGGGAAGGCATGGGAAAAGTAAAGGAAGAAGTGGAGAACTAAATGACTGATGCTGTCTGCACAGTGACTGGCTTATCCCAAAATCACACTTGTGAGGTACACTGTCATAAGGCTTTCTGACCCCGATGCTTTAGTCGTTAGAGGTCCCCCCCCATAAGCATCTGTATGGTGATGTCCTCTGTGGAACAATAGACTTCTGGACTTACTATGGAAACAAATCATTCCCTTTTTTTGTGGTACTAGTTATTGAACCAAGGGACCGTTTCTCTCTGAGCTACACCTCCAGCTCTAGTTGTTTAGTTTAGTTTAGTTTTGTTTAGTTTGAAACAGGGTCTCACTAAATTGCTGAGGGCTTTACTAAATTGTTGAGCTGACCTCAATCCAGTAATCATCTTGTCTCAGTTTCCCAAGTACTGGGATTACAGGTGGACTCCACCATGCTCAGCTTCAGAGATATTCCATTTTTCATTGTGTCTTTCTTAGATGGCAAATAATATCTGGGCCTATGTAGTGATTCTGGTCACTGGATTGATTTTTATTTTATTTTGGATAAATAAAAATAGTGGATCTACTTGTTTTATATATTTTGTATCTTCCTTTCAATTAAACAATATTTTGCCTCATTTTATTTAGTTGATTTTTTTATCTTTTTACTTTTCAATAAGGTAAAGAAGTAGCAAGCCCCATCTTCTCATATGGACAGATCACTGATTGCCAATTATTTCAGAGCACAGACAGAGGGGTTTTTTTTTCTTCATAAACATCTGTAGTACTCAAAAACAGAAATAACTTAATTTGTAGATTCTACTAATCATTTCTTTGTCACATAAATTGGTGTTTCCCAAAATCTGGATTTCATTCATGGGCCAGTGAAATTTAGAGTAACTTTGCTCTATGGATTCAAAGACATCTAAGGTCAGTTTTAGAAACATGATACAGTGGGGATAGCTTCTGACCAGATTACCCAGTCGTTTAAGCCAATCATTATCTAAAATCAGTGTTTTTCTGACAATACTAAATAAAATAATTGGACATACTCTAGCAATTCTATCAAAATTTGGCAGAAATTAAAACTTACAAGTTTTCATCTTCAGAAGAGTTACATAATATTAATATGTTAAATGTAATCCAATAAACTTAAAATAAATTGATAGTATATTTATTCATATTTTAAGTAATTCAAAAATAGGTAGTAGTAATATGTTTAGGGCACTAAACACAACAATGATAAAATAAATTTTATAGAATTGAAAGAAATGATGATTCTCCAGAATATACTTCATTTATATTTGTTTCACTCAATTTTTCATAATTCTGCAGACATAAAAATATTTTCATAAAATATACATTTATAAAATATAAAATATCCATGAGAAATGATCATTGTGAAGCTAGGTGTGATGGCACATGCCTGTAATCCCAGTACTTGGTAGGATAAGACAGGAGGATTGCAGATTTGAGGTCAGCCTCAGCACCTAATAAGACCCTCAGCAACTTAGTGAGATCCTGTTTCAAAATAAAAAGAACTAGGGGTATAGTTCAGAAGTAGAATGCCCAGGTTTCAATCCTCAGAAGCCTCCACCCCTAAAAAAGAAATGATTGTGATGATACTAAAATGAACAAAGAAATGTTTAGAACAAAAATTAAATGGCAGAGGGTAAAATTTTATTGGTGATACAAATTTGTTTTATATAAAACTTAAATATCTGTAAATAAAATTAATAATTTAGACTTAAGTATTATTAGCTCCTTGAGGAAGAATCTAATTTATAAATAAATCTTAAGAACTATTATATAAATAGAACATACTTCAAAAATGTCCAAAGTTTTGATTAAACAATTATTTTGTCAATATGACCAATATGGGAGAAAGGAACTTTTACTCATTGATAAAGTGTAAAATTTAGAGTCAGATAAAGCTGACGTGTATTATTGCTAATGAGTGCATCATTGTGACCTTGGACAAGTCAATAACTTTTAAACTGCAGTTTCCTCATTTGTAAAATACAGTAATTCCTATTTTGCATCATTAAAAAGATTATAGGTAATAAGTGTGGGCATATGTGTATTATATTATTCAATAAATAAAAAATTTAATTATTATTTTATATTCATTCAGTTACTAATGTCTGTTATTAAGGATAGAGAGGTTAAAAGCATATTTATGTCTCCATTCATTCCTATGACTTCTCTTATTTAATTCTCACAACAATCAGATGAGATATCATATACTCATTTGCTGATGAAAAGCTGAATAATCCATCCAGTGTCACACAACTACATAAGGTAGTAATGAAATACACACTTAAGAATCAATTAAGAGTCACATTTAATATTAATAATGAAAATTCTTTGATAGCAGTGCCGTATCTTTCAATTCTCTGCCTCTCAATCTCCATGTTTCTAACTACTAGGCTATGTTCCCTTTTGATGCACTATCTTCTAAAATAAACTCAAAGGATATATTTTTTAAATAAAGGGGAAAAAGTTACCTAAGAATAATTACATCAAAACATCTCCATTTACAAGATACACTAACTCTTGCTATATTTTTAATATTTTTAGCTTATAAAACATTTTACTTTTTCCCATGATACAAACATACCCCAAAAAAGTTATACTCGTGTTATATAAAGTAGATATCAGTAATGCAGAAAAAATTCAAATTGTCAATGCTTTGCTCTTAGGCACATCTAGGGCTCTTAGATGTCAAATAAATTGCCAGAAGTCACCAAATGTTGCTATACCAACCTATGTACTGGAGCCTGACCCACTTACAATGGACAGGGTTAATGATTCATCCCTTAATCCTAAAGGCTCCTTCTAGGATTAATTGACTTTCTCTGTAGCCAGCCTGCCCACACTCTTGTAGATTCTGTCAAGAGGATTTCTCTGCACTACTTTACCTCTTCTCCTATCTTTCTACTTCAAACACTATCTGATTTCTCCTCTATTTACAAAATTCAGTGGAAATCAAATTCAGAAGAAATCATTGAGTTAAACTGAGTCAACTTTGAAATAAAACTGACTCCAGAGGAAAGACAGATTTTATCTTTTTCAGTTTGTACTTTTATTCTTCCTTCCCAGGCTGCAATACTGTTAACATTAGTTGAGGTTAACTAAATAATTATTAATTGATCATCTATTACATATCAGGCAACAGAGAAGCTATAAAAGTAAATGAGAAGAAGTCTCAATCCTCAAAATACTTATGTGTTTAGGGGAGGAGATAAATGAATACCACATTAAAATAGATACCAAAAACACTGCTATGAGGGTGCAAAGAGCCACAATAAGTCAACAGGTACGGAAAATTCAAAAGAGAAAGTGTATGAGACATTTCTATAAATGGGTGAGATTTCCATATACATACAGGAGAAAGGGTTTTCTCAGTGGAGGAACCTAGCATGGACAGAGGAGTAACTGCTGGGAGGAAGCAAAGTTTCCTGGGGTAATAACTCAGTGAGAACACAGACTCCACGCTGAAAAGTGAGAAGTAGAAGATAAGATAGGAAAATAGATTGGAACTAGATCACAATAGACCTTGAAAGCCTGGGGGAGACAAACTTGTCTTGAATACTAGAAATTATGAGCCAGTGAAAGTCTCAACGTGGTAGAATCTGAACTTAGAAAGTCAGTTTGGAAAAGTTGCAATGAACAGACTAGACAGATGCAGTCAAGGCCAGGTTATGAAAGTAGGAATGAAAAGACAAATTCAAAAGGGTTAAAAAATTGAGACCTAAAATAAATCGTGGGACCTCTTTCTGAGTAGGTGACTTGAGCTATACAGCAAGGCAATCTCTAGACACAGGGTAGTAAGCACTTGAAATGTGGCTCTTCTGAACTAAATTGTACTACATGTGTAAAATAGACAGTGGATTTCAAAAACTTACTATAAGAATGGGTAACTATCTCCCTAATAATTTTATATTGATTTTATAGTAAAATGATAATGTATTAGATATGTTGGATTAAATAAAATTTTATTAATTTCTCCTGTCATTTTTATTTTTGTTGTTATTGTTGTTCTTTTGTATTGCGAATTGAACCCAGAGGCATCTCCCTCAAAACTACACTATCAGTCCCTTTTTATCTTTCATTTTAAAACAAGGTCTCACCAAGTTGCTGATAGCCTCACTACATAGTGCAATGGTGAAGGATATAGCAGATCTGACACGATTTTTTTCCCAGTGTAAAATATCTGAATATGCATATACACACAAGGAAAGGAGAAACTGATAACACAGTAGACAGAGGAAATAACTGATGAGCAGGAAAGAATTTGTAACTGGGAGTTCTACAGCAATAAACACCACACACACACACACACACACACACACACACACACACACACACACTGCAGATAACAAGGGGGAATAGATGACAGCTTATTTTATGTTTATATTTACATTAAGAGAGGATCAAAAAAGTCATTTGTACATGCCACTTGGGAAAAGAAGAGGATATTAAGAAACTACCATCATCTGGGAAACACAACTAGAGGAAGAGCTTGAATATTCTAAGGCATGCTCTTTAGACTCATAGCTCCATGCTTCCTGGTTTGGGCTTTACTCTTTGAGAGAGTGCTATGGATTCTGCTTGGCCACTATGTTTTGTCTTCCTGACTCTCATGCTGTTAGTAATGGCTTCAAGATTTAGAAAATGATTCACTCATTTCAGCAGAAAGAATACTATGATTTTTTCATTGCAAATGTTATTTTCTAAACCTTATCCTAAAATCTTCCTGCTTAATTTTTAGTTCTTAGAACTGGTAAAAGTCTGCTTCATTAAGAAGGAAAAATATGGATCTATTCACTGATAAAAATAATATTTTACATTCAAGGGAGGAATATACTGTTCTTCCATGTATCTTACTTTGAATGGCCTCTTGTTCCAAGCCGTCGTGTTGTTAGGAGGGGAAATTTCTGGCGAATTGTCTAAAACAAAATAGAAAGAAGAGAAAATACTTAAACTATGTTATTCTAATACAAGCCATTTGTAACCAATGAATTCAAGAATGTAAATGTTAAACTCAAGTGAGCTGCAAGCAAATACTTAATCGGAAAAAGTAATATCTTAAACATATTGGCAAGAGTTCCCAGTTCTCCACATCCTCACCAGCATTTGTTGTTGTTTGTGGTTTTTTAAAATTTTTATTGGTGCATTTTAGTCATACAGCTTAATGGAGTACGAGATGGTAGATGCATACATGCAGATATCACCCAATTAGCCCTTACCCAATTCCCACCCCATTCCCTCCCTTCTCCCTTTTTCTCATGTTTGGCTTAGTGATTGACTTTTGAAATGTTTGTGAATGTACATCATGTACATTAGGAAATTTCTCTTTCTCCCTCTCATCCCCCTCAATTAGGTCACTTATTTGCTCATCTCTAGTATCTCTTTCTTTGTCGAGTTCCTCCTATGACCCATTTTCTTCCTAGCTTCAGCATATTAAGGAGGACATTAGATTTTTTATTTTTTGTGACTGACTAATCTCACTTAGCATAATTTTCTCCAGTTCCATCCATTTCTCTGTAAATGACTTAATTGTATTTTTCTTTATGGCTGAGAAAAATTTCATTGCGTACATATCCCATAGTTTTATAATTCAAGAAACACATCAGCAGAAGCAGACAGGTATTTTTTAAACTGGAGCATTCTATATTATTCTATATAGATTATATAGTTACAATATACAGTATATCTTATTGTCATTGTGTCAGTTACCAAGGCATATTCTACCAGTTTGTGCTTTTGCTTGATGTTACTACCAAAGTAATTATTACTTCATTTATGTACAGAGAAGGAAGATTTGGGTTTCTGTATGATAATTCCATCTGGAGCTTTATCTATATTTGTCTGTCCCAAGACTTGAAAGAACACTTGGATGTAAGAGATCCATCCATGAACTTCACTGGATTCCATGTCAACTTTATATGTGTGTGTTAATATCCTGGGAAGTGTATTATTGTTTATATCTGATTCTCAAGCTGTATCATACCCCCACAGTTAAGAATTATTATTACTATAAGATATACCTGCAAAATAGTAGTGCTTACATGGACATTTGAAAAGAATCTATCTAACCTCCTCATTTTATAGACCAAATGAATTGCATTTTGAAGATTAAGTGCTTTTCAGAAGGTCTCACAAGTTAGTCAGTCTTGGCTAGAACCTAGGCCACTTGATCACCATGTACCAATTCACACCATCTCTATAAACAGATA
Source organism: Muscardinus avellanarius (assembly GCF_963383645.1). Lineage (NCBI taxonomy): Eukaryota > Metazoa > Chordata > Mammalia > Rodentia > Gliridae > Muscardinus > Muscardinus avellanarius. The sequence continues at coordinate 70,630,667 of NC_137794.1, read as the reverse complement.
AGTTTCTAAATACATAATTTTTTAAAATCCAGGAAAGCTAGTCCATAGTCTTCATTATTTTCTGGACAATGAGTCCCTCTACAGGTTAGAATTTGGATTTCAGTTTATATGTGCTATAATATTTATATGTGATACAATACAGAAAAACTTTACTCAGTTTTTCTGGGATTCCCTAGGATTCCAGATAACATAACATTAAAAGGATTTCAAGGAAAAGGTTTTTTCACAAGAGATTAATATTGTTTTCTAACTCTTAAAATAGATAGATGATAGATGAAAGATAGAGATAGGTAGATAGATGATAGAGTAATGTCAGTTATGTAGATTCCCATTATAACCATACTGGCTGGGTAGAAAGGCATGTTTTAAATTGAGAGAAATTTAAACAATCCCATCTTAAAATCTTTAAATTGAGAGTATAATCATGTTTAGAATTAAATGAAGAATTAGAAGAACTATTTAGGTTATAGAATAAAAAACAACTAAAAACTTATATTTGGGCTACTTAAACAATAAGAACCACTCATTTGGATTAACAAAATATCACCTCCATTTAATTTTGCCTTGCCATACATGCTGTTCATACTCTTTAATGCATGCCTCTTTGAAGGAAAATGCTACTGTTAAAAGTGCTAGCTTCGCCGGGGTTGGTGGTGCAGGCTTGTTATCCTAGTACTTGGGAGGCTGAAATAGGAGGATTGCAAATGTTTGAAGCCAGCCTCAGCTACTTACTGAGGCTCTCAGCAACTCAGTGAGACCCTGTTTCCAACTAAAGAATAAAAATAGGGCTGGGAGTGTAGCTCAGAGATAGAATGCCCCTGGGTTCCATTCCCAGTACCACACACACACAAAAAGTGCTAGCTTTAAATTTACATTGGGTCTCCTGATAGCCAGAGTTCTAATAGTGAAAAGCAAGGTGTAAATAAGTAGCAGTTTCAAACACAGCTTATAAGATATTTCACTTATGTTCATAAAGTAAGTGCCTTAACATTCTCTAAGAAAAGAACTTGTTCAGATGAATTTGTTTCCATGCAATCTGCCTAACATGACCACAGTCTTGAGGTAGAAGAGCCAGTAAGTGCCATTTTACCTTCCCAAAGGTGGCAGCGCAGGCTGGCTCCAATTTCTCTTTCCTGCAGAAATCTAAATAGTGTGCATACAGGATGCATCTTGGTAAGCAAACTCCTTCACACACAATGTAGTTCTCTTCAAGCCTAAAATAAAATGTACCAAATTAGGCCAACCTTTTCTTTATCATTCCTTTTCTTTGCCCTTTCTAAATGAAGTCATTTAGGGTTATACAGATGAGTTAATAAGTAAACTTCCTTTTTTCTGGATATTGTTAAAAATTAGACCAGAGTGAATTTAATTGACAATAATATGTTGTATATTTCAAAATACTTAGAGAATTTTGAATGTATTTACCATAAAGAAATGATAAAAGATTAAGTGATAGGAATGCTAATTATCCAGTTATTTCTCCTAATGTACACATAAATAAAAATATCACTTTATAGCTCATAAATATGTACAAATGCTATATGTAAGTAATTTTTTAATTAAGAAAATTAAAGGAGATGATCCTGGCTGGGCCTGACCTAATTTAGTGAGCTCTAGAAAGGAACTGAAGTCAGAAGCAGAAGACAGATTTGAAGTCTTAGTGAACATACGCCTACAGATATGAAGAAACATCTTACTGTATTCTAAAGAGGCCAGCTGTCAGGGAACTAGACAGTCTCTAGGAGCCAAGAGCATCCATTCAACAAGTGATTTATTTTAGCCTGATGAGCCTATGAACTTTATAACAAGGTGGCCCATCCCGAACTCTTGACCCTTAGAAATAATGAGATTATAAGTTTGTATTGTTAAGGCAAAAAAAAAAAAAATCAGATCACAAGGATTCCTGATAGAAGAGCAAGAACCCCAATGAACACTGCTGGTGCAATTAAAATATCATGGCCAATGTGAAATCACTCCTACTCGGTCTACATTGCAAATATTAGGTCTTACTTCTATATAAATCTTCTATATAAATCCTCTCACTGTCCATCATGGTTCACTCTTAGATATATAAATACCAATTGTGAAATTGAAGATGACAATTCTTTTCAAAGAACATTAAGAACATTCTCAACATGAAAGGGCTGCCAAGGTTCAGAGTGGCAAATGATTACACTCTTACTTTCATTCAAAAAACTGAATAGTTAGGGAAAGATAATGATGCATTTTTCTACCAATTCACAAAAGTCAACTCAATCCACATGAGCCAGGATGATACTGATGTATTCTATCTCTATACCATTTCAACGTGATTAGTGCCATAATTTTTAAAAATAAACAGTGTACTTGAAGCAAAATATAAAGTAGATGTCTCCAAATATAACGTTAACTATATTCTACATGTAAACATGTAAACATTAAGTAAAGTTTTAATCCCATTTAACTGACAATTAAGTATAATTTATATAAGTGCAATTAAGAAATCAGAACTTTTAGGTTCTATTCCTAGTTTTTCTAACAATTAAGTGAGAATTGTGGGTAAAATTTATGTATGTCAATTTTATGTCTAATAAAATCATAATTACTTATAACAAAAGAACAACGAAATATAGAGAGTGCATTTGAATTCAAATAGGGGGCAAAATCCTTCAAGACTTCTGAACTCCTATATTCCCAATATGCACAAGTTAAAAATTAAGAGAAGTATTTCCTGAGCAGATAAAGTATCAGACACCCACTTTTCAATGAGGAGGAGGAGGAGGAGGAAGCAGGAGGAGAAGGAGGAAGAGAAAGGGGAGGACAAACTGAAAATCACTAAATGTAGTGTTTCAAAACAAATAAATTTACATACTTAATATCAAATACCTAATTGACAGTGCAAATTAGAGTTAATCAGATTTTCTACTTTGATTTTCAGTTCTAATTTTGTTATATTCCCATCTAATAACCTTAAGGGAAAATTCTGAAAATATCAATAACTCAGGATTTTTTTGTAATACACAATACTCATTTTTGAAAATTCAAACAAAATGTTAGTGTTTCATAGTTTTAGAAATTAGAAAATTATTATGTAGAATATGTAGCTTCTTAAAATTATATTTTAATGACACATAAAATGCCCACTTTTCATCTATTTTGATATTGTCATAGGTATTATTTTGTCTTCAAAATACTCAGTAATCCTAGACATAAGTAAAATATTAATTTTGGGTAAGCTTAAGGTTATTTTCATTCACTCAATTTAAACTGAAAAAATGAGAATTATTTGAAACACCTCCATAATACATCTGAAATTGAAGCATTTTGCCCCAATTATCTAAAAAAGTAATTGTATCTTAAATATTCCAGGTAATTAGCTCAATTATTTACAACTCTAGTGTTTTCTTAACTAGTAATCATGTTAACTTCAATATTTAAGATATAACTTTATAGGAATATTTGGTTTATACTTCAAATGTTAAAATTTTATACATACAAATTCTAATTTAATGCTTTAATAAGATAAAATTACTGGTATTTTTAGATTCTAGTTTTTCTACCATATTTTTCTAAGGCTTAAATCACACTTGATATATAAACAGGTTATATAACTGCATTTTATATAACAAGTAAATAAACAGTCGTTTTATTTCTTTATTTTGAATTTGGAAGAAAATTTATGCTCCTGATTTTTCACACTATTCAAAAAAGTTTAATATTATGATTTACTTTAGATAGCTTTCTTTTAGCTATGTATTACAAAATGTTCTTTATATGTAAATAGCCCACTGATAAACTCTTGGCTTTAAATTATTTTCAAAAAATTCAATTTGTGAGTTTTCACTATAATAAACCATATATGACAGATGTCACAAAACTAATTGAACATTTATTTAAGTTAATAGTGATACCTTAACTTATTTTAGTGTCTTCTATTTCAAATGCTTTCACCTTTCTCATGGCCAATCCATTGTTTCTAATGCATTCTCCTAGGGTAAGGCATTGTTAAGACCCTTCTACCTGTTAAGTTGTTTTTAGTGTTATATTTTATGATCAGAAAAACTGTCAAATAACATATATAAGAACCAAATTGATTGCATGGTAAGCATGTTATAAAACATTAATTATTGCTTACACTTGAAGAAATTATGGTTTCATTCAATAATGTATTACAGAGCATTTTTCAATATTGTATCAGATAAATGCCTCTATACGAAATAGGCAGTGAAAACAATTAGCCAAATTTCTAATTGATCGTTTAAAGTTGCCCCCAAAGTCGTGAAAAGCAAGGATACCAAAGACATTGGCTTTAAAACTTCAAGGAGTGCGTAGGCGCACGCCTCTGGCCAGTCTTACCACTGCAGTGTGAGCTGGGCCTGCTTCTTTTTATCTTTCATAATCTGCGTGATGGTTTTCTTCTGAGTGAGGTGTTGATCAGCTGCTTTAGTTTTGCTGTCGTGATTGTCTGCATCCTCCTCTTCAGAGGAAAAGTTGCCGTTGCTTAAATGGATTTCTGATTGCAAGTTGAAGGAACGATAAAGAAAAACAACATACAATCAATGAAGAAGCCCCTAAAAGAAACTCCTTTGTGTCAAATGAGGTGCCCCATGGGGAAGAGGACCGAAGAGCCGTGCAGAACCTCTTAGAATTAACAATCCTAGAGGACAAACTTTTTTTTTTTCTTGGAGAAACAATGATATGAACAGAACAGTCTACGTACAGGTATATTTGAGGTGTGCTCGTTTTTATTACTGGATGCCCGTCTTAGAACACATCCTGGTCGGAATCTCCTCCCGGGAAGAGACAGAGCACTTACCCGACTTCACGCCCAAGCGCGGCTCGGGATCCGGCACTTTTTCAGAGATGCCCAGCGCGCCTCGGGGCTGCGCTTCTGCAGCCAGGTACGCTCTTTCTTCGGGGTACACCAGCAGGTCCTTGCCCAAGAGCTGCACACAACACTCCTCCTGGATCTCGGGGGAAAGTTGGGGCGAAGGCTGCGCCTGCAGGAAGGCGTCCTCCAGCTCCCGGACCTTGGCCATCCTCCTGGCCGCGGGGACCTCCGCACCGCCGCTCTGCCCGCGCCCCCGCGGAGCCCGGACCCTCGGGCGGGGCGGGGCGGGGCTGGGGACCTAGGTCTCGGAGCAGGGACCTCGGAGGAGGGACCGCTCACCCGTACAGCTCAGAAGGCCGAGGGAGCCGGGCGGGACTGCCTCTCTCCACCTGTCTGCGCTCAGAACAGACTTCCTCACCTGCGCCCGTCACGCCCTGAGCGGTGGAGTCCTGTTCCCCACCCCCTTCCCGCCCTTTCTTTCCTTTCTCTCTTTCTGAGCCGGGACCAGAGACACGTTTCACGCCCCAAACTTGCCCAAGATCCCAGAAAACTGTGTGGCTCTACTCTCTGGAAGAAGAGTAGCTTTGAATGTCCCCATCCCTACCCTATCAGGAGACATAAATGAGGCTCCGGGCAGGCAGCCCTGACTGTACACGACTAGACAAGGGAAAAGAATACTTCAGATATCCGCCGCCTAGTCTTTGCACACGGAATGGGACTGGTTTATTTCTTCCCAAAGGAATCCAAAGGGTCCGGAGGGCTCTTTTCAGTGGTCTAGGACGGATCCCATATACTGCTCTTCCACACCCCTCCCCCCGGGGGGAGGGGGAGGTCTGATCCCTGGGCCTCGCAGCCCTCTAAGAAGTGGCCCTGAGCTTGGAGGGGAAAGTTGCTTTCACTCCCTATTTAAAGTATTTTGTCATTTAAACGCATCCCCAAAGCTTTCTCTTCTCATGTCTAGCAGTAGAGCAATGGACATTTGTTTATGTGGAAAATGAAATTGCATTAATTTTCTCATCCAAAGTGTCAAGAGTCATTTGTAGTGGAAAATAACTTATGCTCTGTTTAAGCAAAAGCCCTGGGTGATGACTTTAGGAGTCTGCCTGCTGCAGAATCATCCCTCCTCTTTTCTTCTGTTCTTTTGACAAACACCTCCTGTCCCTTGTGCTTGTCAAGAAAAGCAAGGATCTTGCATGATTTCCTCTGTCTGGCATCCCCCTCTGAAGAAATAGAGAGAAATCACTGAAACTTTAATATTAAATGACATTACAATGAAATTTAACATAGAAAAAATAGGACCCACGGTGGGTTATGGGGAGGGGTACTACAGATAATAAGAGCATTAATTTGACAAAGCAGCTAAAATCACACTGTATTTGAACCTCTGTTTTCAGCACAACTTATTGGGAAAGGCCTCAACTACCTGACAAAGTTTTTCTTTTTACCTGGTGCCTGCAGGTGTTGGATTCAGACTGGGGCCACACACTCACCCACACAGCCAACGCTCCAAGGCGGTTCCCTCCCTAGGACAACCATGCATACCAGTTTTCTCTACCAAGTCTCCTAAAAGCTTCGGGCTTGCTCAGTCCATAGGGCTGAGCTCTACAGTACTAAAGCTTAGGGTGTCCTGTAAAGGGAGTCCTAGTGGGTAAGCACGCGTACAAAAATTGCCCACTTATATCACATAACCAGGAGAAAACTATTTAGGAAAGTTACTGACAATTCTTTTTTTAATTTTTTCTAAAATATTGGCCACTTGACATTGTGTGTATGTGTGTGTAATACAGACACTAAGTGAATATCTAGCAATTATCCAATTGATCAATGGAAATACAAACTAAGAACATTTAAGACCCTAGGTGAACGCTGAGTCTCAGTGTTATACGCCTTGCCCAGCAGAATGCCACGTAACTTCTCTGTGTTTATTTTCAGGAATGGGAAATCTGAATAGACATTTAGCAAGAAAAGACTGAATTAGTCATCAATAAATTTTCAACATAAATATGCTCAAGACAAGATGGCTGCTATGATGAATTATACCAAAAGTTTAAAGAATTACTGCCAATCTTCTCAAATTTATAGGATGAAATGAAAGCAGTGTAAAGAGGAGCGGACAGAAGATGCCCTCATTCCGAATTGTCATTTGTGGTAAGAGCAGCCTGCCTTATCCACAGAGGGTGGGCTCTAAGAACCCCCCAAAGAATGCCTGAAACCATATACAGTATTGAGTTCTATTTATGCTGGTGGTTACAATTACTTTATTGGTGCATTGCAGTTATATATCATAGTGAGGTTCAATGTGATAAAATACGTACACAACTCTTTATGTATTTCCCTCCATATCCCACCCCACTTCACCCTCCTCCCTCTCCACACTAATTAGTGAAGCAGGTAATAATAACTTCAAATGTTGCCATAGTATTATTTGAACTGTTTCCTTGTTCAATCCTCCCTGATCCCCTCCCTAACTTCCTTCCCCCCTAATTCTCTTCAACTACTCTATAGGTCTTTCTCTGCATTATTTAAAGTCTCTTTTTCTTTTCTATTTTCTCTCTAGCTTCCACATATGAGAGAAAACATACTACATCTGTATTTCTGAGACTGACCAATCTCAGCATAATATTCTCCAGTTCCATCATTTTCCTGAGAACATCATAATTTTGTTCTTCTTTATGGCTGAGTAGGATTTCATTGTGTGTATATGCAACATTTTTTATCTATTCTTCTGTTGATGGGCACCTGGGTCAGTCCCATAATCTAGTTACTGTAAATTGAGCTGCTATAAACATGGGTATGCATGAATCACTATGGTATTCTGATTTAAAAGTTACTAAGGGTGGTATACCTGGGTCATATGTTGGTTTCTAGTTCTTTTTCCTACGTGTTCAGTAGCATTTCTAAATAGTACCAGAGTCAAGCTGTTCTCCTTTGCTTTATGTGCCTCCTTTTCGTTTTTATGTTTGCACTTCAGACTCTGATTAAGTAGAATAAGAGTTGCGTTAGCACAAACACTACAATGCCTCAACAGTGGATCGATAATGCAAGTGCTACTAAGTGATTAAAAGGCAGGTAGCGTAGACCAAGCAGATGTGCTTGACACAGGGATGACTCGTGTCCCAGGCAAGATACACACAATTTCATTCCACTACTCAGAATAGTGCGCAACTTAAAATTAACAGTGATATATACATATTGCAAGAAAATGGATGAATCTAGAGAATATTATGCTGAGTGAGATCAGCCAGTCTCAGAAAGTCAAGGACCATGTTTTCTCTCCTTTATGGAAGCTAGAACAAAAAAAAAAAAAAGAAGCAAAAGAAACTTCAATCAAATGAGGCAGGAACAGTAAAATAGTAAAAGGGGATGGAGGGGCACGGAGGTGGAGAGAAGAAAATAAGGATTGAGGAAGGGTTTCACTACCATTCCTACTAACATATTTAGGGAAGTAGTAAGAGAAAGAGGGGATGGGTACATGGAGAGAAATATACCAAGGGATATGTGCATGTATGTTTGTGGCACTATGAATTTCATTATGATGTATAATTATATTGCACCAACAAAAGCATAAAAACTTTTAAAACTTTATAAAATGTTTCCACTTAATATTTTTTAACTATGGTTTAGCACTGGTAACTTAAACTGAAGAAAGTAAAACTTTGGGTAAGCAGAGACTGCTGTATTATAATTAGTATGAGCTCATGAAAACAATGTTTTAGAGAATAGTGATAAGCATGTTATAAAGTCCTGGGCTGGAAAACGGGCAAATATGAAGAATGGTATTTTGAAAGAGCACTTTTTGAGATTTTTTAAATTCCCTTCAAGAAATGTATTTAGGCTATAAACTCTATGGGGGGGGAAATCCCCATAAATATTGTCATATACATATATATAGTTTGATAGATCCCATGCAAAGAATAAAAACACTTATTTTATTTTGGTTTTGTTGCTGTTGTTGTTGTTTTGGGTTTTTTGACATGATATCTAAAAAGAGGATTCTAGGAAGTTCATAAGTGGGGGAATCACATGAAAGAGAATAGAAAAACGAATTTGGAATCTGATATATTTGCACACATTCTCATCATGACTCAGAATTTAAACTATCTGTACCTCTCTAAATTGGAAAAAGATCTTTAAAATTTTCCCCTCTTTAAATTGGAAAAAAGTATCTATTAGAATCAATCCCATGAATGCTCTGCTCATATCCCCTTAGATCCTTTTCTTTTTTTTCCATTTACATTTTTAAAAAAATTTTATTGGTGCATTCTACTCATACATCTTAATGGCATAAAAGACTTGTGGAGACATACATGCACACATCACCCAATTAGCCCTTACCCAATCCCCATCTCTCCCCACCTCTCCTTCCCATGCTTAGCTTAGTGATTGAATTTGATATGTTTGTTTAAGTACATTATGTGCTTTAGAGAGTTTCCCTCTTCCCCCCTCCCATCCCCTCAGTTACGTTGCCTTATTTGCTCCTCTATAGGATCTCTTTCTTCATCTAGAGTTCCTCCTGTTACCTATTTATCCCTAGTTTTTGCATATTAGGGAAAGGATCTTATTTCTTAAATCCCATTTACATTTTAAGCTATTTTTTTCTATTTCTGCACACTCATATTGGAGTTTTGACAGAGATTACCTTGATCTGTAGATCACTTTGGATAATGGCATTTTTAAGTCTGGGCATTTTAAACCATCTTGAGGCTTCCAATTCATGCACATGGGATGTTTTCCATTTATTTGTGCTTCTTTTAACTTATATCAACAATAGTTTGTAGAGTTTACTTGTGAGTCTTTCCCCTTATGATTAAGTTTATTCCTAAGTCTCTTACTCTTTCTGATATTCCACCTTTGCTTTACTTTTTAAAATTTTTTTATTGGTACATTGTAGTCATACTTCTTAATGTGATAAAAAGACTTGTGGAGACATACATGCACACATCACCCAATTAGCCCCTACCCAATCTCCATCCCACTTCCTCCCCATCCCTCCTTCCAATGCTTGGCTTAGTGATTGACTTTGATATGTTTGTTTAAGTACATCATGTGCTGTAGAGAGTTTCCCTCTTCCCCCTCCCATCCCCTCAATTAAGTTGCCTTATTTGCTCCTCTATAGAATCTCCTTCTTCATCTAGAGTTCTTCCTGTTACCCATTTCTCCCTAGCTTTTGCATATTAGGGAAAGCATACGTTTTCTTTCTTCTTTTTTGTGACTGACTAATCTCACTTAACATAATGTCCTCCAGTTTCATACATTTCCCTATAAATGATGTAATAGGTTTTTCTTTATAGCTGAGTAAAATTCCATTGTGTACATATCCCACAGTTTTATAATCTACTCATCTGTTGATGGACATCTTGGCGGGTTCCATAGTTCGGCAATGGTGAATTGTGCAGCTATGAACATAAATATGCATGCATTAGTTTGGTAGTTTGGTTTTCTGAGAACCTCTTTCCCAGCTCTGCCTCCTTTCTTTTTTGGTAATCTGACCCAAGATCACAACCTGAAACTCTTCTCTGAAGGGACTGATCTTAGCTTCAGACTACCATTGACCACAGGCAGAGAGCCTGGGAACCTGGATGTTTACACACAACCTGGGTATCTCTTAGCCATTGGCAGATGATTAGTGAGACTAATAGCTTAATTCCTTGACCTCATGGTGGGTAGGTAAGTCAGGATGCAGTTACAATCCATGGCTTCTCTGAGGTCAGGTTGAAGCCATCCTCCACTAGAAGATACTGTGATCTCAACTTTATTTGATTTCTTATCCTTCTCTCCCCTATCACTTCTACTTCCTTACCTGTTTCTTCTGGAAGCACGTCCTTAAAGTCACTGTTGTAGATGAATATTTGACTCATATTCCACTGGCAAAAAAACACCCCATTAGATGGCTGATGTAAGAATTAAATAAAGCTGAGGGTGGTGGCACATGCTTGTAATACCAGCATTTGGGAGCCTGTGATAGGAGGGTCACAGTTTGCGGACAGTCTCGGCTAATTAGGCCCTCTGCAACTCAGTGAGACCCTGTTTCAAAATAATAAAGAATTAAAAAATAGGGCTGGGAGTGCAGCTCGGAGGTAGAATGCCCCTAGGTTCCATCCCCAGTACTAAAATAAAATAAAATAAAATAATTAAATGAACTGGGCATAGTGGCACATGCTTGTAATTCAAGTACTTGGGAAGCCGAGACAGGAGAATCACTGGTTTGAGGCCAGCCTCAGCAACTTAGGAAGCCTTTGTTTCAAAATAAACAATTTAAAAAGGGCTGAGGGTCTAGCTCAGAGGTAGAATACCTCTCAATTTAATCCCCAATTTCACACATATATACACACACAGAAAGAATTAATGAAACATTATAAATAAGAATATAGTAGAATGCCTAGAACAGAGTAAGCCCTCCACAGAAGTTATTTAATTTTTCTTAGAAAATTTTTAGATTCCTTTATTGTCACAGATAAGGAAAGAAATTCTCTCATTCACTGCAAAAAGATTCTGAGAAACACCATTCTCCACTTAGACTTTCTGGCTATAGTATTACCTGGAATAATCATATATTATGAAACATTTTTTCTGTGAAAATTCATGTAACCCCTGATTTTCTTTCTCTTTACCAAGCTTACTTTGTAAATACAGAAAATACTTTATATTCTTCCTATATTAGCAAATTTATGGCCTTGCCTCTTTCAAATAAAAGTAAGGTCAGATTATAAACCTAACAGCAGAGCCCCCAGATACCCAACATGGATATTAAAATTTTTTGTGGTACTGGAGATGGAACCCAGGGGCTTTCTACCTCCAGGGTATACTCTCAGACCTATTTTATATTTTATTTGGAAACAGGGTCTCACTAAGTTGCTGAGAGCCTCAGTAAGTAGCTGAGGCTGGCTTCGAACCTGTGAGATCCTCCTGTCTCAGCCTCCCAAGTGCTAGGATTACAAGCATGAGGCACTACGCCTGGCTATTAATTTTAATTTTGATGATAAAAACTCATTATCAGTTTGACTGGCTCTTTATAGAAAATGCAAAATCATACCCCTGTGTGTGTGTGTGTGTGTGTGTGTGTGTGTGTGTGTGTGTGTGTGTATAAGGTGTTTTCAGAAATAATTGGTGTGTGTATGTATATAAGCAAGTTGAGTGGAGAAGACAGGCACTGAATGTAGATAACACCATTCAATAAACAGATGCCTGGGTGGTCCAAAACAGGAAAAAGGGTGAATCTCTCCTGTGCATGTTGCTGAAGCAGTTGTATTCTTTTTTGTTGCTGTTGCCTGTGAACATCAGGATCCAGATTCTTTGGCCTTTGAATGCAGATGTGCATCAGTGACTCCCCAGGAAGAATCCAGGCTTTCAGCCTCCTCCCAGGGCTGTATCATTGGTCCCTCCTTTTCTGAGTCTTCCAGCTTCTTGGACTAAGCAGCCTTTGGTTTTCCCAGCTCTCTAGTTGCAGGCAGCCTTTGTGAGACTATTCAGCCTCTGGCCACATTAACCAATATAATAAATCCTCTTATAATTACATGTATTCTGTTGGTTCTGTTCCTCCAGAGATCCTAAAGCAATACACTAATTTTTGACTAAGGTGTGAAGACAATTAAAATTCTTTCAACAAATGTTGCTGAAAAAGCTGGATATCCACATGGAAAATAATGAATTTAGAAACCATGTAATACAATATACAAAATTAAAATACATCAAAGACATAAACATAATATCTCAAACTATACATGTCTTAGAAAGAAAACTTGATGAATGTTCATGACTTTGAATTGAGCATGCAAAAATTCAAGCAACAAAAGAAAAAAACAGATAAACTGACTTTATCAAAATGTGTGTATTATGCAAAGATTGCCATCAGAGTAAAATGGCAATGCACAGAATAGCAAATATTTGAGAATTATCTGATAAGCATCTAGTACCTATAATATATAAAGAACCCCTCTAACTCAACAATCAAAAGATAATAAAAGCCCAATTAAAATGATCAAAGAATTTCAATAGACATTTCTTTAAGTAAGACATACACATGGGTATTAAGACCATAAAGATACTCTGAACATCATTTGCATTAGGGAACTGCAACTCAAAACTACAATGAGGTACTACTTTATGCCCACTAGGACGGCTGTAATTTTTTTTTTTTTAAAGAAAAGAAGTGCTGGTGAGGTTGTATAGTAATTGGGGCCTTTCTACATTGCTGGTCTGAATGTAAAATGGGGCAGTTGCTGTGGAAAACAGTTTGGCAGTTCCTCAAAAAGTTAAATATATGACCCAATAGTTCTGTTTGAAGGTACATTCCCTAGAGAATTGAAACATATTCACACACACACATAAAGCTAGTCCTGATGTCTATGGGCAATAAACGTTCATTGCAGCATTACATATAACAGCAAAAATGCTAATACATACCAAATGCTTAACACTTGTTGAATAGAGAAATTCAATAAATATGAGGAAATATTATTTAGCCATAGCAAACAAGGAAGTACTGACATGCTATAATATGGATGAACTTTAATAACAACACCAAGTGAAATAAGTCAAATATGATAGCCATATAGTTTATGGTTTCATTTATAGAAAATATTCAGAGTAAGCAAATCCATAGAGACAGTAAGTTAATGTCAGAGCTAGAGCTAGGGAGAAATGAGGAATGACTCCTTAATGGGATTTCTTTTGGGGGAAATGATGAAGATGTTCTGAAATTAAGTAGTGCTGATAGTTGTACACTTTGTAAATATATTAAAAACCACTTAATTATAAACTTCAAAATGATTAAAATGGTGAATTCTTTCTCAATAAAGAAAACAAATTTAAAACAAGGAAAATTCATTTATAAAGAATTTTTAAGAATCTGCTACATTCTTACCAGGTCAGAATTACTGTGTAATACAAAACTTTACTGGAAAGAAAATTTACAAAATTTGGACAAATTTCAAGTCTTAAAAATGTTCTAAAACTATGACCTATCAGTTTTACTGTTGTCCTGTAAACATAAGCCAATTCTATGTCAACTTCTTCAAGTTTAATTTCTTCTTCTTTTAATCTTGGTTGTGCCATACATTGATTTTTTTTTTATTTTAAACAATTTTTTATTGAACATAAGTAGTATACATTTACACTATATTTGGTGCCCTCTCCCCCCCCCCGGACCCCTTCCCCCCCCCACCAATGGTTGTCCAGGTTAACCATGTCTTATTCATAATTTTACACATGTTCAGGTGTAGACCCTCATTAATCAAGATCGGCCTTTCTCCTCTCCTATCTTTCCATTAAAACTTAGCTAGTATTTCCCCTCTAATATCTGGGGTCCTACTGGTATCCTTTGTGTTTTCTAGTTTGGGCATATTAGAGGAAACATGTGTATCTTCTCCTTCTGTGCTTGGCTGATCTCACTTAACATGATGCTCTCCAGGGCTTTCCATCTTCTTGCAAATGATATAATTTTGTTCTTCTTTATGGCTGAATAGTATTCCATTGTGTGTATTTCCCACAGTTTTTTTTTTTAATTTTATTTTATTGGTGCACTGTATTCATACATCATAGTGGGATACAAACTTTTGTAGACATACATGCACACATCGCCCAGTCAGCCCCCACCCGATCCCCACCCCATTCTCTCCCCATCCCTCCTTCCCATGCTTGGCTTAGTGGTTGACATCTAGTATTATAGCAATTTATCCAGAATTAAAAATGATAATCTCACATAACAGTTTCATTTGTCTGATACCAAGCGTTTGATGATTTAAAGATAGCATTTCAATATTTCTTTTTGCTTTCTTTCTTACCAGAGAATATTTTTTCTGTTTTTTTAGGTGAAACTATCATATATTTATATATTTATTTTTCAGAAAAAAATCTATCCTACTATGGAATATGACTTCTAGATACCCAAAACGATCTTGAAAAAGAACAAAGCTAGCAGATATATATTTTCTGATTTCAAACCATATAAAGCTACAATAATTGAAACAGTGTAGTACTGTTCTAAAGGCAGATATATAGACCATTGGAGTTAAATACAAGCCTAGAGCTAAATTCTTCCCTATATTGTCAAGTTATTTTTGACAAGGTTTCCACGAACATTTGGTGGTGGAAATAATAATCTTTTAACTAAATATTGTTGGAAAATAATAATTACATGGAAAAGAATAAAATTGGACCTTTACCTAATCCCAGATACAAGTATTAACTCAAAATAGATAAAAGAACTAAATATAAATCTTAAGACTATAAACTTTTAGGAGAAAATCTGGGTCATAAAACCTCACAACATTGAAATTGGCAGTGATTTCTTGGATATGATTTCAATGGCACAGGCAACAGAAGAATATACAAACTCCCTAAAAAATAAAAGAAAATATTGTATATCCAAAGACAATGTAAACAGAGTTAAAAGTTACTAATAGAATTGGATAAAATATTTCCAAATGCTATATCTGAAGGTATATTAATATTCCAACTAGAAATCCTAAAAATTAACAACAATAAGGGCAAACAATACAACTTAGAGATAGGTAAAAGACTAGCATAAATAATGAATCTCCACAGATAACCAATCTTAGTTGTCTGTTGGATGGAAACTCTTGTTTCTCTGGTTCTGGTGAGTGTTACCTATTTCTTCTTTGTAGTTAATCTCTTTGAGTATTTTCTCTAGCGCTGGTTTTGAAGACATAAATTCCTTCAGTTTCTGTTTGTCATGGAAGCTTCTTATTTCTCCATCTAATTTGATAGAAAGTTTTGCTGGATAGGAAATTTTTGGCTGGAAGTTGTTTTCTTTCAGAGTTTGGAATATGTTACTCCAAGCCCTTCTGGCTCTCATGACTTGGTTTGGGAAGTCTGGAGTGATTCTAATTGGTTTGCCTCTGAATGTCACTTGGCCCTTTGTTTTTGTTGCCTTTAAGATTCTCTGCTTGGCTTCCACATTGGTCATTTTGACAATTATATGGCGTGGGGATCCTCTTCTTGGATCCTGTCTAAAGGGAGTTCTATAAGTTTCCTGGATCTGTGTATCAACCTCTTGCTCTATATTTGGAAAATTTTCTGCTATTACTTCCTTGAAGAGATTGTTGATCCCTTTGGTATCACTTTCTTTTCCCTCCTCTATTCCAATTATTCTTAGGTTAGCTCTCTTAAGATGGGCCCATATTTCTTCAATGTCAGATTCCTGCTGTTGGATATTTTTTTCTAGATTAGAAACTATGCATTCATTTTTGGATTGCTCATCTTCTAAGAGCGAGATTCTGTTCCCCATGTGGTCTAATCGGTTGTTTGTGCTTTGAATTGAGGCCTTTACTTCATTAATTGCATCCTTTATCTCTTTTTGACTCTCTCTGAGTTCTTTTCGAAGCACCTCTATTATTTCTACAGTTATTTTCCTGATTTGATCTTCTAGAAATCTCTGATTTTCTGTTTTATCAGGTTCTGATGTTGTGGGGTTGTGCACCTTCATTACTCCAGTGTTATTCCTCTTTCCCATGATTTCGGAGGTTTGTGCCTTCTCTGGGTTCTTCCCTTGGGTCACTATGGCTTCACTTAAGGTGCTCTGGATCTCGAGTCAGTAGTATCTCAGACCCCACTACTCCTTTACTGGGTTGTATCACAGAGTCTCCGACCCAGGGAGTCGATAGAGGCTGCTTTAAACTATGGGGGGTGCCAGGTTGCACGTTCTCCTATGGTGTGATATCTCTGCCACCACCACTCCCTCACTGGGTCGAGTCCCAGGAGGCCCAATACTGCGATTTCTCCTCTGTGGCCCGCAATTTGACTCACTGTTCTTGAGTACGCAGATGTAGCTGTACTGGACTCGGTGAATTCACTGCTGCTGCCGCCGCCGGTGGCAATATGGCGCCTCTGCCACGCCCTCGGCCATGAGGCTGGCGTATTTTTTCTTCTCTGGTTTTGATTTCCACTCTGAATTCCTGCAGCGTGTGCTGAGCTCAGCCACTGGGAGCTTTAAATGCTGTCTGCGCCGAAAGATTCTGCCTGGCTGTTCCGCAGCGGCTCACCTGGCTTGCTGTAGCCGTCCGTTGAGTTCGCCGCTGCTGCCGGCAGTATGGCACTGCTGCCGCGTCCTCGGGCTCGTGTGTCTCCTCTGTGGCCCTGAGCTCTGTTCTCAGTCCGCTTTCTCTCTGGAGCCTGGTGGTTTTTTTTTTTTTTTTTTTTCTGGTGATGGTGTTTTCTGGCTATGAAAGGCGCTCTTTTTGTGGTAATGGAGATTGGTTGTTAGCGGGACTCTTAAGCCCCGCTTTTCTCGGTCGCCATCTTCCCGGAAGTCCTCCCACAGTTTTGCTATCCATTCATCTGTTGATGGTGATTTGGGTTGGTTCCATATTTTGGCTATTACAAATTGTGCTGCTATGAACATAGGTATGCATATGTTGCTGTATTTCTCTGAATTCAACCCCTTTGGAAAGATACATAGGAGTGGTATAGCTGGATCATATGGTGGATCTATTCCCAACTTTCTCAGGAATCTCCACACAGATCTCCATAGTGGCTGAACTAGTTTGCACTCCCACCAACAGTGTAAAAGAGTTCCTCTTTCCCCACATCCTCGCCAGCATTTGTTGTTGTTTGATTTCTTTATGCTTGCTACTCTGACTGGGGTTATATGGAATCTCAGTGTAGTTTTGATTTGCATCTCCCTGATGGCCAGTGATGAAGAACATCTTTTCATGTATCTATTAGCCCTTTGTATCTCTTCTTTTGTGAAGTGTCTATTTAGTTCATTTGCCCATTTCTTGATTGGGTTGTTTGTTTTGCTAGTGTAGAGCCTTTTGAGCTCTTTGTATACTCTGGATATTAGCCCCCTATCAGAATGCTGGCTGGTAAAGATCCTTTCCCATTCTGTAGGCTTCCTCTTTAGGTTATTGATAGTTTCCTTTGATGAGAAGAAACTTTTTAGTTTGATGTTATCCCACTTGTTTATTCTTGCTTTAATTTCCTGAGCTTTGGAGGTTTTGTTGAGAAAGTTACTGCCTGTGCCAATATGTTGTAGTGTTGAACCTATGTTCTCCTCTACTAACTTCACCATCTCAGGTCTAATTTCTAAGTCTTTAATCCATCTTGAGTTGATTCCTGTGTTAGGTGAGATATAGGGGTTTAGATTCATCTTTTTACAAATGGTTAGCCAGTTCTCCCAGCACCACTTGTTGAAAAGGCTGTCTTTTCTCCAGCGTATGTGTTTGGCCCCTTTGTCAAAGATTAATTGTTTCTGTATCTTCTATTCTAATCCACTGGTCAGTATATCTGTTTTTGTGCCAGTACCATGCTGTTTTTACTACTATTGCTCTATAGTATAGTTTGAAGTCTGGGATTGTAATGCCTCCTGCGTGTTTCTTGTTATTGAGAATTGCTTTGGCTATTCTAGGTCTTTTCCTTCTCCATATGAAGTTCATGATTGATTTTTCTAGGTCTCTGAAGAATGTCACTGGTATTTTAATGGGAATTGCATTGAACCTATAGATCAGTTTTGGCAGAATGGCCATTTTGATTATATTTATTCTGCCTATCCATGAGCACGGGAGATCTTTCCATCTTCCAAGGTCTTCTTCTATTTCTTTCTTTAATGTTTTATAGTTTTTGTTGTAGAGGTCTTTTACATCTTGGGTTAGGTTTATTCCTAGGTATTTTATAGGTTTTGAGGTTATAGTGAATGGAATTGTTGTTTTTGTTTCTTTCATTGTGGATTCGTTGTTGGCATAAAGAAAGGCCACTGATTTCTTTAGGTTGATTTTGTAACCTGTGACTTTGCTGAATTTGTCGATCAGCTCCAGAAGTCTTTTGGTTGAGTTCTTTGGGTCTTCCAGATAAAGGATCATGTCATCTGCGAATAAGGATAGTTTTACTTCCTCTCTTCCTATGTGGCTTCCTTTGATTTCCTTCTCTTGTCTGATTGTTGCAGCAAGAGTCTCAAGGACTATATTGAAAAGGAGTGGTGATAGTGGGCATCCTTGTCTTGTTCCTGACTGTAGCGGAAATTCTTGCAGTTTTTCCCCATTCAATATAATGTTGGATTTGGGTTTGCAGTATATTGCCTTGATGATGTTGAAGTACTTTCCTTCTATCCCAATTTTTTGCAGTGTTTTTAACATAAATGGGTGTTGGATTTTGTCAAATGCTTTTTCAGCATCTATTGCTATGATGATGTGTTTTTTGTTCTTGGTTCTATTTATGTGGTGAATAACATGTATTGATTTGCGTATGTTGAACCAGCCTTGTTTTTCTGGGATGAAACCGACTTGCTCATGATGTATTATTCTCTTGATATAGTTTTGAATGCGTATAGCTAGTATTTTGTTTAGAATTTTTGCATCTATGTTCATTAAGGATATTGGTCTGTAGTTTTCCTTTCTTGAGGTATCTTTATTTGGTTTGGGGATTAATGTGATACTGGCCTCATAGAAGGAATTTGGAAGAGTTCCTTCTCTTTCAATTTCCCAGAACATGTTATGAAGTATTGGTATTAGTTGTTCATTGAAGGTTTTGTAGAATTCAGCTGGGAACCCATCTGGGCCTGGGCTTTTCTTTGGTGGAAGAATTTTTATTGCCATTTCTATTTCTTTGGTTATTATTGGTTGGTTTAAGCTTGCTATGTCCTCTTGGTTGAGTGTAGGAAGGTTAACTGTGCTTAGAAATATGTCAATTTCATTCAGGTTTTCAGATCTATTGGAGTATAAATTTTTAAAGTAGTTTCTGATAATATTTTGAATTTCTTCACTATCAGTGGTGATATCTCCTTTTTCATTTCTAATTTTGATAATTTGAGTTGATTCTCTTTTTCTTTTAGTTAGGTTGGCCAGGGGTTTATCAATTCTATTAATCTTTTCAAAGAACCAACTTTTTGTTTTATTGATTCTTTGAATTGTTTTTTTGTTCTCTATTTCATTTATTTCTACCCTAATTTTGATGATTTCTTGCCTTCTGCTGGCTTTGGGGATAGACTGTTGCAGTCTTTCTAGGTCCTTTAGTTGTGTCATTAGGTTCTTTACTTGGAGGTTCTCTGTCCTTCTTATGTGGGCACTCAATGCAATAAACTTTCCTCTTAGAACTGCCTTCATGGTGTCCCATAGGTTTTGGTAAGTTGTGTCTCTGTTTTCGTTTGTTTCCATAAATTTCTTTATTTCTTCCCTAATTTCTGCTCTTACCCATTCGTCATTCAATAGTGTATCATTCATTCTCCATGAATTTGAGTACTTTCTTTTGAGTTTCCTGTTGTTGATTTCTACTTTGATTCCATTGTGGTCTGAAAAGATGCATGGAATTATATTACATTTTTTGAATTTGTTGGTATTTTCTTTGTGTCCCAGGATGTGATCTCTTTTGGAGAAGGTTCCATGGGCTGCTGAGAAGAAAGTGTATTCTGTAGTTCCTGGTTGAAATACTCTGAAAACGTCTATTAGGTCCATTTGGTTTATGGTTTCCTTTAGTTCTAAAGCGTCTTTACTCATCTTTTGCCTTGAAGATCGATCCAGTGGTGTGAGAGGCATATTAAAATCTCCCAGAATTATTGTATTTGGGTCTACTTGGGATCTTATGTCCAGAAGGGTTTGTTTTACAAATGTGGTTGCACCCACATTTGGGGCATAAATATTTACTATCATTATATCTTCTTGATGTATTGTTCCTTTTAATAAAAGGAAGTGCCCTGATTTGTCTCTTTTGATGTGTTTTAGTTTAAAGTCTGTTTTGTTGGATATCAGGGTTGCTACCCCTGCTCTTTTTTGGTCACTGGTGGCATGGTATATCTTTTTCAATCCTTTCACCTTCAGCCTGTGAATGTCTTTGGCTGTGAGGTGAGTTTCTTGCAGACAGCATATATTTGGATTATGTTTCTTAATCCACATCGCCAGTCTATGTCTTTTGATTGGTGAGTTAAGTCCTTTGACATTAAGAGATATTATTGAAATATGATTTTTGTTTTCTGCCATTTTGTGTTCTGTCTACTCTTGGGTGGTGTGATCTTTCTTCTTTACTTAAATGGCCCACTTATTAACTTCCTCTCTTCTCTGATTCTGAAGTCTGCTTCTTTTTTCTTCCTTATGATTTATTTCTTTAAGAATTTTCTCTAGTGTTGGCTTTGAATTCATGAATTTTTTGAGATTCTGTTTATCCTGAAAGACTTTGACTTCCCCATTGATCTTGAATAGTAGTTTTGCTGGATAGATGAGCCTTGGCTGGAAGTTATTTTCTTCCAGGGTCTGAATCACGTCGTACCAGTCTCTCCTAGCATTCATGACCTGGGTTGTATAGTCTGGGGTGATTCTTATTGTTTTGCCTCTATATGTCACCAGTCCTTTTGTTCTCACTGCTTTTAAGATTCCTTCCTTGGCCTCTATGCTGGTCAATTTGGTTATTATGTGGCGTGGAGTGGTTTTTCTTTGGTCCTGTCTCAGTGGAGTTCTGTATGCCTCCTGGACTTGAAGATTCAAGTCTCTTTCCATATTTGGAAAATTCTCTGAGATTATTTCCTTGAAGATATTACAGATGCCCTTGGTCTGTACCTCTATCCCTTCTTCAATGCCTATTATCTGTAAATTAGGGTGCTTCATATTATCCCATAATTGCTGGATGTTTAGGTTTTGTTGCTGTAAAGATTTCTGTATATCGCTGACTGTGTTTTCGGTATGGGATGTACTGTCTTCTAATGTTGATATTCTGTTTTCCATTTCATCTAATCTTCCAGAATTTCTTTCTATTGCTGTCTTCATTTCACTTATTGCCTCTTTCATTTCATTCCAGACCTCTTTCTGATTCTTTTTTAGTGTTTCTAATTCACCTTTAACCTCCTCTATACTCATTTTAAATCCTTTCATCATATTGAACATCAAGATTCTGAACTCCACTTCTTGCATTTCTAGTAGGTCAGTATTCGTGATTTCTGCTGTCTCTTCATAATTCCTGGTTCTCATATTTATAGCATTCTCTGTCTTGTTTTTCTGATTTCTACCCATCGTTCGTGAGTACTGTGCTTAGTCAAATCTTAATATTAGGAGTTTGGGGGTATTGGTTAGTCAGCAGAGCCTTTCCAGTGTTGAGGGTGGGTGATGTGTAAGGAGCTGGGGTGATTGGTAAAGGAGTCGGATTAGGTAGAGGATATGTTAGGTTGAGAAAGACTTTAAGTATGATAAGGTAATAACTTGTTAGGAATGAGAGAGAGTTAACTACTAGGACTCTTGTCGTTGGTAGAGTAATTATGGATATAAGAGATACTTTGAGTATTAAACCAGGAGGTATATTATGGGGAAAAGTTTTGGGGGAGAAAAGTATGTAGGTTAGTGTGGGTAGGTTTGTAAATAGGGATGATGGAAGGAGCAGACAGACATAGAAAAAAAAAAAAAAAAAGAATCCACCCAAGATACCAAGACTATTATGTAATCCAAGAAAAATGAAGGAAAACCAATAAAAGGAGGAGAGTGAAAAAAAAGGAAGGGAAGAGGAAGAAAGAGGAAAAAAGAACAAGAAAAAAGTAAAAGGAACTAGCAGCTGTGTGAAATAAAAAAATAAGGCAAACTATCCAATATATATATATATATATATATATATATATATATATATATATATATATATATATAACAACAAGTTAAAGTAAAAGAAGTGTGGGTTAAAAGAAAAAATAAATAAAACAGCAATAACCCTACCAAAACAAAAGCACTGTAAAAGCAAAATAAAACAAAACATCCACATTAAAAGTAAAACAAACAGTCCTCCTTATTTACGCATATGGGGTCAGGTCCAAATAATATGTGTGTATCTGATTGCTTTGGTAGCTTTCAGAATACCATCCAATGTCTCTTAGTTTTCTTTGTACTCTATTTTTATCTTCTTAAGTCACTCTGGGTGTTTGGACACCTTTCTCTCCTTTAGCTGCTTTAGGTTTATGTGTCCGGATGTCTGATTTCACTGTTATTTGATTCTGTACAATTCACAGGTTCTGTGAAATTCTAACCTGTGGTCAGCACCTCTGCACTCACCACCCTAGCCTCCAGCCTGAGCGTCCCTACAGCAGGGGTGGAGAATGGCCAAAGTATAATTGGAACCTCCCCCTGAGGTCCTGAGCAGATTTTGTGGCCCGATGGATTTTCTTGTGTCTCTGGAAATTCCAGCTGGGCTAGCCGGTGTGGTCCCAAGATGTACCCTGGGCAAATGGATGCTGGTTCCTGGATGCCCACACTTACTGCCAGAGCTCTGCCTATTCCAAGAGTGCAGGCTGGATGCGCTGCTAATACTGGACCCAAGTGAGAGTGGATGCAGCTGTCTATTGCTGCTGGTATGCTCTTCCAAGGTGTATTGAGCTGTGTTCTTTGCTTAGCACTAAGCCTCTGGTTACCAGGAGGGTGGGAACACCCAGCGGTGGGCCAGGGGTGCAGGGTAGGTGCTCAAGGGTCCAGTGCGCGTTGTCCAGCAATGGTCTCTGCCTCCCGTGGGACGTAGAAGCTGGGGGTGCCCCAAGGAGATTTCCGGGTCACCCAGGGCTTTTGCAGCCTGGAAGGCAGGCTCTGGCAAGGTGGCAGGGGCTAGACAAACAAGCAGACTTCAATTTAGGGGTAGCAGTGTACAGGTACTGACTACCAGCAGGGGACCGTGGCGCAGGCAAGTTGCGCGAGGAGAGTGCTGGGATCTGAGGCTTGAGCCCGTGCTGGGGGGTTGAGGCTGCGCACACGCTAGGACCCCAACTTACCAGGGCACCCTCAGGTACCTGAATTGGTGCAGGAATCCGTGGGAGTCTCTATGCAGTTGTGATCCGGTCGCTGGTGGGCACCCAGAATTCCGGTGGCTGCTGCTCGCTGCTTAAGATGCGGTCCTAAGTCCGTTTTTAGTCCCGAATTATCTTTCCGTGGGAATATCGGGCAGGCAGCTCCTTGGGCAGCTGCAAAGGCAGCCCACCGATCAGCGTTCCGATCAGTGTTCCGATTGTATCTGCAGCAGGTCACGTGTCCGATCTTTGTTCTTCTTCTTCAAGTTCAGGGTTCCGCCGAGGTACCTGGATGTGTTTTGGTTCCTGGCATGTATTTATTTTGTTGATTTAGACACTGCTTTCTAAGTATTTAAACTTTATTTGCTTCAGCTACTGAGAAGTGCTGTGTCCCTCGGTCGCCATTTTGAAAAAAAAAAAAAAACCCATACATTGATTTTTAATTAAACTTTTTATCCTTATCCCATGCAGGATATGAGACAAATAATGAAAATCTGAGATAAAAAGAGAGAAAGTAAAGAAAAGGAAGTGTGAAGAAATGGTTGAAAAAAGTCAAGGGAATCATCCAAATAGAGAAGGCGAAAATATATCCAGCTGGGTAGAAATTAGGAAACAAACTTGATGGCTCCAATCTCCATGTGGACAAAACTGTCTTTTTTCTCTAACCATGAATCAATGTAAAAAGTAAATAAATTCAATTAAAATCCAGGAAAGGTTTTCTGGGAAACTATAGCCAGATATTGGTTGGCCTGTGATCAGAGGCGGTGTTGGAAGTGAGGTAGGTAGCTACGAATGTTATTTAAAGGAAGATTTAGCATGACCTAGTGACAAATGGGTAGCTTTTCATGGAAATTAAAGTTATTTTTAGATTGCAGAATTTATGAAATATCAAGAAAAATAAGTAATTTCTATGTAAACATTTTTCCACTTGTTGCTTTGACTCTATGCCAGAACTCACTGTAGCCACCAACAAACATGGTTACCAGACAATTCCATGAAGAATATTTCTTACCAGCATCATTCCAAAGGTAAGCATGTGTCTTTATCCCAGAATAGGAGTTTTTTAAATTACTCTTTTTTTATTTTTCTCTAGATTAAAATTATTTCAAAATAAAAATTTAAAAGACGAGTGAGTTTTTTAAATGTTTAGTAAAAGTTGACCTCCTCTACTAGTCCAAGAGTATCATAGGACAAGTAATCCTATCTTATTTATTTTTCAATCATCAGGATTACTTATCCTATGACACTCTTAGGCTAGGAGAGGAGGTAGATTTATTAGAATACAGCATGATAGATACATCATGGTAATATGACCAAAGTGCTCTAAAAACACCTAGTCAAGAGTGACCAGCTCAAGCAATGCTGGCCTCAGTCCAGGGGAGGCAGCAGAAGGCTTCATAGAGAATGTAACATTTGTCTGGCATTGAAGAGTGTACCCACTCATATGTGGAACTGTGGGGGGAAAAATACATTACAGACAGAGGGAACAGAGTATGCAGAGGCCCAGAGGAAAGAATGAGCACAGATAGTTGGAAAGTCAGTATTAAGGGACAGTTGGGTGAAAGGAAGAGTGAAAAACATAGAGTGTCTGAAGTTGAGGTCAGATCTGGAGGAGCGTTGTTCAGGCTTTGAAAGGGTTATTTTATTATAACTTATCATAACAAGTCTTTGGAGAGTTTTCTGGGGAAGAAAGATATCATAAAAATAATGAATGGAGAGGAGGCAGGGGAAGCAAGTTAAAAACATCAAGTGATGAAAGGAAGGCTCAAGACTGGGCAACAGCAGTGAAGATAGGAAAGAAAAGAGTGATTGAAGAACACGTGGAGGAGGCGTAATGGTGACGAGGGAGGTTGTGGAACTAACCTCAGTGCTCCGGCACCCTCCATTGTGACCTTGGGTAATCCCCTCTTAATCTGATTCTGAACTTGGTTATTAGCAACTACACAAGCAGAGGCTTGCAAAGCACACGTACATTAGGATTTCACTTCTCTTGCTGATGCTGGGGACTTTGGAGACCATACCATGAGTCTTAGCCCAGGCTCACTTGTTGGAGACATGTCAAACCCATTATTCCAGCTGACATCCAGAATTAAACACTAGCCACAATCAACTCCAGACAAGAGGTGATGTGAACAGAGTTATTCTGAATAACCCACCTCCAGCTGACCAGCCAGTCCACTGCAGGCTCACAAGGGACCCTTGGTGAAACCTAGCAAAGCTGGGCCAAGCCTAACTAGCTGGTGCAAGACTGCATGCGGACAATTTTAGTCTTAAGCCACTAAGATGTGGGTGGTTTTGTTAAATAGAGAAAGCTGATAGAGCAATGGACAGGCTATAGCCTCGCATTTCACAAAAAGTTTGTTGACCTTCAAACAGTAAAGAAGCAGTAGCAGGAGAAGCAGTTTGGAGACTGAAGACGGCAACTTGTTCTGTTTATCTTTTCGTGGCTTCTGGTTTTGATTTTGAAGGGGTTTCTGTTTGCTCTTGATTTTTAAATGAAGAAGAATAGAGCTCATAGGTGACTTTGAAGGGTTCATATAAAGTTCAAATGCAACAAAACACATGAAAGTTGCCAAGTTACAAAAAAGTTACCTTATAAGTCTGTATACTGTATAAATGTACCTTATCTTCTATTTTGTTTTTTATTGGTGCACTGTAGTTATACATAAAATGGGATTCATCATGAGCTATCCATACATGCACATAGCATCATGTGGTGGGTTTCATTTCCCAGAGCCTCCCCATTCTCACTCCCCCCCTCCCCTGACCTTTCTCTAGTTTACCCTTCTGTTTTTATGAGATTTTTTTTATTCCTTTATTCTAACTCTCCACATAGGAGAGACAACAGATGGTCCTTGAGCCTATGAGTTTGCTTTATTTCATTTTGCATTATGTTCTCCAGTTCTGTTCATTTACTAGCAAATGCCATGGTTTCATTCTTCTTTATTGCTGAGTTAATTTCTTTTGGGTATGTATAGCACATTTTCTTTATTCATTCATGTTGACAGACAGGCTGGATTCATAACTTGGCTATAATGGACTGTGCCACTATAAACATGGATATGCATGTATCACTATAGTATGCTGATTTGAGTTCTTTGGGATAAAAACCAAGAAGCATCACACATCTGGGTCATATTGTGGTTCTATTCTTGTTATTTGTATTCTTGATGATTTTTATTTTACTTTTTATAAAATTCATAGAGTGTATATTCACATAGAGATATATGCATACACATCTTATTTTGAGGAGAAATAACTTGGGTGCTATAGTATATTTTAAAAGTGCTCCCTAAAGTTTTTAACTACAGGGGGGGATATAATTTTTGCTGGTAGGTCTCTTTTCCTACCACAAACCCAGAGAAATCAGCAGTCACTTCTTCATAATGAAGTGTTAACACAGAGACATACTCTTTGGGTGTAAATAGAGTAAGATATTCCAAGTGTGAACTCTATGCCCTTTAAGTAAATAGAGCATGTTTGAGAACCAAACAAACTGTTCTTCACTTTCAAAATATTTAAAGTATTTTATTTACCACATATTTTTTCTAGCATCTTTTGAGCTCAAGTGTTTATTATTGCAGATAATGAATTATCTAATAAGATATGCTGTTCTATCATGCATTTAATTTCATAATATTAGATGTAGTCTACAAGATGAAGACAGTAAACTGCTTAATGTTGTCAGTATACATTTGGAAAGAATGGTAAAACTAGAATGTTTTTCAGTCCTAATATTTGTATCATAACAAGGCAAATAACTGAAATTAATATCTGACATTTTAAATATAATTTTGATCATTTTTAATTTACTGTCATAAACAGTATAGAAGAAAATAAATTTTCTGTAATTTTTAAATTCTCTACTTTGTTGATTTCCACTCTGAATTTAATAATTTCCTGTCTTCTACTGGCTTTGGGGTTATATTGTTCCTGTTTTACAAGGGCTTTGAAGTGTGTCATTATGTTATTTATTTGATGATTTTTCTGTTTTCCTTATGTGAGCACTCAGAGCTACTTTTCTCTTAATACTGCCTTCAAAGTGTCCCAGAGATTTTGATATGCTGTATCTCTATTTTCATTTGTTTCTAGAAATTTCTTCTTCTTCTCCTCCTCCTCCTCCTCCTCCTCCTCCTCCTCCTCCTCCTCCTCCTCCTTCTTCTTCTTCTTCTTCTTCTTCTTCTTCTTCTTCTTCTTCTTCTTCTTCTTTTAGTGGTACTGTGGTTCCTGGAAGCCCTTCTACCTCCAGGCTACACTCCCAGACCTATTTTATTTGGAAACAGAATCTCTTAACCCAGCATGGCTGGCTTTGAACCTGTGCGATCCTCCTGTCTCCACCTCCCAAGCGTGGGGATTACAAGCATGTGCCACTACACCTGGCTGTTTCTAGAAATTTCTTGATTTCACCCCTTACTTCTTCTATGACCCATTCTTCATTTAGAAGTGTGGTGTTCAGTCTCCACATGTTTATGTGGTTTCTCTGAGTCTTCTTATAGTTGATTTCTAATTTCATTCCATTATGGTCTGAAAAGACTCAGGGACGTATGTCACATTTGTTGAATTTGCTGGTGCACACTTTGTGGCCCAGCATGCGATCTATTTTGGAGAAGGTTCTGTGAGCAGCTGAGAAAAATATGAACTCTGCTGTAGTTGGGTGAAATATTCTATATGTGTCTAACAGGTCCATTTGATTAATGATGTTCTTTAGGTCTGAGGCATCTTGACTGACCTTTTGTCTAGAAGATCAATCTAATGGTGTGAGAGGGGCGTTAAAGTCTCCCAGTATTATTGTATTGGGATTTGCAAAAGCTAAGGAGAAATGGGTAACAGGAAGAACTCTAGATGAAGAAGGAGATCTTATAGAGGAACAAATAAGTCAACCTAACTAAGGGAATGGGAGGGTGGAAGAGGGAAACTCTCTAAAGCACATGATGTACTTAAACATACATATCAAAAATATCTAAGCCAAGCATGGGAAGGAGTGATGGGGAAGAAATGGGGTGGAGACTGGGTAAGGGCTAATTGGGTGATGTGTGCATGTGTGTCTCAAATCTTTTATCCCATTAAGAAGTATGACTACAATGCACCAATAAAAAATTTAAAAAAAGAAATAAGATCATCTGGAATTTGAGACAACATACATGATATATCATAATTTTGTTACACATGACTTAGTACAAATGTGTCCTTAATTTTTTGTTATACATAGATTATTTTCAATCCCGTTATCCTGCTCAGTATACTTCTCTATGTCATTGCTTAGTTGTAAAATGCACTTTAAATATTCTTTTACTTAGAATTCTTATTACATAAATATTTAAGATAGTAGCTTTTTTCTTCAACTTTCAATGTTTTTGTTTTATAAAATGGATATATGAATATGCTAATTGTAATGCTAATTTTGGATATACAACATTTGACTGACAATCATTAACAATCCTGATGAAATATATTGCTTTTTAAATATAATACTGAAATCAATAATTCTTTTCAGAACTCAAAATTTCCTTGTGCTCAACAGGATTAGTTTTGTTTCAATTACTAATTTTGTACTGTGTCACTGAGTGGAATGGATAACTATGTCTACTAACTCTAGGCTGTGGTTCTAAGACTGTGTGTACAATGCATTTATTCCCCATCTCTCACTCTGCTTGAAAGCTTTTGGGCCCAATATATCATCTTTATTGGGCAATTTATCAAATGGAAGAGTTGAGTGACTGCTACTTTTTCCATAACATATTGCTTTTAGGTGCTAGGAGAGGATAAGTAATAATAGAATAATATGTAGTAGTAAGTCAGTCAACTAGGTCAAGAAAAGAGGCAGTTTACTCTATCCAACATAAGGATTAAAACACAGTGTTTCTTGAAGTTGGACTATCTGCATTAGACTAATTAGAAGTCACAGTGAAATATGCATATTATCACCTTAGAATGAATCAATGCATGAAATGGATTTTTCAATTTAGTATAATATCTTATAAATTTTTCAATTCAAGACAAGAAAAATTGGCGATTAGAAGATGTGAGAGAGGAGAATTTGTCCTCAGCCTAAGGTACAGTCTAGAAACTTAGAGTCATAATAAAGGATGCCTTCAACCAGACTACAATTTGGCACTAGCTCATTTCAGAAAGGTAGAATGGAGGAGAGAGTCGGTGAGATGTGTGTGTGTGTGAGGGCAGAGGGTATGAGGACAATCCCTGTTGCCTCATCAGGGCTTTCCTGGTGTTTTATATCATGGCATATAGAAAATGACATTTTATCTAGCACACTGGAATAAGTGTCACAGATAAGAGTTAAGCAGACAAGAAACTCTAGATACCTGAAAAAAGACCAAGAGTATCAGTACCATCCTCTTGGGGATACCCACTGGGAAACTGCTCCAGATTATATTCATCACTCTTTCTCTCTGCTCTCTGTTCATCACTCCATCTTGTGAGAAACACCTGAGTACTGGTTTTGCCTTCTCTACTTTGTAAAACAGGGAGACTAATTCCAAGAAGTAGCTGGGCCATTCTCCATCTCCTTTTAAAGAAGGATATGAGACAGTTTCTTTGTTTCCACAATTAATTAGTCAGCACTATTAAATAGATATGATTAACATGTAGAATATTTTTCTTAATCATTTCAGTACATTTGAATGTGATAAATAATTTAGTAATTATCATACATATATAATTTTACCTGTAGGGTTTTTCCAGTTAGTGATCTATGATGCTATTAAGGAGAATTTTGAATATTCCACATAAAATAAAACACAACGCAGGTGCAAAGTGGACAGAAAAGTGATAAATATATAATGCACCAATAAAAAATTAAAAATAAATAAAAAAATAAAAACATAAAAACAAAAAGTGATAGATATAATGTATTTTCATTTTTAGATAACAATCATAGGCTGATTATATTTGCATCTGAAAAAAGAAATGAGCATGTATTCCAAGTTAAAGAACATAAAAATATAGGATGCAGGAATGATTTAGAAACAGAGAAGTAGAAGATGGTGTATGTGTGTGTGTGTGTGTGTGTGTGTGTGTGTGTGTGTGTGTGTGTTACTAGAGATGGAACCCAGAGGCATTCTACCTCTGAGCTATACCCCTTCCTGATTTTATTCTTTTATTTTGAAACAGGGTCTCAGTAAGTTACAGAGGACCTCATTAAATTGCTAAGGCTGGCTGCAAACCTGCAATTCTCCTGTCTCAGCCTCCCAAATACTGGGACTGCAAGTCTGAACCATCCACTTGGCTCAAAGGTGGCTTTGGCATTAACTTTTATAAAATCAAACTAGTAAAAATACCAACTGGTTAGTATTTCAAATAAAAAGGCGTATTTGTCACTTTTATAAATTCTATAGTATAAAAATGTGGATTTTCATATATAATTCAAGCTGTGAAATTTTAGCAATATATCTTTTAGTATTGAGTGCATCAAAATATTGCAAATTAAGTCAGAAAATACATACCTTTGAAAAATCATACATCAACTTTTAAAAACTTAAATAGTGCCCAGAGTTAAAGTAAATTATATTAACATTTACACTAACTTGGAAAGCAAATAGTTACATATGGTCACATATTTTAGGTCAATTTATTTGTAATTTCTTTTTGCTCATATTTCCAGAAACTTAAATAATTGACAAATAGAGTTACATAAAGGCAGATATAAAATAAAAGCATATATTAAGCCCATTCACGAACCTGCAGTAAAGTGAACTTCAGTTTTATGAAGTGAATAAATAATCACTTCATTCTCAAATCTTAGTTGTTATAACTACTAATATATAACTTAAACCACATTAATAATGTGGTTGATTATCTGTTTATAACTATGAGTTAATTTTGAAGGGACATAAAAGTCAATTGGTCCCTTTAGAGATAGTAGGCAAATTATCGAGGTCCTTAAATGACTTATTGGTTGACCATGTAAGGAAAATTAGGCTAATGGAAAATTCTCCTATAAGGAGTTTCCATTAAAAACTCTATTATTACCTGCTGCCTTCAGCTTTCACTTAGCGTTAGAAATTACAAAATTGAGGAAGATCATAAAAAAAGGAAATTGCAATAGTGAGACAGGAAGTGATTAAAGTGAAAGTGAAATTTTAGTAGAGTCAGGGTCATGGTAAGGATGATTTCTGTTCTGACCTTCTTCCGGTATATTACTAATTACAAGCCTATGGAGAGGAAAAAGTAATTCCATATAGCCAATAATAGACATTTTTTTAGAGTTCCAATTATTTCATCATTCACTTCAGTGTATATGAATCTAAGTGGTTTAAGCTACAATAATTGGTACTCAAGAAAACCTGTGGAAACATAAATGCATAGCTTAGATAATAAAATTCTATTTTAACTTAAAAGGTAAGATTATAAAATGACCTTCTCTTATTAAGATACATTGTATAGGGGACTGGAAGGATCTGATGCCTTCATGTTTCATCCAGTGAGCAACAGGCATGGAATGCTTCCTGTTTGGGGAGCATTGTAGAGAATAAAGCTCTCTCCCTGTCTGGGATGCACTTTAATGCTTGCAATGAGAGGACACATCATAGTATGCTGAGAAAACAGGCTATCCAGTTTCCTCCAACAAAACAACCTCCTTTGAATGGTGGATTCATGACATCCGATGATATTTTAAAACTCATATCCATCTGTGTGCAGTTCTGAGGTCCAGCAGGGAAATGAGAAATGTTAATAAAACTGGACCAAGAGAGGAAAGAAACTTTTAAAAATCCAAATGTCTGAAATATCCAAACTTGAGTTCAAGGCCCAGAGGAATTAACCAAGAAAAACTCAAAGGAGAAATAGGTGTAACTGAAAAGAGCACAGTGAAATAATAGCACTTTCAATTCTGAGACTGAACTAGAATGCAGGCTAAATTCCTTTGGAATTAAAGGACAAATGCAAAGAACTTGTCAATATCTATGTCATTAATATTATGTAACACTTTTTACATAAATTCCTAAAATGGCTATTATATATTATAACCATACCAAAAATTTTTTGCATTTGTATGTAAAATAGTTGTCTGCTAGTCTTATAGAACTGTATGCAGATGTTTCATCTACCTGATGATGGTGAGCTGTCTAGAAGTCATGTAGGAGACATGTGTAGAACTATCTTTAGAGGCTGTTAAGCATCCTGCTTCCCCCTGCTCAATATTAATAGTAGTCCCCCATTCATAATGGAAAACAAACTCTACTGATAGTAGTACTAATTACTCCCAATGGAAACCATTCATTGAAACCTTCAAGCAAGATTCACTCATGTAAATGAAGATTTTACATGGACTTTGTTCTGACATACATTAAGTACATATACTGCTGTGTGCATGTATGTCACTCTCATTATGATATGAGACAATAATGTGCCAATAAAAGTACAAAAAGAAGAAAAATATTTAAATCAGGCTTTATGACAATGTCATCAAGAGGAAAATCTTTAGATTTAGGTGATGAGACCTGCTAAGAATTAAATGTAAAAACAACAACAACAAAACAAAACAAAACAAAACAAAAAAACAGGAAAGCAGCATGTAAATACAGACTAAGCCTTGACAGCACTAGAAGGGCGACTTATAGTGAGAGGAAAAGAGAAGCCAGGGTGTGATCCCAGCTCCGGCTGATTGACATGGATCTGAGCTCTGCAATATTATCTCCTCCTGTGGTTCCTCCACTCCTAGAGATAGCAGTAGCTTCCTAATGTTGCTGATCTCTAAGATTTTTCACCATTATGTTTGGATTTTTAACTTTTCCAAGATCTTTATAATTTGTTCCTATAGTAAAGGTCCTTGCTGAACTCCCCAGTATGGGTTCTCATTTTTTGATGGGAAACTGACTCAACAACAAGAAAAATTAGTTCAAGATATTGACTTTAAGAGAAAAATTAGATTAAATAATATTCAGTAAAGCTATCAGTAAATACATATTTACTTAGCAAATAATATGTGTCTACTAGGGTGCATTTGCTATTATAAAAAAAATAATTCATTTGTTTAGCCTTGCTAAAATAAAGTGTACACTCTATGAAGCCACAGAGTAAAGTCAATATTGTGTAAAAACCAAGAATGAAGGGGTTTTTTTGTCTAGTAGACCTAGATTAAAATCTAGAATCTCACATTGTGTGCCTGTGTGATTTTGTTCACATGTTTAGCCTCTTTATGCCTTGTTTTTCTTTGTCTTCTGCAAAATGGAGGTCTTGATAATAATACTGGTTAAGAGAATAAATTATATAAAACATGAATAGAACCTAGAATAGTGCCTCGCTTCACTATTCCATGGAAAAACTTAATAAGGTAAAGAAATTTAACTTCAGAAAAACAAGTTTTTAAATAAGGCAGTACATAGTCCTTAACATGAGAATTAATAGTATAATCTTCTAAACAGTTATAGATCATACTTACCTAGAAAGGGAAGGAGAAACCAGTCTGGTCTGAAGAATGTCAGATCTCCAGGTTGACAGAGCTCCAAAAAAATAACATCTCGGCTACACTAAGGTTCTGAAACAATTTTGCATGTCATTATGTTTAAACAAGTACTCACATTTACAATTTCAACTTGGCTGTTTTTTCAGGCCTTAATGAACTGATCATTCAGCTCGCTTAGGATTAATAATTCAGTTGATTTTCCATTTCCAAGGAAGAAAGTGAATAATATAAGAAAATTATTTTTAAAAGAGTAAAGAACATCTATTATATAAAATGCACATACCAAGAACACATGTCCTAATAGAAGTAATACAATGTAGGTATGTAGTGGATTCCTATAATTATTCCTTGAGGCATCAAAATAACAATGGGAAAAAGGTAAAAAATGTAATCACATTCTAAACTACAAAACAGGATGGACTCATTTTAGGTAATTCAAAATAAATTCACTAGAACAAATAAAAAAGCTTAAATATAAAAATAACTTTACAAATATTTTTAGCGACATTGGAAAACCTATAATATAGAGAGGATTATTTGAATAAGTGCCCCCCAAAAGAAACAAGATGTTGAAGAAAGCCCATCTTTTTTTAGCTGCTTATCCTCTAAGAATCTCCTGGTTGGATAAAAGATACTTTAGAGACTGAGAAGCTGGAAAATGTATTTATAATCTCACAGAAGTTAGTGGAGACAAGATAGTTTATATCCTAATAACAGAGATTGCTGACAAAAAGGCTTGTGTGGGACAGTGAAGGGTCCTTTTCCCTTAAGAGAAAGCATAAACTAAGGATAGATTGTCCCAGGAAGAAACTTATGGCCAATTTTAAATACTCTTAGTTCATGAAATTGATTTAAGTGATTCAATTTCTGCTATTCCTATCTAAATACAAAGTTGAATCTCATCTGGAGATTAAAAAAAATAGAATTGGGCCTCAATTATTTCTAAAATAAAATTTTACAAGCTGGGCATGGTAGCACACGCTTGTAATCCTAGCATTTGGGAGACTGACACAGGAGGATCACGGTTTGTGGACAGCCTCGGCTACTTACTGAGGCCCTTTGCAACTCAGTGAGACCCTGTTTCAAAATTGAAAAGAATAAAACTTACGTAGCTCAGAGGTAGAAAGCCCCTGGGTTTCATCCCTGTACTGCAAAAATTAAAAAAAAAAAAAAGAAAACAACAACAACAAAAAAAACTTACATAAAACCTGCCTGGCCTTCCCAAAATAGCTAGATACAAAAAGAAAATAAGAATATGTTTATGATTTAATTTTGACAAAGAGGCCAAAACCATACGCTGGAAAAAAGAAAGCCTCTTCCCTTCAGTGGCATATGGTCTAGTGAAGAAGATGGACAATTTAATAACACTATGAATAACTAAATCATAATAGGTTAAAGGGCATAAATATGGAACAAGCCAAAAGAGTATAAAACAAATGAGATAAAGAGTGCTGGGAGTGTAGATATCAAGCACTGAGGGTAAATGATAGCCCTGAGTAAGGTCATCAAGGTAGGCCTCATTGAGAAGGTGACTCAAGCAAATATTTAATGAAGGTAAGGAAATTAGCAAACTGACTATGTGAAAGAAGAGAATTCAAACCAGAGGAAACTACTGGAGCCTTAAGCAGCAATATGTTCACCTGTTTTCACAAGAGCAGAGGCCAGTGTGGCAGCCAGTGAGTGAACATGCAGAACAAGAGCAGAAAACAAAGTTAGAGAAGTAACAGGGGAATGATCGTGTAAGGCCTTCGAGGCCATTCTAAGAATTTCAAGTTTTACCCATGGTAGTTTTGAACAGAGGAAGGACAAGAGCTGACTTATAGTTCAGTATTTATTTTGGCTGATGTGTTGGGAATGAGCTGAGGAGGAATGGTCTGGTTATCTATTGAGGGTCACCCCAAAAGGAAATGCTGTAAAAAAACAAAAAAACAAAAAAACACCATTTTAATGCCTCTTGAGTTTATGAGTCAAAAGTTCAAGAAAGCCAGGCGTGGTGGCACACGCTTGTAATCCCAGCATTTTGGATGCTGAGACAGGAGGATCACAGTTCGCCCACAGCTATTTAGTAAGGCCCTTTGCAACTCAGTGAGACCCTGTTTCAAAATAAAGAATAAAAAATAGGATTGGGGTATAGCTTGGAGGTGGAATGCCTCTGGGTTCCATCCTTAGTACCGCAAAAAAAAAAAAAAAAAAAAAAAAATTAAGAAAGACTTAACTGAAACACGGTGGGCCGCGCGGCGGCCACGTGCGCAGAGGACCGTGCGCTGCCTGGAGCTTGCGGCCTGGAGCCCGCGCCGAGCGCCCCCGCGGAATGACTTCAGCAGGCCTGTAGGAAGAGATTCTATTGTGTGGCCTTGCACATCACTCTTCCTTTGAGTTGAAACTTGACTGCAAGCCAGGTGTGGTGGTGCACGCCAGTAATCCCATTATTTGGGAGGCTGGGACAAGAGGATTGCAGGTTCAAAGACAACTTCAGCGACTTTGCAAGACTCAGCAACCCAGCAAAGACCCTGTTTCAAAAAAAAAAAAAAAAGAAGAAGAAGAAGAAAAGAAACCAGTCTGCATTGCCGTGCTGGCGCCATATTCCCTCACAGCATCAGGCTCCAGAGAAGAAAGGTAAACAATGAGATGAAGTGAGCAGCTGCAGATCATTCAGGTGTAATTCAGGAATTCTTTCAGTGCAAAAAACAGAACTCCCAGTGGCCAAGCTCATCACACCTTCCAGGGACTCAGAACAGAGCTCAAAACCAGAAAAGAAATACTCCAGCCTCACGGCCGAGGGTGTGGCAGTGGCACCATATTGACAGCGGCAGAGACGAGTTCACCACACCTGCAACAGCTCCAGATCGGAGCACATAATAACCATAGTGAAATTGTGGCCCTTAAAGGAGAAATCCCAGTACTGCACTTCCAGGGACTTGTGCAGCTTTGATAATCTCCCTGGGTCTGAGATTTTGTACTCCAAACCAGTGAAGGAGTAACGGTGGTAGAGATACCACACCCTAGTCGCAGCTCCCCGTGGGAAAACGCCCAGCCCAGCACCCCCATGGTCTCGCGCAGCCTCAATTAATTCCCTGGGTCTGAGACTTTGTGATACAATCCAGTAAAGGAGTAGTGGCAGCTGAGATTACCACAGACTCGAGATCCAGAGCACGCTAAGTGAAGTTGTAGTGACCCAGGGAAGAACCTAGAGAAGGCACAAACTTCCGAAATCATGGGAAAGAGGAACAAGAATAGAGCAATGAATGCCCAGAACCCCACAACATCAGAACCTGATAAAACAGAAATTCAGAGATTTCTAGAAAATCAAATCAGGAATATAATTGTAGAAATAATACAGGACCTTCGAAAAGAATTTAGAGAGAGTGTAAAAGAAATAAAGGATGCAATTATTGAGGTAAAGGCCTCAATTCAAACTATAAACAATCGATCAGACCACACAGAGAATAGAATCTCATTCCCAGAAGATGATCACTCCAAAAACGAACACATAACTTATAACTAAAAAAAAAAAAAAAAAATCAGACAGCAGGGATCTGACATTGAAGAAATATGGGCCCATTTTAAGAGAGCCAACCTAAAAATAATTGGAATAGAGGAGGGAAAAGAAAATGAAACCAAAGGGATCAATAATCTCTTCAAAGAAATAATAGCAGAAAATTTTCCAAACATAGAGGAAGAGGTCGATACCCAGGTTCAGGAAATGTATAGAACTCCCTTTAGACAGGATCACAGAAGAGGATCCCCACGCCACATAATTGTCAAAATGACCAATGTGGAAGCCAAGCAGAGAATCTTAAAGGCAACAAAAACAAAATGCCAAGTGACATTCAGAGGCAAACCAATTAGAATCACTCGACTTCCCAAACCAAGTCATGAAAGCCAGAAGGGCTTGGAGTAACATATTCCAGACTCTGAAAAAAAACAACTTCCAGCCAAAAATTTTCTACCCAGCAAAACTATCTATCAAATTAGATGGGGAAATAAGAAGCTTCCATGACAAACAGAAACTAAAGGAATTTCTGTCTTCAAAACCAGAGCTAGAGAAAATACTCAAAGAGATTAACTACAAAGAAGAAATAGGTAATACACACCAGAACCAGAGAAACAAGATTTTCCATCCAGCAGACAACTAAGCAAAGAAGAATAAACAGTGTTTTAAACAGAAATAAAATCTTAACGTGTTAGTAATTAAATGTTATCTCTCAGTAATCACACTGAATGTAAATGGCCTCAATTCCCCAATAAAAAGATATAAAGTGGCAAAATGGATTAAAAACCAGAATCCATCCATCTGCTGCTTACAAGAAACACACTTTACAAGTAAAGAGAGTAACAAACTTAAGTTAAAGGGCTGGAGCAAGGTAATTCATGTTAAGCAGCCATCCTAACAAATGAGAAGTAGTATTTTGCTATAGTTTTTATTTGTATTTCCTTAATGATTAGTTATATTATGATAATGATGAATGATATTCATGTGTTTATTGGTCATATAAAAATCTTTGGAGATTCATTATTTTAGTCATTTAACTATTTCTAAATTGTATTGTTTGCTTTTATTGTTGTTAATTTTTAGGATTTCTAGTTGGAATATTAATATACCTTCAGATATAGCATTTGGAAATACTTTATCCTGTTCTATCAGTAACATTTAATTCTGTTTATATTGTCTTTGGATGTACAATTTTTTAATTTTTTATGAAGTTTGTTTATTCTTTTTTTGCCTGTGCCTTGGAATCATATCCAAGAAATCACTGCCAATTTCAATGTTGTGAAGTTTTATGACCCAGGTTTTCTTCTAAAAGTGTGTAGTCTTAAGATTTACCTTTAGATCTTTTTATCTATTTTGAGTTAATATTTGTATATGATGTTGGGTAAAGGTCCAACTTTATTCTTTTTCATGTAATTATTATTTTTCAACAATATTTAGTGAAAAAATTATTGTCCTTCACCCAATGTTCTTGCAAACCTTACCAAAAATAACTTGACCATATATGGAAGAATTTATTTCTAGGCTTTTTATGTTACTCCACTGGTTTATATATCTGCCTTTATATTGTTTTGATTATTGTAGCTTTATAAGGTTTGAAAGCAGAAAATGTACATCCAGCTGTGTTTTTTTTCGAGATTGTTTTGTGTATTTAGAGTTCATATTTCATGTTAGGATAGATTTTTTCTGAAATTTAAATAAATGTATGATAGTTTAACCTTAAAAAAAAAAAGAAAAAATATCCTCTGGTAAGAAAGAAAACAAGAAAGAAATGTTGATATGTTATCTCTAAGTGATGAATAGTTTGATATCAGACAAATTAATCTGTTATGTAAGATTATCATTGTTAATTTTGGATAAATTGCTATAATATTAAAAAATAAAGCTACATAATAAAAAAAAGAGGTTAAGAAAATGAGCACCCACACGTTACTGCTCTGAGTGAAATGCTGTACCTTGTGAAAATGCAGCCTACTGTCTGTAGAAATAAAAAGTACAGAGATTGTAAAAAAAAAAAAAAAAGAAAAGAAAGACTTAACTGGGCAATTTCTCTGTTTTGGGTGGCATTAGTTAAGATCACTTAGTGGTATTTTGCTGGTAGATGGGAAACTCTGGAGACTAAGTTGCTTACATTTATATCTCTGATGATTTGGAAGATTGGGTTGAGACATTGTCAGCTGGGGCACCTAGACATAGCCTCTTTGCTATGGTAATCTCTGGGAACTTGAATTCTTACATAGAGCCTCAGGGTTCCCAGAGGGTGTTCTAAGAGTCAGAAAGTGAAAGCTATCCATTTTACAAAACCTGGATCCAGAAATTGTCATAGTGTCACTTCTGTGACATAGTAGGGTCAAAACACTTACAGAGCCCACCAAAATTAGACATGAGGGGCCATAAACCCTCATTCTCAATGAGATGAATATCAGAGAATTTATGGCAGTCTCTACAGGAACCACAACTTACTTACCTTTCTCCTATAAAATACTCCCACTCATCCTCAAAACCCTGCTATTTCCTCTATCACCAGGCTCAGGCTTACCACCAGAATCTCACCATCAAGGACAAATAGACACCATCTTTTCCAGTCTCCAAACTGAGAGGTCTATGTTGAACCCAGGTGGAGAAATTGCCTCGATATCATGAATTTTCTTCAGATCTGAGGTATAAGGTAGACACTTCATGCCCTGTTTAATAAATGCTTCATGAATACTTCATGAAGTCTTCTAGGCTTCATCGTTGGCTCCTTTTTCTCTCAAAATCTGACCCCAGCAAATGAAACTCTTGGTTTCTAAGACTATTGTCTCTACTGTAAAAAAATTTAGAACTTTTTCTTTTTTCTACTTTTGTTGGTGCATTGTAGTCTCACATCATAATGTAATTCATAGTGATAGCGACATACATGCACATAGCACTTGCTGAACTTTTCTCTGACTCTCTTCTCATATCCCTTTTTCCCATATTAAGATTGGCATTGATATTCTCACATATGTATATAACATCAGTGGAAGTGCTTCCTTCTTAATTCTCTCTCTTTGTGCCCCAACTTACCCCATAACTACCTTCTCGCTCCACTGGAGTTTCTCCTCCATTAACTAAAGCCCCCCTTGTAGCCCAATTACTCTGTAGCTTTTGCATATGAGAGGAAATATATGACCCTACACTTTCTGTGACTGGATAATCTCACTTAACATAGTGTTCTCCAGTTCCAATCATTTTCCTGCAACACCTGGGTTGGTCCCATAATTTGACTATTATGAATTGTGCTGCTATTAACATGGATATGCAAGTATTACTATAATATTTCTGATTTTAGTCCTTTGGAATGATACCCAGGAGTGGTATAGCTGTATTATATGGTGGATCTATTCCCAGTTTTCTGAAGTCTCTTTAGTTGATTCTTTACTTTGGCTATCATCAATGGTTCTTCAATAGATATGGGACTGCAGATATTTTTGAATACTAATTTCATTTCTTTTAGATAGTTACCTACTAGTGGGATCAGTGGATCATACAGCTCTATTTTTTGATATTTTGAGGAACCTTCATACTATTTTCCATCATGGCTCTACTAGTTTATACTCTTATCAACAATATATGAGTTCTATTTTCTCCATATTTTACTCAGCATGTTATCTTTTTTATTATAGCCATTCTAACCAATGTAAGATGACATTTCATTGTGGTTTTGAGTTGAATTTCTGATCATTAGTGATGTTGAACTTTTTTCCATGTATATGTTGACCATTTATACATCTTTTTTTTTTTGGTGGTGATGGTACTGGAGATTGAACCTAGGACATTCTACCTCCAAGCTATACCCATAGCCTTATTTTACTTTGTTCCTTTTAGTTTATAAATATTTTATCTCATTCTGTAGGTTGCCTCTCTATTCTGCTGATTGCTTTCACTGCTGTGCAGGAACTTTTTACCTTTATATAAGCATAATATAGCTAGGAGAAATACATTTTATTGTTGTGCAATAAGGTGAGTGTAGTTTATAACATTTTATTAAATATATGATAAAAAAAGTAGAAGAGAGGAGTTTAAGAGTTAAAACACAAATAAATACTTTTAAGGAGATAGAAATGCTAACTATCCTGATTTTATCTTTATACCTTGTATATATATATGTATATATCATACATACACATAAACATACATAAAATTATCAAATTATCACACTACATCCAATGAATATGTACAATTATTAGGTGTAATTTTAAAAATATAAATTTTATGGTTTATTTAGGAACTCATTTGTTTTTATTGTCATGAGAAAATGTTATAAAGCAGAATGGACTGGTTGTGGTAAAAATTGGAGACAGGGAAGTCTTTAGGAGGCTGATGGAATCTTTTAAATCTAAGATATTGTAGACTGGGGATCCTTCTTTGTATTGAATGAATGATGTGTTCCCCTACTCAATGTTTATAATGAAAACTATTTCTTCATTAGGTCATATTGACTAACCCCAAATTTAGCCTATTTGTCTATGATTTTCTACATCACAATGTTCTTGAAAAGGTCTCCAACCCATAATAACTTCCCAATACACATTAATCATTATCAGTATTCATCAATATCAATAAAGTACTATAATAATAGTAGCAAAAGGATGTTTCAGTTCTTTAGCTAATTGAATAATATCATAATGTGGAGTAACCAGTAGGTGGGGATGTTGAATAATATTTTTCTAGTTTGTCACAAGTTGCTTTGTTACTGCCTTTCAAAGAAAAGCAGGCCTGTGAAAAACATCTACCCTATTGTATTACATAATTTTTCTTTCATGGAAATTTTTCTCAAAAATTATAAATAGCTTTTTCAAGTTCTTTTTTGTAGCACTGGAGATTGAACTCAGAGACATTCTACCCCAGCTATACCCCCAGCCATATTTTATTTTTATTTGAAAACAGTCTTACTAGGTTGATGAGTGTCTCACTACTTTCTGAGGCTCTCCTTAAACCTGCAATCCTCCTGTTTCAGCCTCCCAAGTACTAGGATTACAAGCATGTGCCACCACACCTGGCTTTCGAAGTTAAAAATGACCATAAAAAAATGTTTGGATTCAGCCTAGAAGGAGAGATATGGAGCTCACGGAGAGGGTCTTCTCACTGCACAGAGTCAGCTCTTGGCCTCAGGGATGCTTAGGAGGCTCTCAATCTAAGTCTTCTCTAAACTTTGGACACAGTCCTTTGAAAGTGTATTGCAAAATATAAATGATGAGCCAGGCGTGGTGGCGCACACTTGTAATCCCAGCATTTGGGAGGCTGAGACAGGAGGATCACGGTTCGTGTTTTGCAGACAGCCTCAGCTACTAAGTGTGGCCCTCCATAACTCAGTGAGACCCTGTTTCAAAATAAAGAATAAAAATTTGGGCAGGGGGTGTAGCTCGGAGGTTGAATGTCTCTGGGTTCCATCCCCAGACCCGCAATACATACATATATACATATATATATACATACATACACACACACACACACACACACACACACACACACACACATACATACATGATGTGTAAGTGCCCAACCTGATATGTGTGCTGAGAGACCAAGGTAGAGCCTCACTCTAGCTGTTCTCCTTTTACTAGAATAGCTACTGAGCAAATATTGGCTGGAGGCAGCACCGAATCTGGTGGTTCCCATGCTTGGCTTTACTCAATCCTCACAGCAGTCCCAGGAGATCAGTGCTATTCATCATGTTTTACAGAGACGAGGGCACTGAGAAATTAAGTTGCTTGGCTTGGTTCATCCAATTAGTGAATGATGGAGGCAGTATTTGGATTGGAATCAGCCTTGGCTGATCTTATATTTTGCTTTTCAGATGCCTATTAAGATTTCAAGATTTGTTCAGTGAGCTTCAAAAG
Organism: Muscardinus avellanarius; assembly: GCF_963383645.1. Taxonomy (NCBI): domain Eukaryota; kingdom Metazoa; phylum Chordata; class Mammalia; order Rodentia; family Gliridae; genus Muscardinus; species Muscardinus avellanarius. Next base: position 70,587,392 of record NC_137794.1, on the reverse strand, counting down.
AGACTAACTGAGCCCGGTGTGATAGCGCACGCTTGTAATCCCAGCATTCGGGAGGCTGAGACAGGAGGATCGCGGTTCGCAGACAGCCTCAGCTACTTAGTGAGGCCCTCCGCAACTTAGTGAGACCGTTTCAAAGTAAAGAATAAAAAACAGGGCAGGGGGTGTAGCTCGAAGGTCGGATGCACCTGGGTTCCATCTCCAGACCCGCAAAAAAAAGAGAGAGAGACTAACTTAAAAATGTACATCTGTCTGCCGGGTGTGGTGGTGCACTCTTATAATCCCAGCATTCGGGAGGCTGAGACCTGGAGGATCGCGGTTCGTGGACAGCCTCAGCTACTTAGTGAGGCCCTCTGCAACTCAGTGAGACCCAGTTTCAAAATAAAGAATAAAAAATAGGGTAGGGGGTGTAGCTTGGAGGTCAAATGCCCCTGGGTTCCATCCCCAGACCTGCAAAAAAAAAAAAAAATGTACATCTGTCCTTGCTAATAACGGCACTGTTCACAGTTACTGAGATAGAGGATCAACCTAAATGTTCATCAATGAATGAACAGATAAATAAAACATGAAATCTATGCACAGTGAGATAATATTGGGTCACAAAAAAAGAATATAATCCTGTCATTTGCAACAGAATGGATGGATGCAGAAGATATTATGTTAAGTAAAATAGATACAAAAAGACAAATACTGAGTATGGTGGCACATGCCTCTGATCCCAATATCTGGAAGACTGAGACAAGAGGATCCCAGGTTTGAAGCTAGCCTCAACAACTTAGCAAGGCTCTTACAATCTAGCAAGATCTTGTTTCTGAATTTTAAAAGAATTGGGCTGAGTGTGTAGCTCAAAGGTAGAATGGCTCCTGGGTTCAGTCTCCAGTACCGCACGCACACACAACCACACACAAAAAGACAAATACTAAATTTTCTCATATGTGGAAGGAAAAAATGTTGCCTTGGATATAGAATGGTGTGATACCTAGATGTTGGAAAGGATGGAGTGAGGAGAAGATGGATATTATAAAATATCATGTATACCTCTACAGTCTTCTACCCCATTAAGATGTATGACTACAATGCATCAATAAAAATTAAAAAAATATTTTAATACATGTGTCTAACAAAATATAAAAAGATCTATAAAACAGTCATTAAGATAAGAGAAAAACTCTGTTTCTAAACAAAAATATAGAACAGGCCCTTTATAAAAGATGTATCCAAACGGCTAATAAGCATTAGGAAGTCGCTCAATAGTCTGTTCTTCAAAAAGTGCACATACAAATTATGAAATAACACTACATATCCATGAGAATGGCTAAAATTAAAAGAATGACAATACCAAGTACTGAAAAGAAACCAGCTGGAATTCTTATACATTAATGAAAGAATGCCAATTTATATAAGTATATTGGGAAATCATTAAGCACTTCCTATTAAAGCTGAAAATACATATACCCTTTGATTCATCATTTCAATTTTACTTCTAAGAATATATTCAGAGTACATTGCAATAATATTCATAAAATATAATTGTAATAGCTCAAATTAAGAAAACATCCAAATAGCAGCCAGTAAGTTCATTAATAAATTAGTTGTGGCATATTTTTATAATGGAATTCTATACAGCATTGAAAAATATAACTACAAGCAGGACAGAGCGGCACCTTCCAGTAATCTTAGTACTTGGGAGGCTGAGATAGGAGGATCAGAGGTTTGAGACCAATCTCAGCAATTTAGCAAGATTTTCAGGAACCTACCAAGACCCTGCTTCCAAGTAAAAAAATAGGGTGTGGATGTATCTCAGAGATAGAATTCCTCAGAGGTAGAATGCCCCTGGGCTCAATCCCCAGCACCACAACACACACACACGCACACACACGCACACACACACACACACACACGCACACACACACACACGCGCGCGCGCGCGCGCACACACAATATGAATATTATATGCACAGAGTTTGTGCAGCAAAATGGATCAATTTAACTATTATAATGCTAAGTGAAGGTTAGACACAGTATTGTGCATTTATATGATATTCTAAAACTAAAAAAACTCTATGTGATGAAAATCAGAAGAGTAGTTATCCTTGCCAGAAAGTAATGTATGGCAGTATGCATAAGGTTCTACACTGCTCTCAATATTGGAGCATATAAAATTTGTGCTATACCAAATTATGAAACCAATCTACATATCCATCAACAGATGAATGGATAAAGAAAATGTCCATACACACATTGGAAAAACAAAATTATATCATTTTCAAGAAAATAAATGGAACTAGAGAACATTATGCTAAGTGAAATCAGCCAGCCTCAGAAAGACAAGGGTCATATGTTTTTTTCTCATAAGTAGAAACTATAAAGAAAGTAGAAAAGAAAAAGGGATTTCATAATAATAAGGAGAGAGACCAGATGCATAACAGAAGGAATCAGAGCAGGGAGGAGCTTAAGAATAATGGCAGCTTGAGAAAAGAAACAAAGCAAATAATATTGTGTTTATATATGAAGACAGCACTTCCTACCTCAGTAGCGCATATGGAGATGGAGAAGAGAGTTGGCGGGTGAGAGACAGAGGGAAATACACCAACAGACGTGCGCATATATGAACGCATCACTTTGAAGGGTACTATGATGTAGAGAACTATACTGCATCAATAAAATTCTAAAAAATTGTGCTCATATTTACATATATGATACCTCAATAAAAAGCAGTTAAACAAATCCTCAAATAAGCATAGCATAGTAAAAATGCAAAACAGGATGAATATAATCAGGAAGAGAAACACTGTTTAACTAGGAAGGAGCAGAAAAGACTAATGTTAAACTTCTCAATTAATTTTTTATTTGCGATTAATACCTTGCAAATTAATGGAGTAAAAATGAAATAGAAAAGTTTATTATTTTAATATAAAGCACTGAGGGAGAGAAAAAGGAAATAAAAAAGCAAGTTGAATATACAAAAGAATAGACTGAAATAATATGTAATAAACTCATACTGCATGTAAATTGATTGGTTCACCTATTAAAATAACAAAAATTTTAAATGGGGTTAGATTTTTTTAAAAATTCAACTATATGCTGTTTACATGAAAATAACTTGGACAAAATGAAACATTAAAGATGAAAAGTATAAAAAAGTATATACCAGGTAAATACTAGCCAAAAGAAAACTGGCAGTATAAATTTAGTATCAGACAAAATAGAATTTAAGAAAAAATATTTCTGGGGATAAAATGAAAGAAGATGTACATATGTATATCATGACCACGTATATATGTACTTATAATGTAGCTTGAAGTATATATATCAACACTGTCATTATTTAGCCTCTAGGCTAAATAAAGGTTGAGAAGTGAAAGTCCTGAGAGAGGGAATAAATAAATAAAAATCTGACTAGAGTACTTAGTTCATCCAAGTGTTATCCATTTTATTTACACACAAGAATCCATTTATGAAAGGGCATATATTAATATCATCTTAAGAAACAGTTCAAAAAATACTAGTCTAAAATTTGAATTTTTTGTCCTTTTCCTCCAGTAGCTCATGTAAAAATGTCCCATCATATTTTCCTGATACCTAAATGAGAAAAAAATATAAGAAAATCATCAGAAGTTTTTTTTGCTAGCATTCCATTATGACCAAAGTCATATCTCTTAAATGTTTGTTTATCTTCTGTCTCCTGGAAGAGTTTTTAAAGTGGAGTTTATTTTTTTTATTTACTTTCAAAATGCTTTCATCATCATTTGTTTACTAAAGTGAATTATAGTGGGCTTTACACGAACCACAAAAGTAAGATGCAATATGCTAAGAAAGAGTGATGAGGTTCAAAAGTTGGAAAATGCTAATTTTTCTTTTCCTGTTTTCCTTTTTACTGTCTTTGAACACAAATGGGGGAACCTTTGATCTTCTGTGTTTTCCAAGATGTATAAATGTTCTGTTATTATTAGGTAAACACAAAGACAGAGGCATGAAGTCTAAATCAAATGCTCAGCCACACTTCATTAAAACTAATATTTACATACTGAATAAGAGAAAAAGACAAACCGTTTGCATTTTATCTTTTATCCCATATTATCTGAATATCTTAAGATAAATATAATAACAGTCCACAAATATTGAAAAATAGCAAAGTATGTGGTGTTCTTGACTTCATCTACTTCAGTTTGCTGTCTGTATATCCAAGTAATCTGGCATTCTGAAGCTGTAGAATCGGCAGTCTCTGTGGCTGGAAATGGAGAAAGGAAAATAATACTGATTTTAGATTGGCAATTTTTCTAGTAATCTTGGCGGGAGAGACACTTGACTTGGATAAGAGCAGAACCAATGATTCACTAATTTTCTACTTATCTTATAAAAATATATTTCTTAACCAGACATAGTAGTGCATTCCTATAATCCCAGTATTTGAGAGGCTGAGACAGGAGGATCACAGGTTTGAGACCAGTCTCAGCAATTTAGTGTGACTCTCTGCAATCTAGCAAGAGCCTGTTTCAAAGAAAAAAAATTAAAAGGGATGGGGGGTGTAGTTTGGAGATAGAATGACTTTGGGTTCAATCTACAGTATATATATTCTTAATAGAAAGTTATTTGAAAATAAAAATTTTGTACTCATTTCCAGTCAGTTGTTATCTTGAAATTCTTTGGATTGTGCAAGAATTAAATACTGTTTTAAGTATCAGAATATCACTTCATCAAGATAAATTTGTTCTACAGGTCTTGGTAGCTTACCTAGTATTGGTCCAAGAGTGATCTTGGCATTTGGGAGCAATACTTGAACAAAAATCTTAATGAATTCAGATTTTGTGAAAAACATAGATGAATAGGAAACTATTACAGTATTACAAAACAAGTATTAAAACAGAAGCAGTTACACACTTCTGAGAAGGAAGTGGCACAATATTTATATTTTTCAAATGCTGAAAGAAAAGAACCATGAAACCAGAGTCATATTACCAGTGAAAACACCTTTCAGGAATAAAAGATAAATGGAGACACTCACAGTTGAAGGAAAACTTGGGTAATCTCCCACCAGCATATCTATCCAGAGGAATGGCTACATTGCCAGGCGTGGTGACACATACCTTTAATCCTGGTATTTAGGAAGCTGAGACAGGAGGATTGCAGATTCAAGAACAACCTCAGAAATGTAGTGACACTTTCAGCAAACCAGCAAAATTCATTTCCTAACAAAAACCAAAAAGGGCTGGGGGTATAACTCAGAGGTAGAATGTCCCTGGATTCAATCCCCAATATGGAAGGAAGGAAGGAGGAAAGGAAAGAAGGAAGGAAAGGAGGAAGGAAGGAAGGGAGGAAGGGAGGAAGGGAGAAGAGAAGGAAGTTACTTAAGTGGAAAGGGAATGGTTAAAGAAATGTTTTAAGCTGGGTGCAGTGGAACATGCCTTCAATTCCATAACTTGAGAGGCTAAGACAAGAAGATCGCAGGTTTTTGCCAGCCTCAGTAATTTAGTGAGGCCATCCAGAAGTTATCGAGCCCCTGATTCAAACTAAGAAATAAAATAAGCTTAGGGGTATAGCTTAGAAGTAGAATGGCTCTGGGTTTAACCCCCAATACTATAAAATGAAAAAGTAAAAAAAGAAAGAAAGATTTTGAAGGCATCCAGGATTTACTTTAATCAGATATGGTAAGATACAGAAATACAGAAATGGTAGTTACAAAGAAGGGAATGTTTCATACTCACAGATTGCTACAAACCCGATGTCAGCATCGAACATGGGTAGCACTGGGGGTCCATCAGGAAGCAGAGGGAGGTGGTGGTGTAAATGTGAGCAAAAGACGATATTGTGGTACTTGAGGGAAGACATGGAGAGTGGGCTTTGGGGAAAGGGCTCTTCCTAGTTACATGGCACTTGGTCTTGAGATTATTAGAGCAAATAGGTGGTGGCCCAGAGAGTCAGAGCCTCACAAGTTGGTTGTTGGGTGTATGGGCTCTGAATCGAGTGGTTCACCTTTGAAAGATGAGCTGTTTGATCTTTAGGAATTATCTGGCTTTGGGGGGCTGGGGTAAATCCCTTCAGGGTCAGGAGGATTCCAACATGACAAAGCATCAAAAATAAAAATAGATATGATTAATACATGCCGGGCATGGTGGCGCACGCTTGTAATCCCCGTGCTCGGGAGGCAGAGACAGGAGGATCATGCAGGTTCGAAACCAACCGTGCTAGCTTAAGAGACCCTGTTTCCAAATAATAAAAAAGTATAAAATAGATCTAGATCTGGGAGTGTATCCCGGAGGTAGAAGGGTTTCCAGGAACTCCAGTACCACCAAAATAAAAAAAAAAGATATGATTTTTACAAGGAGAAATCTTGAAACATCAGGAAAAAAAAGAAATAACAATTGTCTCTTGAGTTCCCCAAATTATGATTAGCAAATAGAGCAAAAATGATAACCTAGTCTATGTGATTATCTGTATATAAGTCCTATACATGTGTTGTTAGATCTATGCAGAAAAAGTTCATGTTTCGAGAGTCACACTGTTCAACTGTAATGGATAAGAAGAAACATCACTATTAGATTGTTTGGTGCTTTTTTTGTAAATGTACTTCTAGGATGTTGTGACAAATTTGCCCTTAAACTCCACTAACTTTATTCTACTGAAGGCTACACAAAGTCATCTAGAAAGGAAGTCCGTGAGTCATTCATGACTTAAGTGTCTCTTGGGCTTTAGTAGAGGGACATGGGATGCAAACAGTAAGAACTAAGGCTCTGGAGCATACAGCTGTGGATCTGAATCCAAGATGTAGCATTTAGACTTTGCTATCTGCAGCAAAGTACACAATCCTCTTCTGCCTAGAGTTCCTCTTATTTAAAATGAATGTGTTAATAGGACCTATTTCACAGGATTTTCAGCATAGTGGTTGAAAGATAATGTCTTCTACAAATATTAGCTATTATTGTTCATAATATTTTATAAGCAAATAGTAATACATTATATTTCTATATCTCAATAGGTAGATTAGTAAATAAGCCTTTTGAATATCTGAAATGTTATATTAATTTGATAAAACTGCAGTAATCTAACAATTAGTCTGGAGGTGCCCATTCACATGACAAGTATGTAGTTTCCCCCATACCAGGCCTCCAACACTGTTCTTGTCAAAGTCAAAACTCTCCCCAACATTGCTAGCACGTGGTCAATCCTCAGTCCTCCTCTTGTTTCACTTAAGCAGCATTAGGCTGAAAACACCTTTTGCCTCTCCTGAGTGTCCTTGGACCTCATTGTTGCTTTTTCTCATTCCACTCCCTCCCTATCCTCTGACACTGGAGTACACAGATGTCAGCCTGTCAACCTCAGCTCCCTAGTGTCTACCTCAATATTTGAGGAGGAGGTCTTTTGCAGATTCTGGCTTTAAGACCGTCCACATGCTGATTATTTCCACATACATATTTGTAGCTCAAACATAACTTCTGAACTGTATACTTATATATCCTATTGCTTGGTTGGCATCCTCACTTGAGTGTGGAATTATAGGTGCTTCAGACTGAAAGATCTGAAATTGAAATTTTATCTCCTAGTAAACTTGCTCCTTCTATATTCTTATTCATCTCAAGTAGTGGGAAATTGGTGCTTTCAGTTGCTCAGAATAAAAACATATAGCCATACTTGACATCTATCTATCTAATCCATTAGATCAGCAAATCCTGTTGACTTCATAGTTTAAATATTTTAAGAATTTGACTATTTCCTCCACTACTGGGTGCCAGCATTAACTTGCCTGAGTTTTTTTGGTGTTTTTGTGTGTGTGTGTGTGTGTGTGTGTGTGTGTGTGTGTGTGTGTGAAGAACTACCAAACTACCTTCAATCTACTTTCAACATAAAAGCAGAATGATCCTTTAAAAACCTAGATAAGAACATATCCTTCTACTACTCGAACCCTTCCAATAATCGCTCATTTCAGAATTACATTTTATTGTAAGCAATGTTCTTACAATGACTCGAAACACCCTTTAGTGTGGTTCCCTGTCATTTCTCTCCCCTTTCTCCCTACACTCCAAAGTCACCTGCGTCTTTGCAGTCCTAGTATGCCTTTTCATCATGTGTCTGTCCTCTCTTCTACCTGAACGTCTACATGCACACAGTTCTGTCCTTCACCTTTTTAAGTCTTTGCTCCTATGTCATCTTTCCAGAAAGAGTTGACTGGCCAACTAAAATTCCAACCCTATTCTGGAAATTTTTATGTCCTTTAACTTTTCTATTTTTCATAATTTTTGTAACACTTTATAATACATTATAAAGCGCATATGTTTTTGGTAGTTTTTCATTAGAATGCAAACTTTATGAGGGACTTTTTTCTCTCTCAGATTGACTACAAGTTTTTCTGGAACCTGGAACAATGCTTAATACAAAGCAGATGCTCTACAAGTATTTGTTAAATGAATATAAGCTACAGACATTATATAATATGATCCTTCAAAAAGAAACGAAAGCATACAGGTAAATAAAATATGACTAATTAATTACTGGGTAATTATCCAAGGCTAATTTAAATAAATTAAATAAGCCTTGAATTAATAAATTAAATTAAATAATAAAGTAAGCAATTTTCAGAATATAACTCTCAGCATTGATAACTAATGTTCTCTCTGTATTTCCTCAAGCACTGAATGGCTATGCGAGTTTTAATCTAATTTTGATAGTACCTACCTTGAGAAATTTGATAGTAGTACTCAGCACAAGAATAGTTATAATTCAACCTTTTTGTTGTTTCCAACTTTCGTTTTCTACTTTATAGATTTTAAAAGATATATACATTTACTTCTATAGTATTTGAGAACAAATCTATGGATTCAGAGTTAAAAGAAACCACTTGTTTATTGAAAAATCTAACCCAAACAGAACTCTATACAGCAATCACAGCTAAACTTGTTATCTTTCTAAATTAGTTATCTGCTACACTGTGGGATTTTTTTTTATCATAGTGCAGAGGTTTTCTATCTGTTTGTTTTAAATGGCTCTATTATCTCTTTCTACAAGGAAGAGTTTGGAGGAAACTTTCAATGATTGCTTGCCAACCAAAGCAGGCTGATCTGAAATAATTCACCAACCTAGTCTAATGATAGTTGTCTGCCTTTGTTTGAGGGATTAAACCTGTTGTTTTTCTGGAATCTCAAAAAAAAAAAAAAAGGGAAGCCTGAGTTTGTGTCGCACTTAATAGCTTACTGCCCACTCAAAATTGCTGGCCTCTTATTTTTGCTTATATGAATAGAGAAACTTATCATGGCAAGCACTACTATTCCTGAGCAATCGCTTATAACCTTTTCACTGAGAGCTTATTCCTGCGAGAAAATGTCTGAATGTCTTGTCTAGTTATTTAGCATTTTGTTGACCTGTTCTTTGCTACTGAACTGAGCCTGAGAGTGGCATGTGTAGTACATAGAAAGGTTATTTATAGTTAAAACACAAACATGCCACACTCACTCATGTCATGAACCATGAACCTGATGGAGTATGTCTGTTGAAAACAAATAGCAGGTAGGTAGTGGCCAGCCTGTTAGGCTTGTCATCAGCCAGGTGCTTACTGGATTGCCTCATTAGGAGAGGCAAGAAGAGAATGAATAAATAGGGAAGCAGGTGTTACTGGCTCCACAAACAGGAGAAAAGCAACGTGAACTTGGAGTTTCTGCTTCTGACTGTGAGTGGTCTGTACCAATATTCAGACTTCAGAGTTCTTCAAAGGTGATACAGGTTCCCTATGCTGCATCCATCTTGCTAAGAAAGGCAGTCTAAGTTGCAGTCCTCAATTTCTGTGTTTTTCCAATGTACGTGCTCATTCATCCAACAAGTAGTCATTGAGTGTCAACCCTGTGCAGGCACTGTATAAGATGTTGGGTACACCCTACTAACTATATGAACATAAGCTCTGTCTCTACCGAGCTTTAAAATACAGTGGAGCAGATGGATAATAAACCCACAAGTAACAGTGAAAGTTTTTGTAGATGCTGTGAAGAAAATAAGCTTTCTAAGGAAGTCACCTTTGAGCAAAAATCAAATATAAGAAGGCTGAAAATATTCTAGTAACATCTGCAGAGTAGAAGAAATACTTTACTTCCTCAACTTGGAGCCCAACATAGCAAATGAGTCAGAAGAAATGGGCTTTTCAACAATTTAAGCACCAGAGCTGCATGTAGAATGTTCTATTAGAGGATGTGGGGTTATAGGGAGAATAGTTTGAGAAACCTGAAAATTTATTATTTTATAAATATTTTTGTGTGTATGGTACTGCGGATAGAACTCTGGGTGTTTTATTACTGAGATACACACCAAGCCTTATTTATTTTTTGTTTTAAAACAGAATCTCACAGCCGGGCGTGGTGGCACATGCTTATAATCCCCATGCTTGGGAGGCTGAGACAGGAGGATCGCACAGGTTCAAAGCCAGCCTCAGCTATTTAGTGAGGCTCTCAGCAACTCAGTGAGACCCTGTTTCCAAATAAATTAGAAAATAGGTCTTGGAGTACAGCCTGGAGGTAGAAAGCCTCTGAGTTCCACCCCCAGTACCACCAAAATAAATAAATAAATAAATAAATAAATAAATAAATAACAGGATCTCACTAAGTTACTGTGTGCTGGCCTCAAACCTTTGATCTTCTTGTCTCAGCCTCCCAAGTACTGTAATTACAGGCATGGACCACCACATCTAGCTTATTTTTATAAATTCTACATTGCTTGTTTATCATGTAGAGAGAGCTAAGTGAATGACTTGGACTATATCCACACATATGAAGAACTGATTGAAAAGTGAGACATTGCTGGTCATGGTGGAGCAAACCTGTAATCCCAGTACTTGAGAGGCTGAGATAGGGATCACAAGTTCAAAGCCAGCCTCAGCAACTTAGCAAGGGTCTCATCAACTTAGCAAGACCCTGTTTTCCAAATAAAAATAAAATAGGGCTGGGAGCATACCTTGGAGGTAGAACACACTAGTTTAGTTGCCCTCACTAAATAAACAAACAGTGAGACATTCATTCAATCAACTAATTTTTGTATCAACAACAGCTAAGTAGTGATTTGTTTGATTAATTTTTGAAATCTCTCCCTAAATGGTGTGTGTGTGTGTGTGTGTGTGTGTGTGTGTGTGTGTGTGTGTATTACAATGTGAACAGACAGCAATGTAAATATACAACAGGTTACAACAAAATAATTACTTTAAGGGCTGGGCATGGTGGCGTATCCTTGTAATCCCAGCATTCAGGAGGATCGCGGTTCACAGACAGCTTCAGGTACTTAGCTAGGCCCTTCGCAACTCAGTGAGATGAGACCCTGTTTCAAAAAAATAAAAAATAAAAAGAATAAAAAATAGGACCAGGGGTGTATCTTAGAGGAAGAATGCCCCTGGCTTCCATCAGTACCACAAAAAGCCCAGCAAAATAATTGCTTTAATAAGTCAACTTTTTTTGAATGATTGGTAGGAAAGAATAAATAAAAACTTTTAAAAGTGAACAATTGGCCTGTTCTGAACTAATAGAACACTGTAGACTATTACTTTTGCTTAACTGAACCAGAAAATTACCATATTAATTTTGTTTTGTAAGTAGATTTTGCCTTCTCAGGGCAAGAGCCTTGTGTTCTGTTCTGGGGTGAATAAGAAGTAATTTGAGGCAGTACCTATTCTAGCATACTGTTTTTACTGATGGTATTAAATGGGAATGTGCGTCAGGCACATGATGATGTTCTTGGTGAGAGATTAGTGATGGTGATTTGAGTGACAAATGAGTAACAACAAAGGCAGGGTCATTATCTCAGAGGACATACCTGTGTTTCCTGGGAAGCAGGGCTTAAATCTGTTCTAAGAGAGAGAGTGCTTCTTCACTTTCCTGGGGTTAACGGGAACCCCTTTGATAATCTGATATAAAGCACTGAATACCCAGAAAAATCTACATATTCACTTAAAAACGTTATAAATTTCAAAGGAGGTACAAACTTCCATAATTTTAGACAGCCTATGGTTCCCTAAGTAGAATAGTATTGCCTATGTTACATTATGTTAACTGCCTAATGCTAATACTACCTAGTAAATAAAAAGTACTTTAAGGGGGATTTTGGTTACAAAAGAGGTAGAACAGGAATGGAGGACTGGGTGTGAGGGAGAAGAGAGTTGATGGTTGGATACAATGAGCCCAGCAAGGGGACACTGCGTCAGGTGTGGGGGGTAAGTTCAGAGGAACAGTGCACCTTATTAGGAAGAATGCCAGAGGACCAAAATCTGACTAACTTATTTTATGACCTTATTAAGGGTCTTCCCTGCTCTTTTGAATATATTTGAAATCTAACTAAATGAAATGTTTTTAGTAATAAACACAGCTGGGTCTGTTAAAATTTAAGAAGCTTCTGTCTTGTAATTTTACCTCAAGCAGGAGCTTTATTGAACTTTGTAATTTAAAGTATAATGGTATCCTTCTAACACTCAATACTGATCAAGTGATATTGATAGTTTTAGTTTAAGGTAAATGATGGCAGCAATAAACTGTGAAAGCTATCTAGTGAGAACTGTAGCTTGGTTGAATTAAATGGGGCTTGACTATCTACTCTGACGTTATCAATGATTTGTTAAGATGATCAAACTGAGTCAAATATTTATAAATGTAGTTATATACATATAAAACCATAGTTATGTCTTTAAATAAATGAGCTATGAGATGTACATTGTATAAAACTCTAGCTCAGTCTTTAAAAGCTTCAATCCAGTTGAAGAGACAAGAGAGCACAGTAACCTTGTAAAACATTAGCACAAGAGATGTAAACTGAAAGTGCCTAATCCTACTTCAGTTTAACCTTGTGTTCTTACAAGTACAGTCTCTATTGTTGTGACTTCATGATGAAGGATTAAGGTGGAAAAGAGGCGCATCACAGACACACACACAAAACACATTCAAATGTAATGTTGATGAAATAAAAATGCAGTTATGATATTGTGTTTTGAATATCTGCTTGTTTTAGCTAAATATATTTTTGTTTGTGGAGCTCTGAAAAAAACATGTTAAAGAGATTGACAATATGGAACCATAAATAGGTCAGAACTCACTCTGTTTATTTTTTCCCCTAGACTGTAGATCTTGGCACATACCTCATAACACTGGTGTTTGCTACTTCCTTCATCCTGAGAGGGCCTCTGGCCTGTTCTGCCAGGCTGGCTCTGTGTCGGGGGCAGAGTCATGTGCAGTGTGCCCAAAGGTCCCCATGAGTCCTGCCAAAGGTCCCTATGAGCTGCACTCCCCAGGCCCTCTGGCAGATAACTGAAATTCTATTGCTTTGTATTTATTTCTTTAATCTTGAAGACATTTTTGCTTTACAAATCACAATGTTAATACAAATAGCGCTGAAGACAATTTATGGTGCCGTCATTAGCATGACGTTCGATGAAGAATGGAAGGGTAATAATATGCAGCTACAGAGGGGGAGAGGGAAACTGGTGTGGCCAGAGGGAAAGCTGAAGTGTTCAGTGAGGACAGGTGTTGAACTTCACTTTCTTGGAGTGCACGGCTGTGTTCTGTGCCTGTGGTCCTGGCATGGCATTTCAGGCCTGAGCAACCCTCATCCAGCTCTTTCATCATGGGAAAAACCACCCCATCTTCGATGCAACAAACTAATAGCATTAGAGTACCCTTAATCATTAATTATTCTCCATGATTATGCTTGCTCAAACTGGGCAATGGTGTTTTTATGAGAATAACTTGGGTAATGATATTACTTCTCTATTATTTCATTTAAGTAATAGTAACCAGACCTGTCTTTACATAAAGATCATTACAAAGAAATATCACATGGCAATCAAACAAGTCTCATGAGTCATTCATAGCTCAAATTTTCTTTAAGGGGTTTTATCCTTTGGAAATAGTTATTTCCAAAAAACCATAATCTTTATATTAGAAACATTTCATTCATTACTTTTTTTAAATAGGAGAAAACATGTAGTAACTGTAGATTCTAAATTACTACTGAAATTCTTGACACTGTTCCACAATTACGCCTGGATAATAATAAAAGCTACAATGGGTCATGATAATTTGTTCAATAAAATTCTGAAATAATATAGTCTATATCTTCCTTCAATCTTAATTTAATAATTGATTTTCATTCTTGTGAGACAATAACCAGGTAGTGGTACTATTAAATAGGCCATCGTTTCTACTAGGCATGCCCCTATGATATTTTAGAAAAATCTTTGAACAATGATTCAGCCAGCTGTAGAAGCAGTTTGAACTTAGAAAGTTATGACAGAGTTTGGTTTTGGAGAAGGGAAAAATAAGGAGCTAGTTATTGAGTACTGGCTAGAATGTAGGAGCTTTACAAATAGATTGGCTCAAAACACACAATGTACTCATTATATGGAATATTTTGTCTGTCCTGGATGAGAAAATTATTGTTCTCTATTCTTTCCCTATCATGAATGTAGGGGGTGGGCAGAGCTTCTTTAAATTTTTTTTTTATTTTAAACAGGGTCTCCCTAATTTGCTGAGGGCCTCCCTACGTTGTTGAGGATGCTTTGTTGTTGTTTTTTGGGGTGGTGTGTGTGTGTGTGTGTGTGTGTGTGTGTGTGTGTGTGTGTGTGTGGTACTGGGGTTCCTGGAAGCCCTTCTACCTCCGGGCTATACTCCCAGACCTATGTTATATTTTTATTTGGAAACAGGGTCTCTTAAGCCAGTGAGGCTGGCTTCGAACCTAAGCGAATCTCCTGTCTCCACCTCCCAAGAGCAGGGATTACAAGTGTGTGCCACCACACCCGGCAGTTGAGGATGCTTTGAGCCTGTGATTATCCTATCTCAGCCTCCCAAGTTCTGGGATCGCAGTCATGTACCATCATGCCTGATGGGCTAAGAGCTTCCTAAAGCTTTTCTCTACCCTCAGAGGCTCCTTTAAAGAAATAAATCTTTGAATGTATATTTATTAAAATAAGAAACTATGCCATATTTTTGTGTTTTGTCAGATTACAAAGATACTAAATAATATCAAAATTTCAACTTAAGAGACATCACTGGTATAATTTTTGTCTGATTTTTTCAAATAAACATCAGATCTGAACAACATATGGTCAGAATCATTCTGAGTTACTTTCTATCTACTATATGCTATTGCTGGAGAATTCTCTGAAAATCTTATTTTTTTAGTATAATTTATTAAATCATCTTTAAACCTCTGATTTTTGAGACCTGTGAGGTTTGAGCAAACTAAACTCATATACCAAATCCACCCAATTTTGTGGATATTCACACGTATACATATGTAGAAATGAACAATAAGATTAAGATGAGAAAATGCAATTGCCAAACATTTGAGGAGACCTCAGACTCACTCATGTTATTGAACTTTTTCAACAACTGCATTTTACTGTTTTGCATCCTGTTAAGAAATCATGCCACTAGTAAAAATGGTAAAATTCAAGAAAGCATTGGATGCTAAGTTATGAGCTGTAAATTCTCCAGTCGTCATTTGGCGTAAGGTCACAGGTCTATGGAAGCTAAAGCTGACTTGGACAATAACATACACCACAGTAGCCTTTGTATTTTTAATTTTTAAAATTCCTTTGAATGTATCTCTGCTATCCATCAAATAACCAGTATGTTTTTGGTTTGGGATTGCTTTCCATAAGATATGCATTGTTAATCAAATATTTTTAAAAGATTAAAAGATTTAAAAGTGAAACATGAGGCTAAGACAGGAGGATCCGGTTTGCAGACAGCCTCAGCTACTTAGTGAGGCCCTTTGCAACTCAGTGAGACCCTTTTTCAAAATAAAGAATAGAAAATAGAGCTGGGGGTGTAGCTTGAAGGTAGAATATCCCTGGGTTCCATCCCCAGTAGTGCAAAATAAATAAATGAATGAATAAATTAATGAATAAATAAGTAAAGTGAAACACGATGTCAGACAAGGTTCATCTTGTTTTTAGTTTTGCTCATCAAACCTGAAAGCAATTTATCTCTAACATGTATAAACTGGATGTAATAAAAACCTAAATTTAACTGAATTTCATTTTTTTTAAATACAGGAAAAATAAAAACAGGGTACTCTATTCTAAACCATGATAAACTATTTTGAGTCCTTTGTGTCTTGAAGGTGATGTTGGAAATGCTGAGCTGTCTTTTTATAAAGTGAGAACACTTCCTCAGAAGGTTCCATATCCTGCTTCCAAAAAAAATTACTCAAAGCCCTGAAATATCAATGGATCTGTGTTTATGATTTTTTCAGCTTTTACCACCTAGCTATCACATGTCTACTATCACATGCCTCTCACACTGGAGAGTGTTAGAGTCCACTATGTTCTTATTGGTGAAAGACCTGTTTTTACTATCACCAAGATCTGAATATTGAGTGTTTCTGGCCCTTGTCAGTGTCCTACACCTTACAAGGTGTTTACAGGTGAAATGGGAACCTGGTTGTTGGCGCTCTGTGAATCTAAAAAGTCTTATGAACTGAGCAAATGAGATAGAAACATGGCATTGTTAATTATACTAATTACTTGCTTTGTGATTGTTCTTGCTACTTCCCAGCCATGCGAGACCCCTGATGACTTTGTGGCTGTCACATCTCCGGGACATATTATCATTGGAGGTTTGTTTGCCATTCATGAAAAAATGCTGTCTTCAGAAGACTGTCCTAGGCGGCCACAAATCCAGAAGTGTGTGGGGTAAGTAAAGTCTCAAAATAGCACTTAGATTTCAATATTATGCCATGGTAACTAGGACATGTAAACTGCTTGTACTGATATCTAAATTATTTTAATAACATATATTAACTCATATATATTTAAGTTGCATGTGCTTAGTCTTGAAAGAGAGGTTTGTCAGCTCTACAGATATAATCAAACAACCTCTGAGTGCAGAGATAAGGAATGCTTTTCATGAATGTAGTTTTTGGATTGTGCTTTTAAAAAATAATCTTTGAAGTCACTTGAGAAGACACTGTATCCTGCCTCTTACCACAAGAAAATGCAGTACGTTTGTTTTTCTATCACCGGAAACATGTACTTTGTTAAGACATGGGTATCTTATTTAATATTTTATCTGAAATAGAATACAATTTTTCTCACACTAGCATTTTTGTCAGCATTGTATCCGTTTCATTCTTGAGATAATCTAATTCTCTCATGTTAAATTATGACCCTCCTCAACTAAAGTATTTCTTCTTTCTTGATGAACAAGTTACATCATGAGCCTTAATTACAGAAGTGACATCTGGTACAGTGTCATGTAGAAAAAAAGATATAGAGAGGGTGTTAAAAATGGGCTTTAAGGCGGGCAGGATATTTCAATTCTCATTTCAGTTGTAGTGCAAAATAACTTTATAAATCTAGGGAAATCACTTAAATGCTTAAATACTTCCAGTTAGTATTTTCTCCCCAGTAAAATAAGTGTCTGAGTAATATATATAAAGACCAGGAAGCATCAGCCTCTGTTGATTTGACAATGCGATCTCCAGGCTTTCTTTTTTTAACTTTATTTATTTATTTGTTTGTTTGTTTGTTTGTTTGTTTGTTTTGGTGGTACTGGGGGTGGAACCCAGGGGCTTTCTACTTCTGGGCTATACTCCCAGGGCTATTTTATATATTTTTTGGAAACAGGGTCTCACTAAATTGCTGAGAGCCTCACTAAGTAGCTGAGCTGAGGCTGGCTTCAAACCTGTGCGATCATCCTGTCTCAGCCTCCCAATCCCAGGGATTACAAGCGTGCGCCACCACGCCCAGCTCTTTTTTTAATTTTAAATTTTATATTCTCTTTTGATGTAAGTTGTATGTGGTGTGTGTGTGTGTGTGTGTGTGTGTGTGTGTGTGTGTGTGTGTGTTTTACTGGGAATTGAATCCAGGGGCATTCTACCACTGATCTACATCCCCAGTCCTGAGGCTGGCCACAAGCCTTCGATCCTCCTGGCTCAGCCTCCCAAGTACTGGGATTACAGTGTATGCTACCACACCTGGCTCTTTAAGTTTAATTTCCTCTTTTCTCATACCTTTTTTTTAACCTAGAAGTATTTGCCAAACCCTTTAATAATGCTTTTAGATGAAATGTGATCCCGTGTTACTCTTAGAATTATCCCCAAAAGTTAGACATCTTGGACTACTGTCATCATAATTGCTGACGGGCAAGAATTCTAGGGAATTACACAAAATAATGAAGAGTTTCAGAGCACTACACAGGCAGACAAAGAATGACTGAAAATTGGAGGCCTTTAATTGTTGCCCAACAATTGGTATAAAATACTGAAAAATTATTTAATCTAATGAACAAATTTCTTCTGGGGAAAAAAAATCCCTGAATTAAAATCCTTTACCTTATTGTCACTAATCAAGAAAAAAATAGTGTTTATTCAATATTGAACCACTACTTAGTAAGTTCCTATGCATTGCCTGGGCCCTGTTCTAAGCATTAGTTATACCAAGGTAAATATAGCTAAGACTCAAATAGATCTTACATGTAGGAGACTGAAAATATTATCCAATTTAATTATCAGATAATCTATTAGTTTACCTATTATTTCTTTGTTCCTTTTCTAAATAAGAATTATAGTGCTGATTTTCCATACTTTATGTTTAAACAGCTCACATGATAAATAGTAATTTTTAATTAATTAATTAACCAATATTTATTGAATATCAGATATTTTCCTTTTTATTGTTATTGGTGATTATAACTTTTCATAACTTAATGAACAATAAGGAACCCCTGGACTATGGAATGATACTGGTGCTGACCTAGAACCTTCAATTCTCCTGTCTCAGCCTCCCAAGTACTGAGATTACAGGCATATGCCACTGTACTCAGCAGAAGTAACTACTTTGATGGCAATAAAATGCCAATATCTAACCATAAGAAGGAAAAAAAACCCTACATCTTCATATTACAACATACTTAACTGTTCAAAATAATCCCAAAATTTGTGAAGAGAACGTTAGATCCTGTACCATAGACTCCACTTGAGAAATTGTGGTTTCTATTACAGTTGTTTCCAAATAAAATTCATACCTGTTAAGAGATAAACTTCACTTCTTTCAAAAGTGTCTGTTATAGCAGAGTTGTGGATGAAGTAAGAGCACCATATTTATAGAGGACTAAAGTTTTTATTTCAAAATGACTTGTTTCTTGACAGCTTTGAAATATCAGTCTTTCTTCAAACTCTTGCCATGATACACAGCATTGAGATGATCAATAATTCACCGTTATTATCTGGAGTCAAACTGGGATATGAAATCTATGACACGTGTACAGAAGTCACAGCAGCAATGGCGGCCACTCTTAGGTTTCTTTCTCAATTCAACTGCTCTAGAGAAAGGGTGGCATTCCAGTGTGACTATTCCAGCTACATGCCAAGGGTGAAGGCTGTCATAGGTGCTGGGTACTCAGAAATAACTATGGCTGTCTCCAGGATGTTGAACTTACAGCTCATGCCACAGGTAGGTTTGGTTCTACTTTCTTTTTTTTTTTTTTATTTTTTATTGGTGCACTGTATTCATACATCATAGTGGGATACAAACTTTTGTAGACATACATGCACACATCGCCCAGTCAGCCCCCACCCGATCCCCATCCCATTCTCTCCCCATCCCTCCCTCCCATGCTTGGCTTAGTGGTTGACATCTAGTATTATAGCAATTTATCCAAAATTAAAAATGATAATCTCACATAACAGTTTCATTTGTCTGATACCAAGCTTTTGATGACTTAAAGATAACATTTCAATATTTCTTTTTACTTTCTTTCTTACCAGAGAATATTTTTTTTCTATTTTTTTAGGTGAAACTATCATATATTTATATATTTATTTTTCAGAAAAAAAAATCTATCCTAATATGGAAAATGGACTCTAGATACCCAAAACGATCTTGAAAAAGAACAAAGCTAGAAGATATATTTTTCTAATTTCAAACCATATAAAGCTACAATAATTGAAACAGTGTAGTACTATTCTAAAGGCAGATCTATAAACCATTGGAGTTAAATAAAAGCCTAGAGCTAAATTCTTCCCTATATTGTCAAGTTATTTTTGACAAGGTTTCCACGAACATTTGGTGGTGGAAATAATAGTCTTTTAACTAAATATTGTTGAAACATAATAATTACATGGAAAAGAATAAAGTTGGACCCTTGCCTAATCCCATATATAAATATTAACTCAAAATAGATAAAAGACCTAAATATAAATCTTAAGACTATAAACTTTTAGGAGAAAATCTGGGTCATAAAACCTCACAACACTGAAATTGGCAGTGATTTCTTAGATATGATTTCAATGGCACAGGCAACAGAAGAGTATACAAACTCCCTAAAATATATATATATATATTGTATATCCAAAGACAATGTAAACAGAGTTAACAGTTACTAATAGAATGGGATAAAATATTTCCAAATGCTATATCTGAAGGTATATTAATATTCCAACTAGAAATCCTAAAAATTAACAACAATAAAGGCAAACAATACCATTTAGAGATAGGTAAAAGACTAACATAAGTAATGAATCTCCACAGATAACCAATCTTAGTTGTCTGTTGGATGGAAACTCTTGTTTCTCTGGTTCTGGTGTGTGTTACCTATTTCTTCTTTGTAGTTAATCTCTTTGAGTATTTTCTCTAGTGCTGGTTTTGAAGACATAAATTCCTTCAGTTTCTGTTTGTCATGGAAGCTTCTTATTTCTCCATCTAATTTGATAGAAAGTTTTGCTGGGTAGGAAATTTTTGGCTGGAAGTTGTTTTCTTTCAGAGTTTGGAATATGTAACTCCAAGCCCTTCTGGCTTTCATGACTTGGTTTGGGAAGTCTGGAGTGATTCTAATTGGTTTGCCTCTGAATGTCACTTGGCCCTTTGTTTTTGCTGACCTTAAGATTCTCTGCTTGGCTTCCACATTGGTCATTTTGACAATTATGTGGCGTGGGGATCCTCTTCTCTGATCCTGTCTAAAGGGAGTTCTATAAGTTTCCTGGACCTGTGTATCAACCTCTTGCTCTATGTTTGGAAAATTTTCTGCTATTACTTCCTTGAAGAGATTGTTGATCCCTTTGGTTTCACTTTCTTTCCCTCCTCTATTCCAATTATTCTTAGGTTAGCTCTCTTAAAATGGGCCCATATTTCTTCAATATCAGATTCCTGCTGTCGGATATTTTTTCCTAGATTAGAAACTATGCATTCATTTTTGGAATTATCATCTTCTAAGAGTGAGATTCTGTTCTCCATGTGGTCTAATCGGTTGTTTGTGCTTTGAATTGAGGCCTTTACTTCATTAATTGCATCCTTTATCTCTTTTTGGCTCTCTCTGAGTTCTTTTCGAAGCACCTCTATTATTTCTACAGTTATTTTCCTGATTTGATCTTCTAGAAATCTCTGATTTTCTGTTGTATCGGGTTCTGATGTTGTGGGGTTGTGGGTATTCATTGCTCCAGTATTATTCCTCTTTCCCATGATTTCAGAAGTTTGTGCCTTCTCTGGGTTCTTCCCTTGGGTCACTATGACTTCACTTAAGGTGTTCTGGATCTCGAGTCTGTAGTATCTCAGACCCCACTACTCCTTTACTGGGTTTTATCACAGAGTCTCCGACCCAGAGAGTCGATAGAGGCTGCTTTAGACTGTGGGGGGTGCCAGGTTGCATGTTCTCGTATGGTGTGATATCTCTGCCACTGCCCCTCCCCCACTGGGTCAAGTCCCAGGGAGTACAGTACTGGGATTTCTCCTCTGTGGCCCGCAATTTGACTCACTGTTCTTGAGTATGCAGATGTAGCTGTACTGGACTCGGTGAATTCACTGCTGCTGCCGCCGCCGGTGGCAATATGGCGCCGCTGCTACACCCTCGGCCGTGAGGCTGGCGTATTTCTCTTGGTTTTGATTTCCACTCTGAATCCCTGTGGCGTGTGCTGAGCTCAGCCACTGGGAGCTTTAGATTTTACCTGCGGCGAGAAATCCCGCCTGGCTGTTCCGCAGCGGCTCACCTCGGCTTGCTGTAGCCGTCCGGTGAAGTCGCCGCTGCCGCCGGCAGTATGGCGCTGCTGCCGCGGCCTCGGGCGTGAGGCCAGTGTATCTCCTCTGTGGCTCTGAGCTCTGTTCTCAGTCCGCTTTCTCTCTGGAGCCTGGTGATTTTTTTGTTTCTCTGGTGATGGTGTTTTCTGGCTATGAAAGGCACTGATTTTGTGGTAATGGAGATTAGTTGTTAGCAGGGCTCTTAAGCCCCGCTTTTCTCGGTCGCCATCTTCCCGGAAGTCCTCCTGGTTCTACCTTCATGTGTTGGGTTTGGATCACATTTGTCATTATGAAAGTATCAGGGAAACTATTTTGGAAATTTCTTTGACATCGGTCATGTCTAATTTCTGAGAGTTTTTAACTTGATTTGGATAATGCACATACCTCTCAGGGCCTCAACTGCCTTGTTTCCTTGTTAACACTAGTTAGGTGCTATGAAGGAAACTGAAGAAAGTGAGAGATTAGGAAGTTTGGAGGCCAAGGAAGACTTCTCAAGGAAATCATATTTAGCCTCAAACTTGAATGAGAAACCATACCAAGGGGATTGGGGGGAAGAGAAGAGACCAAGTGCAAAGGAGAAAAAATAGTAAAAAGTCAATATGGCTAGATTAATGTAAGCAGAAAGAAGAATAGAAAGAGACTCATTTTGTAGAGACAGGCAAAGCCTGGGTATCATTTGCTTCTTGCTCTGAATATGGTGGGAATGCTTTGAGTAGAGACAGTAGACCTAATTATCTGCCTGGAATGCAGGCTGATAATCTGAAAGTAAGCAAAAAGGTCTCCAAAAGATCAAAACAGATATGGACTCTCCTCAGTTATCTAAAGTTTCTTTTGTTAATTTTAACAAGCCTCCTATAATTTTACAGGTAAAGAAACATGAAGTAACTTTCCCAAGTTTGTTGACATCAAATTTTAACATTTTATCTGGCTATGAAGCCTTTATTGTCCTTCTATCATGTCACATGGCTGCTGTTAAATAGTATGGGGAAAAATTAGAGCAAGTGACATGGTACTATTGCAGCTATGAAAGGTTATAATTCTCTTGGAGTAAAATCTCCAAAGCTACAAATCAAGCCAAACTGCACACACATTAGGTAGGCCTCCCACAATGTTCATGCTTATTCTACTAGATCAGAGGTCAGAAAATCACAGTCTAGAGCTCAGATGTGGCTGTCATACTATTGAGCTGTGAAGCTAAGAATGGGTTTTATATTCTGAAATGACTGTAACAAAAATACAATAAAGAATATATGACAGAGACAACATGTGAACAAAAAGCTTGAAACTGTGTGTAGTGTGTGTGTGTGTGTGTGTGTGTGTGTGTGTGTGTGATCTCAAAAGGGGCATTTTACTTCTAAGCTACACTCCCAGCACTTTTTATATTTTTTTATTTTTGAAACATTGTCTTGTTAGGTTGCTCAGAATCTCTGTAAATTGGTGAGGCTGTCCTTGAACCTTCAATTATCTGGTCTCAGCCACCCAAGTACTAGGGATTACAGGTGTGTGCTTCCACACTCCACTGAAACATTTTATTTCTGATCCTTTACAGGAAATTTTCTGGCTCTTAGACTGGATGTTTAGTTGACTGGATGAGTTTACCTAGAAAAAAAATCACCAAGTTTGTTAATTAAACAAGATTTTACATGTCATAGCATTAAAAACAATGCATCTTGCTTACTTGCTGGTTGAATTTTATCTGTATTTCTGTATTTACAACAAATTTTTTTAGGTACTAGGGATAGAACTGCGGGGCATTCTACCTCCGTGATATACCCCCAGGCCCATTTTTATTCTTTATTTTAAAACAGGGTCTCACTGAGTTGCAAAAGGCCTCACTAAGTAGCTGAGGCTGTCCATGAACCACGACCCTCTTGTCTCAGCCTCCCAAATGTTGGGATTGCAAACGTGCACCACCACGCCTAGCCCCCAAGTTTTTAAAATATAATATTTATTATTGGTAGTGGTCGTAGATGTAGGATATATATACCCATATATACATATTTACGATATCCATATATACATATTTATGTGTGTGTGTGTGTATATCCCCCATCTTGACAGCACTTATTTTTTGTATTCTTGATGATTACTGTTCTAACTGGAGTTAGACAGAACCTCAGTGTAGTTTTTATTTGCATTTCCATGATTGCTAATGAACATTTTTATATATTAATGGGCCACTTATATTTCTCCCTTTGAGATGTGTCTATTCAGTTCAATTCAATATATACAACACTATATATATATATGTACATATATATAGTTGTAGATTTTAAGACAGAGCCTCTTGAAGGACTTATTATTTATTTATTTATTTATTTATATTTGGTAGTGTGGATTGAGCCTAGAGGCATTCTACCACTGTATTACACCTCCAGCACTATTTTTTATTTTTACTTTGAAACAGGGTCTCACTAGTTTAATGAGAGTTGTACTACTTGCTGAGGGTGTCCTCAGACCTATGATCCTCTATGTCAGTCTCCCAAGTACTGAGATTACAGACATGCACCACCATACTCAGATTTGAATGGTTTACATTATATACAATATGAAATGGTTGAAGACCAATGACTCTAAACCCATCCTTTGGTGCTATCATGATTGAAGCTATTCAAAGGGTAGGAATTCATTGAAAGGACAAGGTAGAAAGAGCCAGCTAATTTAGGAAAAGGTTATTATGGAAATTTGTGAAAATCAAAAAGGGAAACATCTACCATGAACAGCCACCCGGAGCTCATCAACCTCATAACTAAAAGATTCTGTTCATTTCCAGGTGAGTTATGAGTCAACTGCAGAAATTCTAAGTGACAAAATTCGTTTTCCTTCATTTTTGCGGACTGTACCCAGTGACTTCTATCAAACTAAAGCAATGGCCCACCTGATTCAGAAATCTGGATGGAACTGGATTGGCATCATAACCACCGATGATGACTATGGACGGCTGGCGCTCAGCACCTTTGCAGTTCAGGCTGCAGCAAACAATGTGTGCATCGCTTTTAAAGAGGTTCTCCCAGCCTTCCTCTCAGACAGCACCATCGAAGTCAGGATCAATCAGACTCTTGAGAAAATCATTGAAGAAGCCCAGGTTAATGTCATTGTGGTATTTCTGAGGAAATTCCATGTTTTCAATCTCTTCAATAAAGCCATCGAAAGAAATGTTATAAATAAGATCTGGATTGCCAGTGATAATTGGTCAACTGCTACCAAGATTATCACTATACCTAATGTTAAAAAGATTGGCAAAGTTGTAGGGTTTACCTTTAGGAGAGGGAATATGTCCTCTTTCCATTCCTTTCTCCAAACTTTGCATACATATCCCAATGACAATAACAAACCCCTACATGAATATGCCATACTTTTTTCTGCCTGCAAACATGTCAAAGACAGTGATTTGAGCCAGTGCATTTCCAACTATTCTCAGGAGACTTTGAGCCTCCAGACTAACAAGGCTGTAGACAGGAACTTCTTCATGAGAAATGACTTCCTCTGGCATTATACTGAGCCAGGACTCATTCATAGTATTCAGCTTGCTGTGTTTGCCCTCGGTTATGCCATTCGGGATCTGTGCCAAGCTCGGGACTGTCAGAATCCCAACGCCTTTCATCCATGGGAGGTACTAACTCACACATCCAATTGAATAACCTGAATTTCTATCATAGCTCTTTATTCGTGAAGACAGTAGTTATATTTTTACTCTCCCCTTCTATTCTGACCCACCAAAGTTTTGTTCTTTTATTTTCCAAAAAATTCTGTGCCAGTGCTATCTTCCTTGAGTTCATGTCTTTTTTTTTTATGGTGCTGGAGATTGAACCCAGGGGCATTCTACCTCCAACCTACACTTCCAGCCTTATATTTTATTCTTTATTTTGAAACAGGGTCTCACAAAGTTGCGGACTACCTCACTAAGTAGCTGAGGCTGGCCACAAACTTGGATCCTCCTGGTTCAGCCTCCCAAGTACTGGAATTACAAGCGTGTACCACCATACCCAGCTGAGTTAGTGGATTTTTGCTACCTCACATAAGTTAATCCTTTTAATGTTTTTAACCACAAGGACTAAACCAAACAAACTTAGTGATTATTTTTCTTATTACCAAACATATATATGGGGGTACCCTTTATCTGAGATTCCTGGAAACAGAAGTGCTCCAGATTTTGCAATATTTCACATTTTTCAATATTTGTATTTGCAAAATAAAATATCGTAGGGAGGGCCTAAAGTCTAAATGCAAACTTATTTATTTTTATATATGCCTTCAAACATAGCCTGGAGGTAATTTTATGTAATATTTCTGTGCATATGCATCATGACTATGAGGTCAGGTATGGAATTTTCTATTTGTGGTGTCATATAGATGCTCGAAAAGTTTTATGTTTTGTATATTTTGAATTTCAGTTGTTCATATTAAGATATTCAACCTATATTATGTATAAGCAAACTAAAGCTAGGAAGTACCATAAATATGACTCCAGACTGGGTCTTCTGACACCATACTCTCAATTTTTACGTGTCACTGGTGGTTTTTAATCCCAGAATCTTCAATTAGACTCCTTTAATTAGGATTCTTATTCAAATGAATCTTGCTAGGTTAATTATAGTCCAATTATGATATTTTATATGCCAATTATTTATAAAAGAAGCGATTCCCGTTCTTCTCTCTGATTAGTTTAGGGGAGAAAAAGTCTTGTGTTTTGTTTTTGGGTGGTACTGTGGATTGAACCCAGGAGTATTCTGCCTCCAAGCTACATCTTCAGCTCTATTTTTAATTAATTAATTAATTTATTTATTTATTTATTTATTTGGGGGGGGTACTGCGGATTGAACCCAGGGGCATTCTACCTCCAGACTACACCCCTAGATCTATTTTTTATTCTTTATTTTTAAACAGGTTCTCACTAAGTTGCAGGGGGCCTAAGTTAGCTGAGGCTGGTGATCAACCTGGATCCTCCTATCTCAGCCTCCCAAGTACTGGAATTACGAGTGTGTACCACCACACCCGGTTTATTCTTTATTTTGAAACAAGGTCTCACTAAGTTGCAAAGGGCCTCAGTAAGCAGCTGAGGCTGTCAGCAAACCTGTGATCCTCCTGTTTTAGCCTCCCAAGTCCTGGGATTACAAGCATGTGCCACCACCCCCAGCTGTAATTATGCATCTTGATGAAGTTCAGGTGACACAGGCTGTGGATACACACAGCACTCGTTGAGCCCTCCCCGAGTTCTCACTCCGTTCTCTTTCCTTCCCTGCCCTTCTTCCTGTGCTCAGCAGTGATTGACTTTGATATGTTCTTAAACTTTAATTTGGTGTATTTAGTAAAAATTGTGCATTTGCTTTTTTAAATTACCGCAACAAGGTATTTAAAAATAAATTGCTTCTCTTAATGATGACAAGTTTTAATCATTAGAAACAAGTCTCTCAGAAATGTGTATTCAAAACCAAACTTAAATGCCTTGAGGTAGAATCATGTTACAAAAATACATCTATTTTAGACTTGCAAGAAAAAAGAAGGTAAAATGAATAAGACCCAATTTTTGTAATCACATAAATGCATATCCAGGACAGGTTATTTCTATTTTTGTTAGACTTACTTTTTTATTCCTTTTGATGCTGAGAGTTGAGCTCAAGTTCTTATAAACGCTAAGCATGGACTCTACTGCTCAGCTACATCTTCAGCACCTGCCATTTGTACTTTAGTCACCCACATAGAAAAGCTTAACGATCTGAGAAAAATCTGAGAATTAGTTTAAATCAGGAGTATGTCTAAAACATTCTGAAGAAAAAAAATACTTGAGAAAGTATAATTCAAGTCTTCTAAAATGTTTTATAAACCCTAGGATCCCAGGGTCATTCTTTATGCCTCCAAGAACCTGTTAATCTAGAAACCGACAAAAACAACTTGGAAAAAAAGGAATAGAGGGTGTGATGTTCCTTCGATTATGATGTGAGTGAGCCACATCTGGTCAGTGCCAGATTCAGTAGGATAAATAATTCAAGTAATTATCTTTTTATGAAAAAAATCTTCATAGACCTTATATTTAAAAGATCATAGCCCGGCGTGGCACACGCTTGTAATCCCTGCGCTTGAGAGGCTGAGACAGGAGGATCGCACGGGTATGAAGCCAGCCTCAGCTACTTAGTAAGGGTCTCACCAACTTAGTGAGACCCTGTTTCAAAATAAAATATAAAAAATAGGTCTGGGAGTGTAGTCTAGAGGTAGAAAGCCCCTGGGTTCCTCCCCCAGTACCACAAAAAAAATCATAAATGTTTAGGATTTCTAATCAAGGACATATTTTAAGATCTCTAATCAAGGACATATTTTACTTTGTCCTCTAGCAAAATTCACTGTTATTTAAATCCTACTTTCTAAATGTTTGTAGATGCAAATAATTTTAATGGGGTTAGTTTTTTCTGTAATATTTGAAGATAGCACTTACTTTGACTCTATACTGAGAGATATTTGTGGCAGTGTTTAAGAACAGATAGTCATACTTGCTTTACTTAAATGTTTAATATTCTTCATATATGGACAAGTATACTATTTCCTGGGGACTAGTGATTTTGGTTTTCTTTTGCTTCTGAGTATAAAATAGTGATATATATATATATATATATATATATATATATATTATGTGAAAATGTCTAATAGTTAAACTTCTATTTACATATTTGTTTAGCAAATAATTGAGAGTTTCAGTGTTCCTGGCATTCTGTTGAGTGCTAAAGATATTTTGGAAAATGAAACAAAACTTCTTCTGTCCAAGTGCAATGCAAGATGATGCATTGTAATGTTTCATAAAAACACAAAATGACAGAGAAGCATATTACTGAGCCAGCTAGTCCAACATATGCAATTCAGAGAAAATTCTACAAAAAAATATGGCATCGATGATAAAAATCAATGGACACATAGGAGAGAAACATTCAGTAAAGTCTCAGGAAGGAGAGAAACATGGCATCCTAGGGAACAGAAAATACTATCCTGGGACTGGAGTCTTGCATGAAAGCTATAGGAAAATGAGACTGGAGGTCATGAAGGACACATTATTAGAGACTTGCAAAGTAGGACATCCCAAATTTTGGTGTTCACCTGAATTACCTGAGAATCATATTATGCAGATGTTAATTAGGTAGGTCCCAAAGGAAACCTGAAAGGCTGCATTTCTAATAGTCTCTCAGGTGATGACCATACTACTGGTGCAGGGACCATCCTTCAAATATTTTAGTTAAACTATGTTTAAAGGTTTGGACTTTCAAGAGCAAATGGAAGACAAAGATATTTAGGTGGGTCAATGATATGATCTGTTTTCTATTGTAGTAATAACATTTTAACTTCAGTGTGAATTGATTATACACAAGATTGAAGGAAGAAGGACCAATTTGATAATCTAAGAATGCCTTATTCTTCAGATGTGACAGTCAGGATGGAGATGCATATTTAAGAGAATGGATGGAGAACATTTGGAGATACATTGGACACAAAAGATGAGAGGGAGCAGCAAAGACATTACAAATGATTCCAAGTTTGGGCAATTGATGCCAATTTTTAAAGTAGAAACGGAAAAAAAAGTATAGGTCTGATGGGGAAAAGAGTAACAAACACTTCACTTTGGAGATGTTGGATTTAAATAATTTATGAGATATGCAAGTGTAACCATGATGGTTTCATGTTAATTTAAAAGTTAGGATAGATATGAAAGTGATTTTGCAGTGGTAAAGGTAATTATAGCTCATAATTTAAGGGCTAAGGTTTTAAGTGCTGATAAACATCATCTCTCATCTTTATAGATTAGGGGAGGCCCATAAGACTCAAGTTCTTTAGACTCCATCTTAAAGAATGGTAAGAGGAAGGGTTTTTGTTGACCAAATAATTAATACAGCAGTTTACAGATAGAGGGGACCTCCAAAATAAAGGTTTGTCCCCTGGTTACTCACAGTTGGCAGCGAAAGTGTCACAGACTTTCTTCAGAGTGTTTTCTGCTATGACACAGAGAATGTCCTCAAAGGACAGAGATATTTTTGGTGCCAAGACAAAGATGTAAGCTTCATTGATGTGTTCTCTAATTTGGTCACATGGATATCTCTTTCTACAAACAAGCTTGTTTATGGAGATGGAGCAGACATCAGGGCAGTTAGGGAAATGGAACAAAACATCAACAATAACACCTTAATTTGTGTCTGCTTCTGGGCTTGTGTTCTTAAAAACACAAGAATACTACCAGAGAGCCTATTATCATACAGAGGTAAGTTATATAATAATTGAAGTAAAAATGCCAAACTTTACATTTTGTAGTCAATTCATAGTGAAGTTCAGAGTTCTTGTGACAAAGAAATAAATGATTAAAATTAAAAACTTAATAACTGGAATGTTAATGCTTAAGATATATTTTAACCCAAAGCAAATGTTCTAACCTATTTAATGAGTACATTGTTTTATTTGCCTCTATCTGCTTTCCTGTAAGAACAAGTATAAAACTGTGAGAGTTTATTTACATTCTACAATGCTATCATTATTTACAGAACACACATGTTTCAGAACTTTAGCCTGTAAAACCTAATCAAATGCAGGAAAAAACAGGTAGAAATTACAGTTCAAACACAAGAGTAGAAGAGAATATGCTCCCTTAAGGACTGAATTACTGGGGCTTACATATTTATATTGCATAAGGAACACAATTATTTATATTTTTTGGGTGGTACTGGGGTTCCTGGAAACCCTTCGTTGGGCTACACTCCCAGACCTATTGTATATTTTTATTTGGAAACAGGGTCACTTAAGCCAGCACGGCTGGCTTTGAACCTGAGTGATCCTCCTGTCTCCGCCTCCCAAGCATGGAGAATAAAAGCATGTGCCACCACACCCAGCCTGGAAGGAACACGACTGAAACCAGTACCAGGCAAAAGTGAAAACATTAAATGTAGACCTTTATTATTCCTTTATTTTATTCTCTCCACCTTTTGTTTCCTCTAGGCAATGCTAGAATAAGATTTTTTGTTAATTCCATTATGCTAAATAATATATGCTGATTATTTAAATTAATAACTAAAATTCACTAAAAGAAGTAGTGAATCTCTAAGGAAATGTAGTGAAATCAATACACACACTTACATATTTCACAGAAGTGATATTTGATCATTATTATGACTACCATAGCTAATATATTTATCTTCAAATATAACTTGGTTTTTTTAGATCCTAATGAAACATTCAATAAAGACTAACTGAAAAGGAATAGAATAGAATAATTCTATTCAGATAAAATAATTTCCTGCTCATCCCATAAATATGGAACCCAACAAATCCACAAAGAACCATAGACTTGGGGAAAGATTTGGCCATAATGAGTGTTCAGAGAGGGTATTTCTCAGCTTGCTCACATGTCACATTAATGGTGGAGCTAAAACCTCAATCCAAAGGTTTCCTTCTCTGACTTCAATATTCTCCTGCAGCTTGAGCTCAATGCGGCTGCTTCATTGCCAGTAAAACATTTCTGTTCTAGCCCAGTTCTGTGCCAGTTCTTACTTAGACAAATTGGGTAGCAGACCACAAATTTTTTCACTACATTTTTCCCTCTTCAGTTAAAATTTTTTTCATAAATTAAATTTTAAATAGAATTTAGAGGTCATTTTCTATACACTCCATTTTTTCTTTTCTCTATCTTCTTTTTTAAGGTGTTTTCCTTTTTTTCTTTTTTATTATTGGTGCACTACAGTCTCACATCATAATGTGGATCATGTTGACAGCGGCATATATTCACACAGTACTCGGTGCCCTCCCCCACCTCATTTCTTTTTTTTTCCCTTCCTCCCAATACTGAGTGTCCAGGTTAACAATGTTATATTTGCATGTATTAACAGTACTGGATTTTTAAAACAGACTTAAGAATCACTTGAAATAATGAGATAGAAAGTAACTCTAACTGTCAAGATTACACCACTGTAAGAGATGGAACCAGAATTAGTGCCCAGATATCTGCTCCACAGGACCCATTCTGAAATTCTGTAACACAGATAACTGCAGATGCTCATATTTCAATGTTATAGACTGGTGTAGTTTTCACTCATAGACACTAACTTGCTTTATCAAATTCACACAGCAATATTTTGGCAGAGGTGAGACTAAAACCAAACATAACTAATTCTCAAATTGCTGCCAGATGGTTAAGAATCTCCCAACGAGTAATGCAGAATAATCTCCTTTTTCTCCTCCTCCTCCTCCTCCTCCTCCTCCTCCTCCTTCTCCTCCTCCTCCTCCTCCTCTTCCTCCTCTCTCTCTCTCTCTCTCTCTCTCTCTCTCTCTCTCTCTCTCTCTCTCTCTCTCTCCCTCCCTCCCTCCCTCCTTCCCTCTGAATCTCTCTTATTTTAAGTGATATTCCTTATAACAGTATTTTTTGTGTGTGGTACTGGGAATGGAACCTGAGGGCATTCTACCTTCGAGCTACAGCCCCAGACCACTATTTTATTTTCAAACAGGGTCTCAATGAGTTGCAAAGGGCCTCACTAAGTAGTGCAGGCTGCCCTCGAACCATGATCCTCCTGTCTCAGCCTCCCAAATGCTGGAATTACAAGTATGTGCCACTATACCCGGTTATGTCACAGTATTATAATAGGGGTAATGGTACACTTTCAGTGTTTGTATCTAGTGTTTGTTTCCATTTTATTTTTATAGTTACTTCATGTGCTAAAAAATGTGACATTCACTGATGGAGGGAATTCTTTTCGTTTTGATGCCCATGGGGACTTGAATATTGGATATGATGTTGTCCTCTGGAAAGAGATTGATGGTCACATGACTATTGCCAAGATGGCAGAATATGACCTACAAAATGATGTGTTCATCATCACAAACCAAGACACAAAAAATGAATTCAGGAATCTTAAGGTAAGTTTGTTGTAGAATGCTTTGTAGCATTCAAATCAGTTGATATCACACCTTCACTGTCCTGTCGACATTTTTCTCTTTAGCACTATCGCTGTCTCTCATTCTGTACATTTTACTTATGTCTTGCTTATTGTTAACTTTGTCAACTAGAACCAAAGGTCTATGAGAGAAGAGGTTTCTCCTTTCCATTCTCTGCTATAGCTATGACAATAAGAACAGTGCCTGCATATTGCAGGTATTTAACAACTATTTGGTGGATAAAAGAATGAATCTAGTAATGCTGCAAGTCATTTTCCTTAATGAAGTTTCCTGTCATAAGTTTGAGTTAAGCAAGATCCTTTTCCCTTGGAAAACAAAATTTAGCCATCCTTCCTTGCTCTCAAATTTCATTGTCATTACCATTACCATCATTCTTACAACTACAGTCTGAACCCAGCCCTCTGTTAAACACTCACTTCTTTTTTCATAAAGAGAGTCTTTCTTTCTTTCTTTCTCTCTTTCTTTCTTTCTTTCTTTCTTTCTTTCTTTCTTTCTTCCTTTCTTTCTTTCTTTTCTTCCTTGCAGTACTGGAGATGGAATCCAAGGGTATCCTGCCTCCAAACTACACCCCCAGCTCAATTTTTTATTCTTTAATTTTTAAAACAGGGTCTCATTAAGTTGCAGAGGGCCTCCCTAAGTAGCTGAGGCTGTTCGTGAACTGCCATCCTTCTGTCTCAGCCTCCCAAGTACTGGGATTACAAGCGTGCATCACCACATCCAGATGTTAAAGAGAGGATTTTCTATTGTTTTTGCAAGAAGCACTGTTTTCAGTGGTGACCAAGACTCATCTATGGGTTCTATAGAAGGACACACATAGCAGGGAGGTGGTACAAAAAAGGTAACTGAGGCTTTAGTGACTAAATGGAGGGCTGACCACCATAAAGACAGGGCTGAATCTTCCTTTCTGAAGGACATGCCCCTAAATATTTTAAGGATATAAAAAGCCCAACAATATCTGAGATTTTTTGGTCAGATTTCAAGATCTACCTGTAAATTTATAGGCTAGTTGGGGTATCAATATTTTTAAGTCACCAGAATTCAATCCAAGATATCAGATAAGCCTGAACTGCTGCTATTTCAAAGTCACCCATACTAGACTTTGCAATGTCTTTGCTGTCTCTTGATGTGGAAGGAGAGAAAGGACTGTGTTGCTAGGAAGGAGGAAGGCGGCACGTTTATCCCCCTAACGTCTGGGTCTGGCTTTATCTAATAGTTAAATCCTTTTGTTTTCCCTGAGCACTCTCCAGGAGAGAGGATGCCTCAAATTAAAAGTTTGCCCTGGAGAATCCCCGAGGCATATCTACTTCCTGATAAAAGCCCTGGTCAGCAATAACTGTTTTGGAAAAGAACGTTGCTGTCTGTAGACACGGGCTCCTGAATCTTGGCTGCTTTTTCCCCTCTCCCAGGCCTGTGCTTCTTCCAGAGGAAAGACTAGTTGGCTTAGTACTTTGTGCTGCAGACTCAGCAATAGCTGTTCAGAGAACCTTGAGAAAGCCTCAGTTAGCCATTCTGCTCTGGTTCCCCAAGCGTAAAAGTGAACCCATAACACAGATTTATGTCACAAGATGTACCAGGTGAGAGGGATTATGAGTGGATAATAATAGCATAATGTGAAGCAGAGAACTATCAGCTGGATCAGAAGCATTCTACAAGAGTAGAATTTTGTTTATGATTCATATTGTGACATGTAGAATTATAACCTAAATTCTCAGTATGATTTAAATATTATTTAGTTATTTTAGTTTGTCGTGTGTGTGTGTGTGTGTGTGTGTGTGTGTGTGTGTGTGTGAATGTGTGGTACTTGATGTGGAACCCAGAGGCTTTCTACCTCTGGGCTATACTCTCAGACTTATTTTATATTTTATTTGGAATCAGGGTCTCACTAAGTTGCTGAGAGCCTCACTAAGTAGCTGAGGCTGGCTTTGTACCTGTGCAATCCTCCTGTCTCAGCCTTTCAAGTACTGGGATTACAAGCGTGTGCCACCATGCTCAGCTTAGGTTGTATTTAAAAAAAAAATACTTTTATTGGTGCATTATAGTCTCACATCATATTCTAGCTTATAGTGATCATGACAGGCATGCACATAGCACTTGGTGGGCTTTCCACTGGCTCCCTCCCCACTCCTCTTATTCCCAATACATGATATTGAGATTGGCATTGGAATTTTCACATATGAATGTAACATCCATGAACATGGTTCTTTCATTAATTTCTCCTCCATTGTCAAAAGTCCCTTGATTTTCTGTTAATTAATAGTTTCAAATTCAAATATTCCATTGTTTTGTTTTTCAAAGTCAAACTAGATACGCTCCTTGTACTGTCTTCTTTTATTAATTAATTAATTAATTTTTTTTTTGGTGGTACTGGGGGGTGGAACCCAGAGGCTTTCTACCTCCAGGCTACACTCCCAGACCCATTTTTTATTTTATTTGGAAACAGGGTCTCACTAAGTTGCTAAGAGCCTCATTAAGTAGCTGAGGCTGGCTTCGAACCTGCACAATCCTCCTGTCTCAGCCTCCCAAGCGCGGGGATTACAAGCGTGCGCCACCACGCCCGGCTTGGACGGTCTTCTAAAACAATAGAAGTCTAACAATTTGCTCATTACTCAGCATGGGATTGGAATTCGTGTGTTTGTGCATGCACATGTGCACACGTGTTGCTAGAAACTGAGCATTCTACCTCTGAACTCCACCCTCAGCCCTATTTTAATTTTTTTTTTTTTTTTTTTTGGTGGTACTGGGGTTCCTGGAAGCCCTTCTACCTCTGGGCTACACTTCCAGACCTACTTTTTTTACATTATTATTTGGAAACAGGGTCTCCTAACCCAGTGCGCGTGGCTGGCTTCGAACCTGCGCGAACCTGCCTAGGAGAGAACCTGGCTTCGAACCTGCCTCCCAAGTGCGGGGATTACAAGCGTGCGCCACCACGCCCGGCTTAATTTTTATTTTGAAACAGGCCCTCACTAAGTTGCTGACAGCCTCACTGAGGTGCTTAGGCTGACTTTGAACCTGTGATCCTCCTGTCTCAACCTCACAAGTACTGGGATTACAAGCATGCCAGCTGGGTTGAATTTTTTAGAACATCATTTCTTTTTTATTACATATTTATCTCTCTGCTGGAAACTGTCTAAAAGAGTTAATTTTTATAATTTGTTTATAGAAACTCATTATAATAAAACTATGTTTTCTAAAGCAGTTTCTCCACATAAAATACTTTACATATTTTAAAGTTGTTCATATCTTTCAAGATGGCAAAAGAAATTATCGCTATAAAAACAAAATACTATTTGTTAAATATATCTTACTGTGAAGAAAAATTAGGATGACTTTTTAAAAAAATCTATTTGGGATTTTTTTTTCCACTTTTAATGTAGCAAATTCTATCTAAATGCTCTAAGGAATGCAGTCCTGGAGAAATGAAGAAAACTACAAAAAGTCAACACATCTGTTGCTATGAATGTGTGAGCTGTCCAGAAAACCACTACAGTAATCAGACAGGTAATCACAATCACTACAACACAGACAGTGACATCCTTGAATTATTTCTTTAGGCTGATTTTTCTTTACCTGAATCCTATTTGGTTTCTTTTTTCAGTTGGAAGAAAGAAAAAAAAAAAAACCTCCCTATGTTCCTGCTAGACTAAATTCCAGTGAAATTTTTTGTTTTATCTTAGAATTGCTCCATTATATCATCGGATACATGCTCAACGATAATAGAGTAGTAAATGTAATTTCATTTCTAAAGAAAAATATCATTTCCTCATGCATGCTTCAGCGCCAGCAACTCTTAAAGCAAAGAAAGTTCTCTGTCAATCTTTGTCTAGGTATCCATTCCCACACAGATATGCTTGGCTTGTCATCGAGGCACAGGAAGTACAAATAAGTCAATGTTGGGTTAACTAAGATAATAAAATAGAATCACAGAGGTCACTAGAGTTAAGAAACAGGCATTCATATCCCGGATATCTTGACATTCTTACCAAGAGGCAAAACTGAGTTTATAAACAAAGAAACTTTTGTGAGACAAGGGTTCAATATTAATAGAAATGAGTTACTTATGACTGATTGTTTTACAACCTTGTTTTGATCCATTTGACAAAATTAGAGCAAAATTCACAATATATAAGAATGAAGTCAGCCTTTAAGCCTACTTTAAAAGCATCATACCCTTTTGTTAATTGCTGCATTCCTAATCATTTTCCATAAAAACTGAGAACCTCAGAGCCAGAATAGTCCCCAAATGTGTGTTAATTTTTTTATTGGCTTCAAGGGGAGAAATATATCAATGGAAATATTCTATTATTGATGATATGTTATTGCTTTGAAAAGGCAATCGTCGCCTTAGAAATGCCATTTCTTTCAACCTGAGAGGAACTATGCTCCTCAATAATCAGATAATGGGGGGAGGTCCAGGTAATGTGGTATCTAGCAGCTATTTTTCAATTGAGAAAAAAGTCTTACAAAAGGGTATGCAAATTTATTTCCATTAAACAATTATAAGAGTCAAACCAGGCACATCCCTGTAATTCTCATACTTGGGAGGCTGAAACAGGAAAATCAGAGGTTTGAAGCCAGCCTCAGCAACTTATTAAGGCCCTCAACAAGTTAGGAAGAAGCTGTCTCAAAATAAAAAATAAAATAGGCTTCACGCATAGCTCAGAGGTAGAATACTCTTGAGTTCAATCCTTAGAACCACAAAAAAAGAGGAGTCTTTATATGTCCAATCTGGGTTCTATTTTTGATAACCAGGGCAAGTAACCTCCAAGAACAAGGACAGAAGACTGAAAAGACTTTGGGGGGAAAGCCAGGAGGTAGGGTAACCTAAAAGGGCATCATCTTCTCTTCTCTACACTTCTAGCCCACAGCTCTTGTACACAGACAAGACTGGTAAATGCACCCTGAATGAATGAAATGACAAGCACTAACAGCCATGGTTAAGAAGAAAACGGAGAAGAAAGTATATCTGTAAAAAAAAAAAAAATAGGGTTGATAAAAGGAGGAGGTTAAAAAAGCTCATAAAATTTATCAACAAAAGCACAACCTTGCTTTGAGGTTAACATAGTACACAACACAGAAACTTGAAAGAGTTGAGTGGGCACATTCAGCTCCCATGGCATGCAATGAGAAGGACAGGCTGAGCAGCATTTTTGGAAGCAGTTGGGACCTTCATCTTAAGGGGGCAGAAACGGAAGGCAAATGCAACCCTACTCCCAAAGACTCCTTCCTCTCTGACATGTTACTCATGCTGCCCAGTGGTCAGAATCAACATAAATACTGTTCAAGTTTAGCACTGACAGTGTAAGAGACTCAAGTTTACTAACCTTGGGGAAAAAATAAATTTTAACTCTTCATCAACCATCATTGATTATAATCTTGTGCTATCTTACTTTCAGAAAGAGACGTTAGGCATCCAGGGTGACTCAGCCACATTCCTTCTGCTTTTGAAAGAACTGTGCAGTATTCATAAGAGCAGCTCCCACATGTTGGGTGTCTACTGTGTCAGTTTTCTGAGTGTAGCGTCCCAATAGGGTAGAGTCAGGGGAGGAGCTGTTTAACTTATTGGTGATATTTTTCTGGTTTTTCTGTTCAGCTTTGTTTTGTTGGTACAGGGACTGAGTTCTGAGGCATTCTATATCTGAACTACACCTCTACTCCCATTCCTTTGTGTGTGTGGATGGAACCCAGGGCCATTCTACCTCCAAGCTACACCCCCAGCCCTATTTTTTATTAATCATTTTGAAACAGTGTCTCACTAAGTTGCGGAAGGCCTCACAAAAAAGTTCTTGAGGCTGGCCACCAACCTGCAATCCTCCTGTCTCAGCTTCCCACATACTGGGATTACAGTCCACCACCACATGCCTGGCTCTTCCTTTTTTTTTTTTTTTTTTTTTTTTTTCCTTGAAACAGGGTCATACTAAGTTACTAAGAATCTTATTTAAGTTGCTAAAGCTGGCTTTGAACTTGCAATCTTCCCTGTTTCAGCCTCCTAAACACTGTAATTACAAACATGAGCCACTATGCCCGATGCTATGTTTTTGTTGTTGTTTTGTTTTGTGGAGAGAGAGAAATATGGTTATAGAAAGATTTGTTAGCTTGTTTAAGATTACAAGGATCATAGATGGTAGAGAAAAGAAAGGGACTTGAGTTATGTCTATTCCAAATCTTTTACTTTTAACAGAACCCCTGAATGGCACCTATAATAGCAATCTCCAAAGATGCTAGCATCTATCCTAAAATATAAATTTCCTAAAAACTCATAGCATGGCTAGCTTTCTGACTTTTTCTCTTTTCTCTTCTCATCTTCTTCCTTCACCTTTAACCTTTCTTTCTTATTTTTTTGGGGGGTCCTGTACATGTTTTATTTTAATAAGAAACCAATGTGCCAATTACCTATCTCTCTTTTCTAGCCAGAACTGATGTCACAGAGGAGTGTCATTTGTGGTGTGGTGGACAATCACCTAGTTTAGTTGTTTGCATTGTAACCGAGTTTCCTCTGTGTTTTAGATATGGATCACTGCATTTTATGTAACAACGAAACTCACTGGGCGCCTGTAAGGAGCACTACGTGCTTTGAAAAGGAAGTGGAGTACCTCAACTGGAATGACTCCTTGGCTATCCTGCTCGTCGCCCTCTCGCTACTGGGAATCACATTTGTTCTGGCTATTGGCATAATATTTACAAGAAACCTGAACACACCTGTTGTGAAATCATCCGGAGGATTACTGGTCTGTTACGTGATCCTCCTCTGTCATCTCCTCAACTTTGCCAGCACGGGCTTTTTCATCGGAGAACCACAAGACTTCACATGTAAAACCAGGCAGACGCTGTTTGGCGTGACCTTCACTCTCTGTGTCTCCTGCATTTTGATGAAGTCTCTGAAAATATTGCTGGCCTTCAGCTTTGATCCCAAGTTACAGAACTTCCTGAAGTGCCTCTATAAACCCGTCCCCATCATTTTCACTTGCACCGGTATCCAGGTTGTCATTTGCACGCTCTGGCTCACCTATGCGGCCCCCGCAGTGGAAGAGAATGTCTCTTTGCCCAGAGTCATTATTTTGGA
Source organism: Muscardinus avellanarius (assembly GCF_963383645.1). NCBI lineage: Eukaryota > Metazoa > Chordata > Mammalia > Rodentia > Gliridae > Muscardinus > Muscardinus avellanarius. The sequence continues at coordinate 70,547,457 of NC_137794.1, read as the reverse complement.
ATGTGAGGAGGGGTCCATACTGGCATTTGGCACCATGCTGGGCTACATCGCCATCTTGGCCTTCATTTGCTTCTTATTTGCCTTCAAAGGAAGGAAATTACCTGAAAATTACAATGAAGCCAAATTCATCACATTTGGCATGCTTATTTACTTCATAGCTTGGATCACCTTCATCCCCGTCTATGCTACCACGTTTGGCAAGTATTTGCCAGCTGTGGAAATCATCGTCATCTTAATATCCAACTATGGGATTCTGTGTTGCACATTCTTCCCCAAATGCTACGTTATTCTTTGCAAGCAAGAGACTAACACAAAATCGGCCTTTCTTGAGTTGATTTACAGCTACTCTTCTCACAGTGCAGACAACCTGGCCAGGAGTCATGCTTCCTTGGACTCCACTAATAGCAGCAGCACAGTGACCCATCTCAGCTCCAGCAGCAAGTCTGTGGCCTGGCAGAAGAGCCGAGATCTCCGGGCACAAGCATTTGCAAACATATGCAGAGAAAATGTTGCAAATGTGTCTCGAACTTTACCAAGGAAAAGAATTTCAAGTATATGAATGAGCTCCTCCAAGATGCCATATTCAGAAATAAAATGTTTCTTTTTACCTTTGTATGTCTTCTTTTTAAATTTTATTTCTTTGTAAATGACATTTAGCCACCTTGGGAGTGGAAGGAGGCAGAGGTTTAGGAGAAGACTAAATAAAGGACATAATTCAAGTGAAGCCCTGAAAGATTAGCTGAGGAAAAAAAAAGTGGAGAATGGAGTCTAGTTTAGTGAGAATCCTGACCTGTACCAAGGAATGGAAAGGAAGATGTACATTTGTACTCAAGGTGGTCACTTCTTTAGTGGCGAGTGAAGGATCAGTTAGAGGCTTCTGGTCTGGTTTATGGGACGGTGAAATGAAATACAGAAGATTGAGTTGGCTTTAAGTAAAAGGTAGAATGATGAATTTGAGGTGACTGAAGTCATTTTGAGATGTGTCAGACAGCCTTTTGGACATAAGACTGAGCTCGGGGGTTATCAGTCTGGGATAGTGAAAGGGCTTGGATGTCCTGTTAGCATTGCTCCTATCCTTCTAAAACAGAAAAACACATTTAAAACATTATCCCCAAACCTGACTTTCTCTTTAGTTCTCGTTTTTACTTCCTTTTGCAAGTACATGCTAAAAGGAATAATGTGATGATTGGCACGCTGGTGACCTGTTAGTGACCTGTTAGTGACCTGTTAGTGACCTATTAGTGACCTGTTAGTGACCTATTAGTGACCTGTTAGTGACCTGTTCGTGACCTGTTAGTTCTGAGCCCACTAATATCTGGCATCATGTTGGCTTTGTTGCAGCAGTTCACAGGAAAGTCACTGTGACCCTTTATCTTTCAGCTTTAATTATTGGGGTAAAGTGTTCATCTCCCATAAAAAACCTTAATGGCATTTTAGTCTAATTCCTCTTCACTGAAACCCCCCCTCTTAGTTCCCTCTGTGATTTCAGTGAGTTACACTCTTCAGCCTGTGCTGGTTCAACTCTAATACCCTGACCATTCAGTGTTGGTTTCTCTTCTGGTTCATCATCCTCCACCTGACTTCAATGTGTTTCCCAGAGTTTCATCTTCAAACAACATCTCTTTTCTCTCAACACACTCTCTCACTACAATCTTATTCATTTCTCTGCCTTAACTTGGACCCCAACAACTCCCAAAACTACATCTCTGGCCCAGGTCACTCTCCAACCAACCCACCTGCTTGTCTCCTGATGCTTCAGTGTCACTGTACCCAACCTGGTTTTCTCTCTCCTAGTTCTCCTCTCTTCTTTATTTCATTCCTCAGTATACTGTACTACTCTTGCACTAACTGGGCCCCAAGAGTCATTCTTGGCTCCATCTGCTTTTGGCTCTCCTTTCCTTTAATTTGCCACCTTTCTTTTCTTTTCTTTTCTTTTCTTTTCTTTTCTTTTCTTTTCTTTTCTTTCTTTCTTTCTTTCTTTCTTTCTTTTTTTTTTTGTGGTACTGGGGTTCCTGAAAGCCCTTCTACCTCTGGGCTACACTCCCAGATCTATTTTTATATTTTCATTTGGAAACAGAGTCTCTTAAGCCAGCACGTCTGGCTTTGAACCTGTGCGATCCTCCTGTCTCTGTCTCCCAAGCACAGGGATTACAAGCCTGTGCCACTACGCCCGGCCGATCATCACCTGTCCTTTCTAACATGTGCAAACTTCTCTAGAGTTTGCCTGGATCTCACTCTGCCATCGCTGCCTGAATCCAGACCATCATCACCTCCGTAACATATTTTATTACCTTGACTCCAATTTCAGGCATTTTATGCTAACCAGAAAAGAGTTCTTGGTAAACTTTCTCTTCACTTCTGGTACATCTGTTTGTAGAGTAAAAAAAAAAAAAAAAAAAAACTTCTTCGTGTTATCAGTTTTAAAACCTGCAATAAATCAAAACTCCTTATCCCGATGACCAGGCTCTTCAAGTCCAGCACTGGCTTCTACTCTTTCCTGCCTGGTGCAATTCTCTTAAGAAATGGCCTTGATGCCGTCCTCTCCATCCCTTGTCCTCCCAGAACACCCTGGCTAAGTCCTCCAAACACAATTCAAGTACCTTCAGTCTCTGCTGTGGAGATTCCATTTAGCTGCTTAGCTCAGGTTCCCCATCCTCACACCCATCCTCATGCGTGGAATGCATCATCGCATGGCAACCTTTCTCAAGGTGATTTCTATACTACCACTCTCCTAGTCAGGAAATACTTTTAATTAACTATTTTGTGTGTGTGTGTGGTACTGGGGACTGAATCCAGAAAGGCATACTATGTCTAAGCTACACCTTCAGTCCTATTTTTATATTTTATTGTGAAACGGGGTCTCGCTATATTGTGGAGGGTCTCAAGGTGTTGCTGAAGCTGGCCGCACACCTGAGATCCTCCTGTCTCAGTCTCTCAAGTATGCGATTACAGGGTGCACAGCCATGCCTGGCTTTATTCAGAAAACTCTGATGACTTCCCACCATTGCCTTCACTATGAAGTTAAATTACTCTACTTTGCTAAGCAAAATCTTTCATAGTCTTACCACCACATACACTTTAGAAAACAAAGTCAAAGCCAGGCGTGGTGACACGGACCTGTAATCCCATTGTTTGGGAGGCTGAGACAGGAAGATTGCAAGTTTGAGGTCAGCCTCAGCAACTGAATGAGGCCCTCAGCAAATTAGTGAGTCCTTGTTTCAAAATAAAAAGTAAAATAGGTCTAGAGGTTTAGCTCCGAGGTAGCCTGTTCCTGATTTCAACCCCCAGTATCAAAACAAACAAGAAGAAAATAATGAGGTTAATCCTAGTTTATTGCTTAGCCAGAACTCATTCAGGTAAAATTGCTAAGAAGATAGTGAGGTGTGTGATAGTGTGCATCTATAATCCCAGTACTTGAGAGGCTGAGATAGGAAGATCAAAGATTGGAAATGTGCCTTAGAAATTTAGGCCGGGCGTGGTGGCGCACGCTTGTAATCCCCGCACTTGGGAGGCAGAGACAGGAGGATCGCGCAGGTTCGAAGCCAGCCGTGCGCGCTGGCTTAGGAGACCCTGTTTCCAAATTTAAAAAATGTAAAAATAGGTCTGGGAGTGTAGCCCGGAGTTAGAAGGGCTTTCAGGAACCCCAGTACCACCAAAAAAAAAAAAAAAAAGAAGAAGAAGAAGAAATTTAGCAAAGACTCTCAGCAACCTAGCAAGATCATTTCAAAGCAAAAAATTAATTTTAAAAAGAGAGATCCGGAGAGTGTAGAATGCTCCTGGTTCAATCCCCAGCCTCATTCTTCTCTTCTCTTCTCTTCTCTTCTCTTCTCTTCTCTTCTCTTCTCTTCTCTTCCCTTCCCTTCCCTTCCCCCTTCCCCCTTCCCCCTTCCCCCTTCCCCCTTCCCTTCCCTTCCCTTCCCTTCCCTTCCTCTCTCTCTCTCTCTCTCTCTCTCTCTCTCTCTCTCTCTCTCTCTCTCTCTCTCTCTCTCTCTCACTCTCCCACACACACACACAAGTTAAGGGGATAAAATATTCTGATATTCTGATTCACATGAGAACATAAGAAACTGACTACGTTTTTGTGACTTGACTGACTCATTGCTCTGTTGATATGAAAACAGTTTGTCCTATTGACATGAGAACAAACCTGCAGGAGAGTGTCCAACCTGAGTGTGGTCACACAAAACAAAAGTCCCAGCACTGTTGTACCAACAAGACAATAAATGAAACATTGTTTCATGAGACTGTGAGCTTTACTACAGTTACACAGATTTCAACCATTATTCCAGAATGGGGAAAATATTATTCAAAGTCAGAAAGTTCTGAGTTCTTCTGAGCCAAAACTACATCTTTGACATCATATAAAATAAGCCAGAAAGAGGATGACAGGTTTACTTTTTCTTTTAACTTTTGAAACTCTGATTCAATTGGTGTAAGTTAAATGATGTTTTTACTTTTTGGGGAATAAATGGTTTCTTTTCTTTTTATTTTAAAGGCAATACCTTAAAATATTATTTTTTTGAGTGAGGGAATAAAGATAAGCAAAAACAGCATAAAAATGATCCAAAACTCCAGCCAATGAACAATCCTCTGCTATGAAGTGTGAATCTCTACAGGTTTTCTTGGTGAAGTTCAAATAATTTACTCAGAAACTATCCCATTAGTGAAGCAGATTGATCTAAGAAGAAAAATATTTAGAATTCAGTGTCTGACAAACTAATGTAATTACCCCTTATCCGGCCCACAGAGACACATAGGTTAAAATAGTTTATTGCTAAAACATTATACCCACAGTTTTTTATTGGCAGGATTAATCGGAAGATGGTCAGCTCAGGTTGTACTGATCTTGAGCAAGGTCCAAGTATAATTGTCATGTATGTGCCCTGAGTTTGAACAAGTCTACCTCAATATTAATATTCAATAAATGTTTAACAGGCAACTAACATTCTCACAAGTATTCTTAAAATTTCGGTTAACACACCAACTCAGTGATTTTTTTTCCCAAACTTTCCCTGATAGGAAAGTCTCAAGATAAGACTTCCAGAAAGCTAGAGTAGAAAGCAATCAATTCTACAACCCTTAAAACTCGAGTGGAGCCGGGCGTGGTGGCGCACGCTTGTAATCCCCGCGCTCGGGAGGCAGAGACAGGAGGATCGCGCAGGTTCGAAGCCAGCCGCGCGCGCTAGCTTAGGAGACCCTGTTTCCAAATAAAAATGTAAAAATAGGTCTGGGAGTGTAGAGCCCGGAGGTAGAAGGGCTTCCAGGAACTCCAGTACCACCAAAAAAAAAAAAAAAAAGAAAGAAAAAAAACTCGAGTGGAAGCTGGATGTGATGGCGCATGCTTGTAATCCCAGTACTCGGGAGGCTAAGTGGTTCTCGGACAGCCTCAGCTACTTAGTGAGACCCTGTTTCAAAATAAAGAATAAAGCCAGGCGTGGTGGCGTGCACTTGTAATCCCAGAATTTGGGAGGCTGAGACCCTGTCTCAAAACTGTGTATCTCAGGGGTAAAATGCCCTAGGTTCAGTCCCCAACTGCAAAAACTAAATAAAAAATAAAAAATAAATTAAAATTAAATTTTTTTAAAAAGCAATGCTCATCCCAAAATTTTCAGTATTCAAGTAATTTATATACTTATAAATCATACACATACATGGGTCTACTATATTCTGGTATTAAACTTTTTTCTGTAACCACAAAAATTTGTTTTGGAAAAATATCCTTAGGAGTGTTGGGAGGAGAAATGCCAGGCACACATGTGTTTTATGAAGTTTCTTGCTAGGAAAACGTTGGTATTTCTTATCATCGGTATTACATTCATGCAGTACTTTCAACTTTTCAAAGAAACTTTACTTGTTAATTGTTATCAAACATTTCTTATATTAAAAATGCTTAGCCGGGCGTGGTGGCACAGGCTTGTAATCCCAGCACTCAGGAGACTGAGACCAGAGGATACAATACACAGACAGCCTCAGCTACTTAGTGAGGCCCTCGGCAATTTATTGAGACCCTGCTTCAAAATAAAGAAGAAAAAATAGAGCAGGGGGTGTAGCTTGGAGGTCAAATGCCCCTGGGTTTCATCCTCAGACCCCCCCACACACAAAAAAATGCTTGTCTGCTCTACCATATAAGGATAGTACAAAGATCGAAAATAGCCGGGCGTGGTGGCGCACGCTTGCAATCCCCACGCTTGGGAGACGAAGATAAGAGGTTCGTGCTGGTTCGAAGCCAGCCGCGCTGCCTTAAGATACCCTGATTCCAAATATATGTATATATATATATATATATATATATATATATATATATATATATATAGTCTGTCTGGTAGTGTAGCCCGGAAGTAGAAGGGTTTCAAGGAACCCCAGTACCTCCAAAAAAAAAAAAAGATCAAAAATAGATAATGTATATTAAGGTACTTTAAAAGCTATAAATCACTATTCAAAATATTATTACTCTCTCCATCACTGCTAGTATTTGTTTTCACAACAATCATGTGAGGTAAGTACTTATTACCCAGGAGAAAGTTAAGGAACGGTAACATTGTCCTGCTTAAAGTTGTACATCTATTTAGTGGCACATCTGCGATGAATTCAGATGCTCTCTCCTGGAACACCAGGTCATATACAGTGAGAGTCAGGAAATGAAAAGACTTCCAGAATTTTACATAAACACGTTTATTTCTCATATTCTTGACCTACATTGTTTAAATTTGGGAGAGAGATAGAGACAGAGAGGTTAAATAATCCAACAGATATCCCAGTCAAAGGATTAGGTTAAAATTGTCACAGTTTCTCCAGTGAATCACTCAAAACAAGTTATGAAAATGGAGGAAAGGGTGGATTCCAGAGAATGTTTACCCAACTCTAAAGAGACAGGTATGCTCAGACCTTCAAAGGATGTTAAATTTGCTGACTTAGAAGTAGGAATTATCATGGAAACATAAGTACAGCAATTTGAAGGCAAACTTGTCAACAGCTATCACAATTTTAAAAAACACATGATAGCCGGGTGTGGTGGCTCACTCTTGTAATCCTGGCACTTGGGAGGCTGGGACCAGAGGATCGCACAGGTTCGAAGTCAGCCGCGCTGGCTTAAGAGACCCTGTTTCCAAATAAAAATATAAAAATGGGTCTGGGAGTGTAGCCCAGAGGTAGAAGGGTTTCCAGGAACCCCAGTACCACCAGAAATAAATTAATTAATTAATTAATTAATTAAAAAAACACAGGGTAGCCGAGCGTGGTGGTGCACACTTGTAATCCCAGTGCTTGGGAGGCTGAGACAGGAGGATAGCACAGGTTCGAAGCCAGCCTCAGCTACTTAGTGAGGCTCTCAGTAACTTAGTGAGACCCTGTTCCCAAATAAAATATAAAATAGGTCTGTGAGTATAGCCCAGAGGTAGAAAGCCCCTGGGTTCCACCCCCCAGTCCCCCCCCACAATACATAGTTTTTTACTTAGTAATTTCACTTCTAAGAATTTATACCTCAGAAATAAATTTTCTACTATTCAGAAATATTCCTATTTTCAATTTGTTCTTAGCAATAATCCTCAAAACAATGAAAATAAAAACTTCAGACAATTTGAATTTCCAGAAAAATCAATTAATTATGTTACATTTTTCAATGAAAGACTATCCAGTCATTTTTAATTAATTAATTTGTTTATTTATTTATTTTGTGGTACTGGGGGTTGAACCCAGGGACATTCTACTTCAAGCTATACCTCCAGTCCTATTTTTTAATTCTTTCTTTTGAAGCAGGGTCTCACTAAGTTTCAGAGGGCCTCACTAAGAAGCAATCCTCCTGTCTCAGCCTCCCAAGTATTGGATTACAAGTGTACACCACCATGTCTGGCCACAGCCATTTTAGAAAGTAAAGTAAGTTTGCTGGGCGTGATCCCCGCACTTGGGAGGCTGAGACAGGAGGATCGGAGGATCGCGCAGGTTCGTAGTCAGCTTCACTGGCTTAAGAGACCCTGTTTCCAAATAAATTTAAAAAATATAAAATAGGTCTGGGAATGTAACCCAGAGGTAGAAGGTCTTCCAGGAACCCCAGTACCACACACACACACACACACAAAATGCAATCCTGATGCAAAAACTAAGCATAAGTACAACAAAAATTTTAATCTCAAACTCATATACATAATGAAATAAAAATAATATAATTCTAGAGAAATTAACATTATTAAATAGAGGATACTTATAGTGTGATATTTAGCAAATTGATTTATACATCAAATGAACACCATATCAAGTATTGGTCATAGACATGTTAAAACAAAAAGCAAAGCATTAATTACAAAAATTTAAAAAATGCTAATATTTCCAGAAATTAAAATAAAATATGAAGCATCATATTATTCAGATTTTTTTCTTTTTTTGTGTGTGGTACTGGGGGTGGAACCCAGGGGCTTTTCTACCTCCAGGCTATACTCCGAGACCTATTTTCTATTTTATTTGGAAACAGGGTCTCACTAAGCTTCTGAGAGCCTCACTAATAGCTGAGGCTGGCTTTGAACCTGTGAAATCCTCCTGTCTCAGCCTCTCAAGTGCTGGGATTACAAGCATGCCACTCCGGGCTATTATTCAGATTTTTTTTTTTGGGGGGGTGGTACTGGGGATGGAACCCAGGGGCCTTCTACCTCCTGGCTACACTCCCAGACCTATTTCATATTTTTTTATTTGGAAACAGGGTCTCTTAAGCCAGTGGAGGCTGGCTTCAAACCTGTGCGATCCTCCTGTCTCAGCCTCCCAAGAGCAGGCAGTCCACCACACCCAGCTTATTTTTCATATTTTTTAAAAACTATTTTCTTATTTCAGTTTTCCAGAACACATATACATTATTCTTGGCAGTGTTGGGAATCAAGCCCAAGACAGACTCATCAAAAAATATGAGTGTTTAAGGGCAAAATTAAACAAAATATCCGAACTCAATCCTATTCAAAACATCCTGTAATCAGATAGAGCAGAAAAAATTAGAAGCATCTCAGTATCTACCCTAGAAATAAAAAAAATAATTTATCTTGAAACTCAATATTAAGATGTCTCATTAAAAGATAAACATAAACATTGTGCTGTAAAGTTGAGATGGTTTATGAAATACTAAAGGAAAATTTTAAGGTGGTGTGGACACTTTAATTCGAATTTCATTTATGTGGATAAAGGTCTTAAGGAAGCATAGAGAAATAGAAAATATTTTGCATTCCAGATATAGAAGTAAAAGATAATTTGATTAACTTTAATATTATTTATGTGTACTGTATGTAAATAACCTGGCAGTGTATCTTGAAATACAGGAATGGTCACAGTAAGATTCTACCATCAGTTTGACACTCCATTGTTACTAGTTAGTAGGAAATAGACTAAAATATGATTATGGTATATGTGATCTGGATGCCCAAATAAAATTTAAAAAGCCAGTTGTAATTGCTGGAGCTTAAAAAATCATAAAAAAAACCTGAAACTACATATGCTATTAGAAGAAAGACTACCACAGAGTGTCTGTTAGACCAGCGTTGGGGTGGGTGGAGGGTGCCATTACGCTCCTCATTTGATTCAAACACATCACTGACCCTGGCAAAACTGTTCAAGTTGGCTTCACTTTTTCTTCTGGTGCTAGAATAGTCTATGTTTAGAATTCTTAACTAACAAACAAATTAAAAAAGAAATAAGAATATATGTGTGTATGTACATGAACTACAGAATATAGACTGCCAGTTGTTTGAGAGAACTCACCCTCTTCACAGTTCAGAAATTTAGTGAAGTGTCCCTAATCTGTAGTTGGTAAAACAACTTCAAGGTACTTCTGCCACCTGGTGGGCAAATATATATATATGTATGTATATATATATATATGTATATATATACACACATATATATATATATATATATATTACAGACAGAAGAGTGCAACTGGAACTAAGATTTTCATTAAATACTTCCAGAATAATTATATGATAAACATTAACACCGGAGTTTAAGTTTAACATAATATTTGTGAATACAATATAAAACTAAAAATATATTTTATTTATTTACAAAAGGTAATTAAAAGATACATTCTGCCGTGCGAGGTGGCACACGCTTGTAATCCCCGCACTTGGGAGGCAGAGACAGGAGGATCGCACAGGTTCAAAGCCAGCCGTGCATGCTGGCTTAGGAGACCCTGTTTCCAAATAAAAAATGTAAAAACAGGTCTGGGAGTGTAGCCCGGAGGTAGAAGGGCTTCCAGGAACCCCAGTACCACCAAAAAAAAAAAAAATAGATACATTCTTAGAAACAATGAATTTGCTTTTTGATTTTTAGAGGGGACAATACAACCTTTAATTTTGTAGGACAATATCAATTTCTCATTTTGACCTTTCATGGGTTTTTTCCTTAGAGAAAGGTAAATATTTAAATTGTCTCTTTTTCCAAGTCTAATTATATATTAAATATTTTTAACTTTTTCACCTTTCATTCATTCTTACAACATTTTTCAATGTTTACGGTGTTTACCTCTTGGTATCGGCAACAAAAAATTATTTCAAGTTTTCAGATATTGTGAAAGTTAATATTAGTTGCCAACTTGACCGGATTGAGAGCTGCCTAGAAAATTGGTAAAGTACACGTCTGTGTGTGCCTGTGAGGGTGTTTCCAGGCACAATTTGCCCGTGGATTGGTGACCTGAGTGAGGGAGACCAGCCCTGACTGCAGGCAGCCCCATCTAATAGGATGGGAGCCTGGATGGCAGGAAAAGGTGAGAGAAGAAAGAAGCTCCTGTGTTCTGTGCACGCTGGACCCCTCTCGAGGAGGTGTATTTTTTAGTTGCTGCTGTCCCGATGGACATTAGACTCTAGATTCCTTAGCTTTTTGATACAGAACTTGCACCAGCGCCTCTCTGAGGGACTTTCAGACTCTGTGACTCAGATGGGTGCTGCATCAATTTTTCCTCTTGTTCTCAGGTTTTCAGCTTCTTGGACTGAACAGCTGCTGACTTCCCTGGCTTTCCAGCCAGCAGATGACCATTGTAGGACTGCTCAGCCTCTAATAGTGTAAGCAAATCTAATAAGTTCTTCTTGTAATTATATGTATCCTATTGGTTCTGTTCCTCTAGAGAACCCATTTTCTGTAATTAGAGATATTTTCTGTAATTGGTACAATGGCTCATGGATGGTCACATAAACATTAAACATCACCTGTCACTCCTATCTTAACCTCCTCTGCTAAACCTCTCCTCTCCTCTCCTCTCCTCTCCTCTCCTCTCCTCTCCTCTCCTCTCCTCTCCTCTCCCCTCCTCCTCCTCCTCCTCCTCCTCCTCCTCCTCCTCCTCCTCCTCTTATTCTTATTCTTTTATTCTTTTATTCTTATTCTTATTCTTATTCTTATTCTTATTCTTATTCTTATTCTTATTCTCTCTCTCTCTCTCTCTCTCTCTCTCTCTCTCATGGCACTGGGCATTGAACTCAGTGGCATTCTACCTCCAACTTACACCCCTAACCCTATTTTATTTGTATTTGGAAACAGGGTATCACTATGTTGATGAGAGTCTCTCTACTTGTGGAGACTATCCTCGATCCCGCAGTCTTCCTGTCTCAGCCAACCAGAATTACAAGCTTGCACCACTACACCTGGCTCAGGTGTTTCTTTGATGCTGACAAAGTACTTGTGTTGTAAACATGTAAATGAAATAAAAATTTAAATTTCAGAGCCCTTAAATTTTTATTTTAAAGATTCTTTACCCCATATTTATAGGATATATGCATCCTATACATTTCATTTCCTAGAGCAAAGCTTTAGTTGTCCCAAGTTTACTATAGCTATGTTTTTCATGGTTTCTAAGAAACCACATGAAATTATAGGGCTTTGGAGATAAATCAGACTGGAAGAGTTTAGTGAGAAGAGTCTTATTTAACATGAAGCCAAAAATATGTGATAGGGGCTACAACATTAATTACTGAGAATGGCTTTACTCCCAGCTTTGAAGAGGCGAGCTGAGGATGCTTTAGGACGAAGGGGCTTGCATTTCTCCAGATACAAAGAAGTTCCTCCTTCTGGAGTTTTAGAAGCTGAGAAGGACAGGAGCCTGAGACATAACCAAATGGAAGAAGAGAGGTGTTTGAAGCCTATGTCCTCAAGTGATTTTTAATGGGGTTGATGTTTCAGTGAATATGTCTCGGTTATTTGTATCAGGCTAAAAAAGAGAAAGAAACAACTATAAAAGTGGGCATACACTTATCATTGAGTGCTAAAATCAGATGAACCATTAACACTTATTTGTTTTATATTTAAGAAATTTTCTGCTCTGTTATCTTGTATTACAAACTTTTTAAAGGAGATATTTATATTCTCTGCTTCTAGTTCCTCTCCTCCATGATAAGCACATGTTTTATCATTCAAACAAAATGTTTTGAGTGAAAGAGTACTCTCAAAACAATAAGTTGTTATTATATAACTACTATAGAATAATAGTTACTATTACTATTATGCAATAATATAATGATAGTGAGGTCAGGACAACAGGCACACTGAGCCTTCAGGTATTCCAGGACCCAATCCCTCCTTTCCTTCTGCCCTAAACCTACTTCAGTCAGGTTTTATCCTCAACCATTACACTAAAACTATTTTTAGCAAAATATCACATTGCTAAATACAATCTTCCATTCTTCTTTCTGATTTTACCTGACCTACAGCAGTCCTGAGTACAGTGGACCACTCCTGCTCAGAATGCTTTGCTCAGTGGGCTTTAATGCACCACACTCCTTTCCCCTTTTTCATGAAGTATAAATAGATATTTATTTTGTTCTCCTGTGCTGGTTCCTCCTTTAATCCTAGATTCCAGGATTCAGACACTGGTTCTCTCCTTATTTGCTCCCACTCTCTTGGTGATCTCTTACGACCCTGGACTTTTAATCCCATTCATAAGTAGAAAGTTCTTATGCTCATCCTCTAAACATTAGGCTTTATATTCAACATCTACTTCACATCTCCACTTGGATTTTTTAGAAGACATCTGTCATCATTAACTTTTGTGTCAACTTAATGCTAGGGACTGAATCACGTCCATTCTAAATTTATATGTTATATGTTATAAGCCAGGCGTGGTGGCTCAGGCTTGTAATCCCAGCATTTGGGAGGCAGAGAATGGAGGATCTCAGTTAGAGGACAACCTCAGCTACTTAGTGAGGCCCTTTGGAACTCAGTAGGACCCTGTTTCAAAAATAAAAGACTAAAAAATAGGGCTGAGGGTGTAGCTCGGAAGTCAATGCCCCTGGGTTCCATCCCCAGACTGGCAATAAATCAATAAATAAAGTTATTAGGTGATTGCATTTAATCTGACATTTGTAAGAGTGTCTCGACAGCTATTGAATTAGACTTCAGATATAACTGCTGAGTCAAAGAACGTGACAGACATGGCCATTGTGATGAACTTAAGCTTCTTCACTGTCTAGGGGCTATTTCATTTATTGTACTTCATAAATATGCATGAATTTCCTATTTCTAGAACAAATAAAAGCTTTGTATTACTGATGATATGCAATGCCTTAAACAGTTCTTATCTGCAGGAGCAGATAATCCAACCTACTTTTTACTGAATGTATTCATCAGACAAATGTTTAGACTTTTGTTGTTTGTTTTTGTTTAAAGTATGCATATGTGTCTTTGTGTGTGTGTGTGTGTGTGTGTGTTGCTAGAGATTGAACCCAGGATCTTATGCACACTAGGCAAATACTCTGCTACAAAGTTATATCCCCAAACTAAGACATGTTTAGAACAATGAAACAAGCAACTCAGCCAACTTAGTGGTGCCCTGCTGAACACCAGTCACAGGCAGTGTTTACCCCAGCCCTCCAAGCCAGAGCTAAACTGTGATCTTAATTGATAACTGTTGTGCACCATTATTCTCACCATACAGTAATTAAATGTAATCTGCCTACCTGTGGTTAGTGACATTTTACATGCCTACGGATGTGACAAAGGCAGAGAATTTGAATCAGACCATGCAAAATATGAAAGCAGGACATTTTAAAAGAATCCTCTCTGCCTCATTATAATTTTTTCAGGACTATTTTTGTAGTGAATAAGGATACACGGTGCATGATTGGAGAGGGAACAGGCAAGAAATTTTGATATCATGAACGTTTTATTTGCTTACATCCATGTTTTAGAAAACTATAGCTGAAGACTGCAGAGGAAAAAAATGGAGAAATAAATTATTCAGAAATGAGGGAAACACACTGGAAATTATTATAAGAGAGATATTGAGAGATAATAAAAAGCTGAACTACTACAGAGAAAATTGAAATTGAGAGAAGCAACATGAAGAACAGGAGCTCATCAATGGATTTTAAGATCTCATTTTGAGCAGACTGCTGAGAGCTGAGGCACGAAAATGAAAGACAAAATGGAGAGTGGACGTGGATAAGGGGATGCTTCTCTTTTGAGAAACAGTGGAATGAGATCAGGCAACATCTACCATTCATTTACCCATTCTTCTACATATTTAAAAATCTGCAGGCATGCCAGGTAGTGTGGCTATAACTTGACCATATAGTGAGGCCCCACGACAAGCCCTGGTCATGGAAATTGCATTATGGTAGCAAACAGATCATGCATACAGACTTACAGAGAACGGCAATGGCCAAGCAGAAAACAGGTAATGTGATAGAGAATGGCTTTGAGCTCTATGGGTGTGAGGAAGGGTACAGAGGTGAGGCTACTTTTGTTAGGATGGACAAGAAAGATCTCTATGAGGCAGTGAAAGCGGAACATATGAGACAAGAGCAACAGTCCTAAGACAAAAGCCAGGTTGTCCTGCTGGAGAAACACAACAGGGGCCCGTGTGACTGGAGCAGGTAGAAAAGAGAGTGGTTGAAGTTGGGTTTGGAAAGGCCATAAAGAGTCCTGTGAATCTTGGTAAAGAGTCCCCATTTTATCCTAAGTATGGTGTTGAGTCATTGCAAGGTTTACCCGGATACAAGAATTATCTGATTTACATTTTTTAAAGATCACAATCACAGCAGGTTTTGATGTTATCATTAGCACTGGTTGTAAGAACTTGGGTTAAATTAACAACTGTTGGTATATGCAAGTGCTGCAGAGTATGGGCTTCCCCAGCTTGTATGTAAATATACATTTAGGAACTAAGCATAAGGGTCTTCAACATATTTCTGATGTTACCTGGAATTTTTTATTTTTTAAAGTTCTAAGGATAACTTCAAAATTCTCTCATTTTCTGCTCTCTCTTATTCTCTCTCTTATTCTCTCTCTCTCTCTCTCTCTCTCTCTCTCTCTCTCTCTCTCTCTCTCTCTCTCCTCTCTGTTACTAGTGCCCTATGTGCATGCTTGATGCCTACTGGGTAATCAGCCCTCACTGAGATCACTGTGTTCTGGGTCCCAGAGTCAACTGTCACTTTAGAACTTTTTCCACTAAGACCAGTAGGAGTTCAGAAAGCATGTTATTAAAGGTCCCTTCCAAGCCCTCCCTTCAGAGTAGAGCATTTTCTGATAAGAAAGTGTCATCCTAGCCAGACTCTTCCTAGGGAGCAGCTGGGCATCTCAGTCTTTGCATTTCCCACCTTAGCCCAGCACTGATCACACAGCTTTTGATAAAGGAAAGGAAAGGAAAGGAAAGGAAAGGAAAGGAAAGGAAAGGAAAGGAAAGGAATAAAGAAAAAAAGGCAGGCTTGGTGGTGCACACCTGTAATCCCAGTACTTCACAGGCTGAGACAGGAGGATCACAGGTTTAATAAGGCCAGTGATATTTTGTTTCAAAATAAAAAACATAAATGCTAGGGCTGTAGCTTAGAGGTAGAACACCCCTGAGTTCAATCCCTAGTGCCACAAAAAAGATGGAAGGATGAAAGGAAGGAAGGGAGGGAGGAGAGGAGAGGGGAAAGAGAAAAACTACCCATAACAACTCTGCTTCTAGTTACAATGGTGTATCTTAAGAAGTAACTACATTAGCTATAGGTATTGGAAATGTGAACAATACTAATAGAAATCAGGTCTTGTGGAAACAATACTGAATATAATATATCCAAAGTACACAAATCTTTGGGCTGAAATATAATGGAACAAAATGAGTAAACCCAAATCACCATGGATTATGGATTAACAAGAAACTCTGTGACAGGTAGAGACTTTCTTTTGGTTACCTGCTGTAAACTCAAGTCTGGAATAGAGTCCAGCACATAGGAAACACACACAAATATTTGTTTAATAAATAAATGTGCTGTCCAGGTTAGAAAAAAGGAAGAACTACAATTTTTTCTTCTACTAGAAGTTGATTCCATTAAAAAAAAAAAACTCATTCTAATTCTAGAGCTAAAGAAAACATCTCTTATGCAGCTGTAAGTAATTTATTTTATGTAGACCAATGCCAAATAGTGATATTTTAATCCCATTAGGGATAGAGAACAGAACGCAAATTGTTCTTTCTCCCATGACTTGAGCCGTCATTCACGCGCCCTGTCGCTCTGTAATACAAGAGACGCTCCGTGTATCTGCCTGACATCTGGTTCTCTCCAGGGAAATAAACTTATTTAGCTAGTTTAATATTTCTTTGGTGAACTATTAGTGACTAGCTGGTTCTCAGAGATAGTATTCTGTAGCTCTGTGGATACTTCCTCTCAGTGATGTGAAGACAGATTTTAAACGGGGGGGGGGGCTCACATTCTGTCTAACACGGGGAAACATTTCAAGTAGCATAATGGAACAATCAGATATTATCTATGGCAACATACTTTCTCAAACAGGAATTCACTCAGTTCGGTTCCATAAATATTTATTTGGAGACTGCTACGTGCTAGGCAACATGATGGACACTGGCCGCACAGAATCCAAAGGAACAGAGCTCATCCAAGGATTTCAGCCGGCGATGGACTCAGTTTCTGAAGACTTGTATTTGTATTCATTACTTAACAAATGCTTATTAAAACTGGATAAATAATATTAATTATTATTATTTACTATATTAAATATTAATATTCATTCTTTAATAAAGAGCCCATTTTTCCAACTCTCTCCTCAAAATAAGATAACAGATTCTTCCCACTGGGGAGGTCATGGTGTTCTATAAGAAATTTCATGATTTCAAATGTCTTTCTGAGCTGGGCATGGTGGCCCATGCCTGTAATCTCCGTACTTGGGAGGCTGAGACAAGAGGATTACGGGTTCAAAGCTAATCTCAGCAATTTAGCAAGCTCTTTCAAAACAAAAAAGGGCTGAAATGTAGTTCTGGGGTAAAATGCCCCTAGATTAATCCCCAGTACCAAAAATAAATAAATGAAATGTCTTCTGTTTTGGAACTAGTTAAAAAATGTAAGGAAAGAAAACCATGTCTTTCGGAACATTATTATGTACCAGAAACATTCAAGGGTGTATTCCTAACAGCCTTCCTTTCTCTCTCTCTTTTTTTCTTATGGTACTGGAGATTAAACCGAAGGGCATTTTACCTCCCAGCTACATTGCATCCCTTTATATTTTTTGTTCTGAAACAGGTTTCACTAGTTCCTGAGGGTCTCACTAAGTTATCGTACACTGGCCTCAAACCCGTGGTCCTCCTATCTCAGTCTCCCAAGTACTGAGATTACAAGTGTGTGCCAGCACGCCCGGCCCCTAGCATCCTTTCTAAATAGCTTCCATCCCTGCTCCTCACCTCACCCTGCTCACTTCTTTTTCCATCTTGCTTTATTTTCTCCATCCACTAACCCCACCTACCCTTGTCAGTGCTCTAGCCCCCGCTCTGAGAAGAAGCTGGCACACAATAGGTTTGGGGTAGTCATCGCATAAATTAGTGAAAGGTAGTAATTCTAATTTTACAAATGAGATCAAGACTTATAACAATTTTAATTATTTAAAAATTTCCCATGATAGTCTGCAAATCTGAAGTCACAAATCTGGGATTTAAACACAGGTGTGAGGGGTCGGGGTACAGTGGCACACATCTGTAATCCCATTCAAGGCCAGTCTAGGCAATTTGGCAAGACGCTGTCTCAAGATAAAATAAAAAGGGCTGGAGCTTTGTAGTAGCTTCCACTGGGTTCAATGCCCAATACCACAATACATACATATATACATACATATATGCCATCCTAGGTGTTTCCATATTCTTTCCACATCACCTCTAAATGCATATTTCTTTACAGAAATCTGTCCTTTATTTCTTTACAGAGCTATCAGTCTCTCCATTTGTCAAACACTGTTATGTGAGGAACACTGGGCAGGGACTTTAGGAAAAGTTCTTGCTTTCAAGAATCTTAAGTCTATTAGAAAGAAAGTATCTGGACACTGACTACAGGTATGAGGCTGCGTTGAGGGATGGAAGGAACCCTGGGGGGCAGTAAGTAGAGGAGAAGTGGTGGCGAGGGGCACGCTCACCCGGCGGGGTCTGTTGTTTGTTTAATACAGTGAATGATTCTTCAAAATGAAGAGCTGAGGTGCAACCACGCTCTCTCCCAGATTTGAGTCTGAGTCCCTGTTGGCATTTAGTACTAACAGCCAGTAGATTCTCCCTCTTTGAGCAGAGGGGAGGTGATGGAAGGTGGCAGAAGAAGGCACAGTTGGAGGGAGTTTGGAGAGTTTGTGGGTTTACAAACTCACAAAATCAAGGAAAAAGAAAAAACTTGTAGGAATTGAGGTCGGTTTTGCCCCGAAGAGAGAAAAAGTGTAGAGATTTGGGCGGAAAGAAGTTTGTTCAATACTTGAAATTTCCTGCAATCGAAGGGCTGTTGTCTCTTCGTGTATAAGAGGGTTTAGATTTATTCTCTGGGGTTCCAAATCGTGGAACCAAAGGCCCGATAGAAACACGTATCTACTCAATATAATAAGTTTGAAATGGGCAGCGAGAGCTGTTTCAGGAGGCGGTGAGCCTGCGCGCCTGGAGTTTTCAAACAGAGCCAGGCCTTTCCCCGAGGAATCCGCCTCCGGGGGCCTGGTCTCTGGTCCTGGGTCGGCGTCGGGGCGGGGCGGGGACAGGAGCGGAGTGCGCGAGCGCTGGAGGTCCCAGTGCGCATCCCTGGCTCCCCAGGCCAGGGCCGGGCGGACTGGACCGAGAACTCGCTTCGGCTGGGCCCCTGGTGCGAGTGCGGGCGTGGGAACTGCGAGCAGCATGCTCCGGGCGGTCAGGAGCCTGCTGAGCCTCCACCTGGGGTGCGGGGTCCGCTGCGCCCCCCGCGCGTTTCTGGCAGCAGCGCGGGTGCAGGTGTCGGCTGTCCAGCCCCGCGGTCCCTTCCTTTACTCCAGTGGCCGGGCAGACAGCGGCCCAGCGCCCCAGAGTCAAGGTGAGCCAGGGTTAGGGCGGGAATAGGCTGGAGATGGAGGGGACCAGAGATGGAGGGGACCACGAAAGGACCGGCGAAGGCCCCGGGAGCCTTGGCTCTGTCGGCCCTCCGGGTTTATCTTTGTCTTTCGCTGCAGGGAAGATTCACAGGGTTCCTGACCAGCACACGCCTTCGCAGTTCGACAAGAAAATACTGCTGTGGACCGGGCGTTTCAAATCCATGGAGGAGATCCCGCCTCGGGTCCCGTAAGTGTGGCGGGTGTTGCGCTGGGAGAGTGGAGTCCGAGCTACGCGGAATGCAGGGTCCACTGTCCACCGCTGCGCACTTGGGATAAACGCAGCTTCAGTGTCCGCCCCCACCCCACAGTTTTCCCCAATAACATCTTCTGCCAGAACGGATAGCGGGCCGCTACTTTTATGGGGGAGATTGTAGAAGTTGTAGATCCCAGAAGTTCTTTCCATCGTCGCCCACAAGGTGGTCCCCAGGAAGCCCCGAGCCTGGGAGGCAGTGGAGCCCCTAGTTCAAACAGAAGGCGCAGTCCTAACCTGAACGCCGGTGGCTGTAGGGCCGCCAGAGATGGGGAGGCCCTGGACATCCAGTCCACGCAGGGAAAGAAGGGGTCTTCTGGTCGTGGCTCATGAGGCTGCTGTTGGCTCTCTGGGAAGAAACCTGTCCCGTGTAGCCTCCTCTTATGGGGTAGGAGATACCCGGCGGACAGAATTTCCTAGCCCTCTTAGTAACAGGTTTACTGGGGTTGGGATCCTGGGAGCATCTGCTGGTGAGCATCTATTTATCATTCTAATCACCAAACCAAGGTAAGTAATAAAACTCAAGCTAGCAACTTCCTGGCCAGGGTACTTTAGCTTGTTAAAGGGCTGGGGCAGGGGCGGGGGCGTGGAGGCCACAGGGCTGGGCGTGGTGGCGCACACTTGTAATCCCAGCATTCTGGAGGCTGAGACCTGAGAGTCCGGTTAGTGGACAGCCTTAGCTACTTAGCAAGGCCAGTCTCAACTCAGCGAGACCCTGTTGCAAAAATAAAAAGACTAAAAAGTAGGGCTGGGGGTGTCGCTCAGAGGTACAATGCCCCTGGGTTCCATCCCCAGTACAGAAAATAAAAATTATAATAATAAGTAACCTTTTTCAAAACAAAACGCCCCTTCGTTCTATTGTTTGTGTGTGTGCCAAACCCCAAGAACTTCACAACACTTTTACAAGAGTGGGTAAAAAGAGAAACTAAGAACATTAATCTAGTTTTATAAAGGGATCATAACAAAATAGAAAGACTAAAATCACAATGTTTGAAAGCACTTTAGATGTTGTAAATAGTATAGTTCTACAATGTAATGAACGCCTATTGCACAGATAACCAGACTTGGCCCTACATCTTTTCCATCACCTGCAGTTCTGCTGCTTCTTAGTTTGCCAGTTACTAAAGGCACCTCAAATAACGAGAGAGGAAAAAAAAAGAAAACATGTGGAACATGTACGCTCAATAATGCATTCTGAAGCAGTTTGTTCCTTTCTTGAGCAAGAGTTATTTAATATGGAATGGACATAACATTTGGAATAACGGGCTTTTGAAATTCATTTCCTCATATATTTGCCTAAGTTTTTAATATTATATTTATTTATTTGTTTGGTGGTACTGGTGTTCCTGGAAACCCTTCTACCTCTGGGCTATACTCCCAGACCTATTTTATGTTTTTATTTGGAAACAGGGTCTCTTAAGCCAGCGAGTCTGGCTTCGAACCTGAGTGATCCTCCCGTCTCTGCAATCCCAAGCCCGGCGATTACAAGTGTGCGCCACCACGCCCGGCAGTTTTTAATATTATAAAACAAACTTTGTGTTTTTTGAGATTTGTGCATGCCAAGCTACAAACAGTTGAAAGCATGATTTAACCTCAAAAGTCTTCCTCAGCACAAGCTCTGATTAATAAATTTTGCTTGATATCAGATTATTTAGTACTTTAAAGGTCAAATTGAGGACCAAAAAGTACACGAACAACAAAAACTAAAACACCACATTCAATTTGTTTGGATTTTGCTACCTAGTACTATAATTGTAATCAAGAGTGTAAAGAACTAGCAGAATTATAAATTGTCAAGAGATCCTCTGCCCAATACTGCATTAATAGAGCTGTAAGTGGGAAGAAAAGCATTTTACAGAAGTAATTTAATTTCCTTAGGCTTATTATAAACAGGAGTATTATAAACAAGAACATTTGACAAAATGGCAATTAAAAGCTTCATTGGTTTTGAATGGGAAACAGGAAAGTATTCTAATGCTTTTATTTTTATTATTTTATAATCTTTTTTCAAAACATTACTATTTAGGAGAGATCTTTCTGCTAAGCTGTTAGATTTGTCAGGTAAAAAGCCTTCACTTTTTTGTGCTTAGTGGATGTATAATTAAGTGATCTATAATTTTTGTACCATACACTAATCCTATTTAATAATAACTAAGTTTTCTTGTTTTTTTTTTTTTTCAGTGCTAAACTAATTTGACATAACAGATCAAAGCCAGATGGTTAGGTAAAGTGATTAGATCTTTTAGGTTCCTTCTGGTATAAAAAGCAACAAATGTAATAATGCTCCCTAGACACTAATTGAATCTTTGAAATTAACATCTCAAAACAGATTATTCTGCCTAAAATCTAAGGAAGAAGCTAGTTTTTGGTTTTTTAAATAGTAGAAAAGTTTTGCCGGGTGTGGTGGCACAAGCTTGTAATCCCAGTGCTTGGGAGGCTGAGACAGGAGGATCGCACAGGTTTAAAGCCAGCCTCAGCTACTTAGTGAGGCTCTCAGCAACTTAGTGAGACCCTGTTTCCAAATAAAATATAAAATAGGTCTGGGAGTATAGTCCGGAGGTAGAAAAGCCCCTGGGTTCCATCCCCAGTGCCACACACACATACAAAAAAAAAAAAAAATAGTAGAAAAGTTTTTAAAAAGTTTATTATTGTTAAGAGCAAATGCAACTTGTCTTTCTGAAAAGTTTTAAACTGTAAGAAGAGTTTGGTGGGGCAGTAAAAAATAAAGTGTACAAATGAGCTTTTAAAATAATCCATCCAAACCAGGCATTGTGGTACATATTTGTAATCCCAGTACTCGAAAGTTTGAGACAGAAGAATCACAAGTTTGAGGCTGGCCTCAGCAATTTAGTGCAAGCCCTGTTTCAAAATAAAATATAAAATAGGACTGAGAATGTAGCTCAAAGATAGAATACCCCTGGATCCAACCCCCATATAAACTAAAAAAATCCATTCAAACCGCAAAACAAAGTCTGCTTAACGAAGAAGCTAAATGAATATGAGTCATATGCATAGGCTTGAACTTACCTACTCCCCTTTCAATTAGTGAATAAAAAACATAGTCAGGCCATAATATGTCATAGTCATGTTCTTAGCAATTAGAAACTAAATATACCTACCCTGTGGTTTCATAGAGGTCAAAGTTACTTTAAGATATGAACCAATACCTGTTCATTTGAACTTGGTAAGAGAAATGGGCTAGCAGGTGAAAGACATTTTGCTTTCAGGGAGAAATTGGACTATCAATGTAACAAACCACCATTATCATGCCTGTCAGAAAACTACATTACTTTGATAATTAACAAAATACACATTTTGATTTAGGCCTGAAATGATAGATGCTGCAAGAAACAAAGCCCGAGTGAAAGCTTGCTACATAATGATTGGACTCACGATTATTGCCTGCTTTGCTGTGATAGCCTCAGCCAAAAGGGTGAGTATTAACTCTATAGTAAAGATAGACTTGTGGAGGGCTGGGGTTATGGCTTTTTGGTAGAGTGCTTTCCTAGCATGTGTGAAGCCCTGGGTTCAATCCTATGGGGGCGGGGGATAGACTTGTACACTTTAAGCAATGTTATGGACCTTGTGTGTGGATGTTGCTGGTGTTCAAATCCATGACCTCATGAACGATGTGTTCTAACATAGAGCTACATCCTTAGTCTATAGCTATTGTTTAAGAACAAATCTGCTTTTGAGGTCTTTTGCCACCCACATATATCTATCATACTGGAAACAAATTTATACATGGAAGTTTGAGTCAACAAATTAACTATGTATCCAAGAGGGAAAGATATATTTTATCTACTTGCAAAATAAAAAAAATCTGCACAGAAATTTGTGTGAAAGTTTTTCAGACCCGATCATTTTAATTAACTTGCATAGACTTAGAAAAGTGATTGCCAAGGTCATCTAGATCATTTGCATCCTGTTCATGAGCCCTTTCTCACCATATCCAGTGTATGGCTTCTGTTTAATACCTCTGGAGAGGATTTTAGGAGCTGACACCTTGCAAATTTTTTCTGCCTCCCCAAATCCTGCCTTCTGTTGGTCACTTTTTACCACCAGTAACAGACCCATCGATACTGGGATACGTGATGTAGCTGAGTCTTCCCTTCTTCAGTTTTAGCTTCTCTGTATCTGACAACCTCCATCTTGGACTCTCTTGGATGCACTCCAGTTTATGAAGTTCTCTTTTCATTGTGTCATCTGAAACTCCCATTAGAGCCGGGCGTGGTGACGCACGCTTGTAATCCCTGCGCTTGGGAGGCTGAGACAGGAGGATCGCGCAGGTTCGAAGCCAGCCTCAGCTACTTAGTGAGGCTCTCGGAACATAGTGAGACCCTGTTTCCAAATAAAGTCTAAAAAATAGGTCTGGGAGTATAGCCCAGAGGTAGAAAGCCCCTGGGTTCCACCCCCAGTGCCGCAAAAAAAAAAAAAAAACCCTCCCATTAGAGCCAGAACATATCTTCCTCACTCTCTGAACATATTTAGCCAATCACCATCCTGTATTATTATTATTATTATTATTATTATTATTATTATTATGTTATTATTATTTTACTAGAGATCAAACCTAAGGGCATTCTACCTTTGAGCTAAATCCCCAGCCTTTTTTATTGTTTGGTTTGATACAGGTTCTTTCTACTTTACTCAGAATATCACCAAGTTGCTGAGGCTGGTCTTGAGTCTATAATCCTCCTGTCGCAGCCTCTTAAGTACTGGGATTACAGATTTATTCAACTAGCTGAGACTAGCGTTACTCTTTACTCCTCAGTCTCAAATGATCAGAGCTAATTTCATACAGGAACTGGGACCCCTACACCTGCTAATGTTACATAAATGTCCATTTATTCCTATTAGAGATAATCTTTGAAAATTATTCTCATCAAATGGGACACTTCAGAGATACACTTACTGGGCCAAATACTCACATACGTAAAGAAAGAAACTCATTCCTTGTTTTCATTGTACTAAACTGGCGGTTATCTAGTTTCTAGGATTCTTTTGATAGTATACACCTTCTATAACAAAAATAGGAGCATTAATTTTTTTCCTTCCAGATAAATGTCTACTTTCCTTGCCAGTTCTTTGGTCTGGTGAGAAGTTTTCTCTTTTTCCTGATTTCTTTAGCTTACTATAAGTGGCTCAGTCCACACCCAAGATCCAAATCCTAGACTTAGGCACCCTTTGTGTATAGGCTCTCAGCCCATAGCTAGTAAGGCCGGTATTTTTCCCAAATGCCCTGATTGAAATCATTTTCATCACTATGGTTTCAGTCTCTCCTATTCATGCCTTGAGTTACTTTCATTTCTACTGAGGATTTCCTTTTTATTTTGGGCAAAAGTATTTGAAAATACTTTTAAATTTTATCCAACAAACATAACTATCTGTACCAAGAGATGGGGGCACATTTTTGACACGAGCTGTCCTATTGGCTAGAAGGCTAGCAACTTTAGTAATTTTTTTCCATACCAGAAAATCATTTTTTTTGAAAACTATTTGTGACAGGTGTTTTAAGTTACTTTTTCTTTGTATAAAATCTCTTGTAAATACGTCTAACTAGAATACAAATTCTTCTGGAGGGTCGCAATACTTAGTTCTGAATTTTTTTGCAGGCTGTAGAACGACATGAATCCTTAACCAGTTGGAACCTGGCAAAGAAAGCTAAGTGGCGTGAAGAGGCTGCACTGGCTGCACAAGCTAAGACTAAATGACATTCTGAGTGACAAAGTGCTCCCTCAAACACCACCACTATTACCTGCAACAATAAAACAGAAATGAAATAGAATAAATGAAAATTTTGCCATGGTTTTGTTCTGATAACAAGAAACACAATGCCTTTTTATTTCTATTTTTAGTTTACCACCCATTCAAAAAAGTATTTAAAACTATATATGCACTTGTGTAACCACAGTATCAACAGTACCTCAGAAGACTTTTTGGTCTCAAGTCTTTAGTCCCCAATGATATATGTTTTGATTTTGATTTTCAGCACCATAGACTGTTTTTGCCCATTTTTTTTAAACTTGTATAGTTGGAATCACACAGTATGCACTTATGTGGATTTTTTTTTAACACTGTTGTAAGATTCTTCCATAAAGTATGTAGCTCATCCTTTTTTTTTTTTTTTTTTTTTTTTGGTCACTGGGGATAGTAAGAGAAAATGAGCACTTTGTGTACGGCATTAAAATTAGGCTGAACAAAATCATTAAAAGCTCTTTAAAGTCAAGATGTCAGAGGTCTTTAAAGTTGTTTGAATAAGCCTTAACTTAGTTTTTTAAGTTGTATATCTCACCCTCACATGTTATTTGTTCTGGTACTGAAGCCTGAACCCAGGGGCATTCTACTTCTGGGCTACCTCGCCAGCCCTTATTTTTGTTTTGAAACAGTCTTGCTAGATTGCTGAGACTCTCATTAAGTTGCTAAGGTTGGTCTTGAGCCTGTAAGCCTCCTGTCTCAGCCTCTCAAATACTGAGATTACAGCTGTGTGCTACCCTAAGCCAGTTTTCACATATTCTTAACATGGCATCTATATATTTTTAAATCATGTCAATTTTTAGCTTCACAAAGTATCTTTCTTAGAAAAGATACATCACTGGCAATCAGAGAGATGCAAATCAAAACTACCCTGAGATTTCACCTAACTCCAACTAGAATGGCCATCATTCAAAACACAAACAACAGATGCTGGCGAGGATGTGAAGTGGGAACTCTAAGACATTGTTGGTGGGATTGCAAATTAGTGCAACCACTTTGGAAAACAGTATGGAGAATCCTCAGAAGAATGGGAACAAATCTACCATTTGATCCAGCAATACCACTGTTGGGTATCTACCCAAAAGAAAAGAAACCAAACTACCAAACTAATGCATGTGTATCTATGTTCATAGCTGCACAATTCACCATAGCCAAACTATGGAACCAGCCAAGATGTCCATCAACAGATGAATGGATTACAAAACTGTGGGATATGTACACAATGGAATTTTACTCAGCCATCAAAAAAAACTCAATTACATCATTTTCAGGGAAATGGGTGGAACTGGAGGACATTATGCTAAGTGAGATTAGTCAGTCACAAAGAATAAGAAATCAGATGCTTTCCCTAATATGTGAGAGTTAGGGAGAAAAGAGGAGCAAACAAGACAACCTAAAGGAGGAGAAATGAGGGGGGAAGAGGAAAATCTCTAAAGCTCACAATGTACTTAAACATATCGAAGTCAATCACTAAGCCAAGCAAGGGAGAGAGGGACGGGGAGGGAATGGGGTGGGATTTGGGTAGGGGTAAAATCAGCGATGAGTACATGTTTGTACACACAAGTTTTTTACCCCAATAAGTTGTATGAATATAATGCACCAATAAAAAAAAATTAAAAAAAAAGAAAAGATACAATACTGCCGGGAATGGTGGCACATGCTTGTAATTCACCTTGTGAATTACAAGGGGTTTCTTCATAAGCTGGGAGAAATCATACTGTTCCTGGCCATGTATGAACTCTTAAGACCATTTTCCCTGGTCCTGGTGGTCTTGGGCTGTGGTCGGTCTAACTGGATACTCAAGGGTCACTGCCTAGCTGCCAAGTGTACAACTCTGTCCTGAGAACTCTGCTTGGTCCCCCAGCGTCCCACACTCACTTCCAGGCTCTCCCTGGGTGTCCCCTTCATGCTCTGCAGTCTTAGAAACCCCTAGAAAGGAAAATGATGCAATCACAGGCTCAACTAATTTTCCTTTCTTTCACAAACCACCTCCCTTTACCTACTGCTTACTGTTTGTTTAATATTTTTGTCTGGTATTTTAGTTGCTTCAAGCTAGAGAAAAAATCTTGTCATTATTCTATTTTGGCCAGAAGCAGCAGGTGACATACGCAAACATAATGTTCTTTAAAAGAATCTTTGTCAAATGTAAACTTATATCTCTTTTATCATTTCTGAAATTATTTTGTGCCTTTTTAAACTGACTTGACAAATTTAGTTTTATCAATCTTTATATCTTTTTATGATTTCACTGGTTTTGGCCTTTTAAATTTTATTATTTCCAATCTTCTATTCTCTTTGAATTTTCTCTATAGCTATTTTCTCCCTTTGTAATATTTAAAACATCTGTATTGTATCTTTTCTTTTCTTTTCTTTTCTTTTTTGTTGGTACTGGGGTTCCTGGAAGCACTTCTACCTCCGGGCTACACTCCCAGACCTATTTTATATTTTTGAAACAGGGTCTCTTAAGCCAGCGCGGCTGGCTTCGAACCTGCGCGATCCTCCTGTCTCTGCCTCCCGAGTGCGGGGATTACAAGCGTGCGCCACCACGCCCGGCTCACAAGTATTTTTTAATGATTCCATTTTATCACATTTAGTGGTTTTATAAAGTAGATGGAATGTTAACCAAGGATGGCATCTGCTTTTATTCCCTGTTAAGAATACAAAAATCAAGAAAACAAAGAGACACATTAAATTCAATTGTAAAATAGTATTTATTATTTTAATATAGTGATGTAACATTTTGTAATATTGCATACAGCTCAAATATTGGTTTACTTAGTTAGGTAAGAATATTCTCCTTTCATCCCATTTCCCAATCAGAATTTAAAGATACACTATCCTTTTAGAGTCCTATTATATTGGGCTCACATGTTTAACATTTTATAAAACGCTATGAGCCAAAATAAATAATTAGCAACAGTTTAATTTCACAGCTTCACAATTAAGCAATCAGTAGATTGCTGAATTTAAGAGCAACAAAAATCCCTTAAGACTTTTTTATATTTGCCTTTTCCATTATGCTTCTTCTTAAGAAAAAATACAAGGCAAAGGTAATAAATGTTTTTAGTCTTTCACACAACAAATTAACCTTAAACTGCAAGTAGGATTCACAATTACCAAATAATAGGTTATTTCTGCGCCAGCAGATTTTATTATTTTCTTTCTTGTTCTGGTGCTACCAATAGGTGAATAAATTACACTAAAAATTAAGGACACAAGAATTAAGTTAGAATACCTTTAAAAATAAAATTTATAGTAAAAAAAAACATCCAGGCCAAGTACTTATAAATATAAAATAAGTAAGCATGATTGCATAGATTAACTAGAAATTCAAATCTGGACAAAATAAACACCATGCTTAATTTTTACTTAATTAAATGTAATGTACTCTTTGAAGTATTTTCTTGGTATTTGCATTAATGTTGCATGCAAACTACTTTATATTTTTATTTCACCTGGCACAATTTTTCTTGAAAGTAGATTTAATAACTCTTAATAAAAGCAAGTTAAAAATAATTTTTCCTCAAGGAACAATTAAGATTAATAAACACATATTTTGGAGAATTTCAAATGATATACTTGAAAAGAGTAGACATTTTTAATAAATTTTAAAAACAACCTATCTCTTAGTCTTGGTCCAAAAAACTCATCGGCATACCTAGAGCTGGTTCAGTATTCTTTGCAAATCTAACCAAATTAATTACCCAGGTAACATATCCAATAAATCAAAATATAAGTTTGTATTTAAATGCTTAAAGTACAGTCATATTCAGTAGAGATATAACATTAGTTTTATTGGCAAAAATTTTTATTGGCAAAAATGACCTTGACAGGTCATTCTGTGTGCTTGAATGTGTGCGTACATACATACATACATGCACACATACACACATGTGTTATCTTATTTTTTCTTTCTGTAAGAACTATTTTTTTTAAAGACTTGGTTCAGAGATTTTATTATAGTGACTATGGGGTCCTCAAAAGCAGGCACAGCTGGTTAGTTTATAAGTTATGTTGCATTATTAAATTCAATTAATTAGAAAGAGCAGAATACCCTGTCACCTGATGCTTAGAACCATCAACACCGCAAAACAATATTTATCTGAAAGGTTTACCATCAATTTGGTAATCTTTAATATAACTACCCTGTTTTTGAACATATATAATGAAAAAAAAAACTTCTTATACTCAACTATTTAACTTCCATTCCAATAAAAATGGCACAGATACTATCTTCTACTTACAGTATAAAAAAGGATTGGCAGATGCAGTTAGCATTACAGACATCATTTAAACCTGGATTTTATAGCTGTAGGTTTTAAGTGTCTTGCCAAAAGCTTAGTTTCATGATATATAATTTACAAAGTGTCATACTATTTAAAAGTACTCCTATATACATTTTCCTCTTGAAACATGCCTCTGGTTTCCAGCAGAAACATTATAAATGCTATCATAAATGAAATCTTTCTTTACAGAATAGACTATGAATTGTATCAAAATCACTTTAGTTCCCACCTTAAAAGAGTTTTAAATTAGGTTTTAAATAAGTATTCTAGGTACATAATTGGAAATATACATAGCCTGCATATAACTATAAATTAAAAGACTGAGTTCAACAGTACCACATCTGCTTAGAAAACTTTTTCAAAGCACTGTACTTTGAGAGTAACACAGACACACACACATATATATGTAAATATATATATATATATATAATTTTTCTATTGAAACCTTCCTTTTAAACATTTAGAGCTTGAAGAGGTTTTTGCTGTTAATTTATTAACATACACATTATATTGACCAATCTGACACAAATGTAATCTAATACATGTTCCATAATGAGCAGCAGTATGACCTTCTAAGTATTACCAAAAGTTCCTTGTACAGATTCCAACCATATTAAAGAATTCTTCAAAATGTTCTTTAATATCATCACTTATTGTTCAAACATTAAAAGTATTTAGTAAAATCTAATACATAACAAGGTGATTTCTTCAGGATACTTTTGTCATTCAAATACTTAATTTTCATCATTAAACAGAGAATACATTTTCAATCATTGCTCTGAAAAGTCAGAGAAATAATTACAGTATTATTTTAGGTATGCAGCACTACTTTAGATTCATAACGGTGTCTCTGTCATGATGCTCTTTAAAATGAAGAGTGAAAAAATAATAAAACACTTTAAAAATGTTAGCATATTTGGTTGAAATACAAAATATACTAGTATAATAGCAATTTATGTTATTTAAACACAAATATTTTAGTGTTTTGTACTTTTTAATGTGTTCAACATGAAGAATAGCTTCTCTTCACAATTGCCACATTTTAATTATCAGTATATTTCTTCTGTTTTATAAATAAATTTTAGATATTCTGTTGCAATATTTTTTGCAAAGTATAACCTACAGCACAGTGATCTATAACTTAAGGTAATAAGTATCTTCACATTCTAATTTAGCTTTAAAGGATTTCATCTTCTGAAGCGTCTTCTTTTTCTTTTTGCTTCAAGATAGAGGTAGATTTGGTAGAGAGTGGGTGTGTCGGACTTCCTGCCAAAATGCAATTATCAGTAGCTGTCCTGCTATTTATTATGCATTTTGCAAGAATATTGAAAAAAATTCAGAACCACTATGTAACACTTCAAAGTTCTCCTTTTCAAGCTTCAGTTAAATAATTGCATAATATATTTAATTGTCCATAGATATAAAAATTCAAACAAAAGAAGACATAAATATAGCCATACTAAAAAAAAAAAACTTTTAACAAAGGGTTGCATCTGAATGGACACGTAGGTTTCAATTTGCTTTTAAAAGTGTGTCTAATTCTTTTTGTTCTTCAACAGCAAAGAAGACACATCTCAAACTACCCTTTAGATCTTAACTTTTTTTCTTCACCTAGTTAAAGTTGAAACCCTTCCATTGGTGCCTCCTGCTGCTGAAATACAAACTGTTGTTGGTTTTCATCCACCTGAGGTACAATGCTGGGGTCATCTTCTTCAACACCAAAATAATGTTCAATCAGATCAAAAGCCTTTTGGTAAATTTCTTGATTTTCATGGCTTTGTAGAAACTCAATTTTATCCAGACCTATTATATAAAGCATATACCAAAAAAATTATTTTAAAGTTTCAGTGTATAGTTCAATCAAAACAGTAAATCAACAGCATCCATGACTCCACTGCCAATAAGACTGCTAATTTTTGCACATGTTGACAGCCAACACTTAGGCCTTATTCTTCAAGAATGAGAATATGGAGCTGTATAAAGACTGCAACCTGAGCATAAAAGATAGACACTAACCATCCTGATAGCTGTATAAGCTCAGTCAAATAAGTTCAATTTTTGTGTACTTGAGTTTCTCAATTAAAAACGATAGTTTTTATAATTAACTCAATAGATGCTTTCCAAATTATGCTAAACAACAAATCATATTACAGGAACAAACCAAATGCACTGAACCAGAGGTTATGGGTGTCATATGATTTACCAAAAATAAAATCTATAAATGAAACTGAAAAACCTCATTTTGAAAGGTTGAGGAGAATCTACAACATCCTACTTTATTGCATACAAGAAAAGATTCTACACATAAATATGAGTAGTACTGGAATATTTTTCATTTATATATAAGCCACTTCAATTGTATTACTGTAAAAAGAAAGAATATGCAAAGTAGTCATATTCAAACACAATTACAGAATAGCCCAGACTCTAGCATAACTGGGGTTCAAAATAATGATTGTAGTTAAAAAGAATTCTTAAATCAGTGATTACTATCTCCTATTTATATAATATTTTAAACAGTGACATTATGTAATTTTAAATAAAGGCAATCTGACATCCCAGACTTCACTTAAAAATCATAAATACTTGACTCAGCATAATAATCAGGGGGCTTAGTAGAGAAAAGTGAGTATTAACATAAAGGAAAAGAAAAACATCAATTTAAATCAATACCTATTATAAAATTAATACCATCAATCATGTAAAATATTTTAAGAATCCAATCAGAAAAATATGGCCAATACAATTTTTATCAAATCTCCAGGGGATAATGACTTTATAAATGCTTTCAAATAGCAGATCAACTGAGTCATTTATGAAATATAAATGAACATAATTTGCTTTATTAAAGTGAAAAAATAAAAACACTGGCAGAAAAGCTGTTTCAAAATAAACTATAAAACAAAATCAATTTATACTTTTATAAAACTCAATTTGTTGAGTAGATAAGAGATAATAAATGTACAATTTTGAAGAGGAAATACACTAAAACATAAAAAATACCTCACTCTCTATATGAAATAGGCTAAGAAATGCACATAAAAGCAACTTGGTGATACCATTTTGCATCTACTAAATCACTAAGTCAATAAAGCAAGCATGAGATTGTGAAGTACATTCACATAAAGCCAGTGACACCGTTAAGTAACAGGCCTTTGGAAAGCAAATAAGACGACCTGTCAAGAGCTGGAAGCTTATAGATATGACTCAGCAAATGCACTACTGAAAATTTAGCTTAAGATACTAACTCAAGAGAAAAACCAAATTTATATGTAGACAGATGCTTATTTTGCCATCTAGAGAGAGTATTATAGAAATTGGAAACAAGCTAATGGCCAACTACAAGTGACTGTACACAATATAGATATTAGAATCACAACAATTATAAAGAAATAAATATAAATCTCTATAATGTTAACAAATAGAATATAAAATAAAAATGGAACTGTAATTAAATTGATGTAAAGTCTTTGTGCATAGTGACAATATAAAGAGAAAGCTAAGTAATGAAAATGAGCTGTTAGGATAATATGGGTAATATTTAAAAATATGTTGGTTTTATAACAAATTTTTGTGGAACTGGAGGATGACAGAAAATTAACTGACTGTAATTATTAATTTTTAACTGATTGCTTACCATATGCTTCTTCGATGAGAGCACAGTATGGATTAGTGCCTACCCCGTTTTGCTTAGATTCTTGTTCTCCAAGACGTAAAATATTTTCAAGTCCATTTAAAGCCACTTGGACTATTTTGGAGTCCATAACAGTCAAAAGGTCACAAAGTGGTTTAATGCAGCCTAAGGCTACCAAATACCTTCAGAGTATTTAAGAAGAGAAATGGAAAAGATTTTCAACTTAAAATACTGTTTAAAACTTAAAATACTGTTTAGTATTATGACACAAAAATATTCTTCATGATGAAATGTTATATAAAGCAATTTTCTTTCTCCCTCTCTCCTCCCTCCCTCCCCCTCTCTCTCTCCTTCCTTCCTTCTCTCTCTCTCTCTCTCTCTCTCTCTCTCTCTCTCTCTCTCTCTCTCTCTCTCTTCTTTCTTTCTTTCTTTCTTGGGACTGGGGTTCCTGAAAGCCCTTCTACCTTCAGGCTACAACTCCCATTTTTATTTTTTATATTTTTATTTGGAAACAGGCTTTCTTAAGCCAGTAAGGCTGGCTTCAAACCTGCGTGATCCTCCTGTCTCCACCTCCAGGCTTCAAACCTGCGTGATCCTCCTGTCTCCACCTCCAAGTGCGGGGATTACAAGTGTGCACCACCACGCCCAGCTACTATTCTCTTGTGTTCTAATTTATCATATTCTCAATAAATGGTGTTGCAAATCCTATAAAACATATGCACATGCAAAGTAGTACTTGGATCTGTTTTAACATGGCATAAGAGCATTAAGAACCATGTGTTCAACTTGTTTCTTTTAAAAAAAGCAAACCTATACATATACATAATTTTCACTTGGTAAGAAAAGTAGAAATGGAAAAAGAGAAGGCACATCTAAATTTCAGAAAATTTCTCAAAGAAACAATCCTAGCTAATGTTCCAAAACATGTTTCAGAAATGTAAAAGACCCCTAGGAACAAAAGACGCATCTTGTAAATAATGTTTACAAATAATTACAAAAATATTTCATTCACTTCCTAATGTTTTATTATTTACTAGTTGTTACTAGCTGTTTTTTTTTTTTCATTTTCAATAATATGGATGAAGTAACTGACTTTTTCACTTGGTATAGAGTTCATATTAAGCACAAAGGTTAAAAGCAGCCTCTGAAGCTAGACTGCATGAGCTCCAATCACAATTCTATTCTTTATTGGTTGCGTTACTTTGAGCAATCATTTTGTACCTCAGTTTTTCCACTTTAAAATGGGAAAACAGTATTATCAACCTTAAAGGTTGAGAGAACACAGTAGGTATTTAATAAATGCTTCTTTTCCTTTAAAAAAAGTATATACTTCTGATAGAACATTCATTTGCCATATATTATAAAATATTTGTTAAATAAGTATCTTAGAGTTATGAAATTAGAAGAAATAAAACACATAAAAGTATCTAGTACATTGCTGGTACTCAATAACTACAACTTAGCTCAACAACTGCAATAGTAGGTACTCAACAAGTATTAATGATATGCATGTGGAACATAATCTGAGATCAAGAAGTTCTCTTCCCATATATGTAGAGTTAATAAAATGGTGAAAATAGACAGGAAAAAATTATGTTTGGACACTTGATCCATACTAATAAATTTAAGAAATAACATATGAAATAAATATAATTCTGGAAATAAACAAAAAACTGTTTTTGGAAATGACTTTCAGCCCCAAGCAGATGTAAATAACATTAGCACTAAAAAAAAAAAAAAAAAAAAAAAAAAGATGAATGAAAGACCTTGTTTTAATATTATTGAAATAATGAGGTAGGATGGAAAATAAATTGTTCTCAATCCTAAGAGAAATTTTAGAGAACAGATAATAGTATTAATGGAGGCAATAAAAGACAATGCCTTATAATGGGTAAATTTGTAAATACTGTGATTTGTAAAATAGCATTGTAATTTGACTTCTTGTTTCACAGATTAAAAACATCAAATATTAGAAAATATTTACTAAAAAGCCACTTCAAGAAACCCAACAAGTCTTAAGTTTCATGAAGAAATCTTCAAAATAGGATTCTGTAGCAGTTAGGCTTTTAATAAAAGGGTAAAGTGGAACTTTGCTATGTGAAATAAAAAGATTGAAAGTACATGATAAAAAGGGAGTTAGAAGTTAATATTGGTAAAAATTATGATGGTTATAAACAATGATAAAAATAGCTAAAAGTACATGACTTTATTTGAGAAACTGATATAGGCACTGTGCTAAGAATTTTTTTTTTTTTTAATAATGGGCATTGAACTCAGGGGCATTCTACCTCTGCGCCACATGCTCAGCCCTTTTTATTTGGAAACAGGGTCTCACTAGGTTGCTAAGCCTGGCCTTGAACTTCTGGTCCTCTTGTCTCAGCCTCCTAAGTAGTAGGATTATAGGCATGTGCCACCAGCACTGGTTCAAACACTTTAAATAAATAAATTTCACTTAAGATACCATCTGTTATTAAATTCACTTTAAAAAAAAAACTAGATTAGAAAGGTTAAAAGACAAGGTTAGATTACTTTTACTTGAAAAATTTGAAAACAGGTTGACTTTTTAAAAAATCCATGATAGCAGCTATTTATGCTGTCAGCAAAATGAATAATGTCTAGATTAAAAAAACTACTATACATTTTTAAACAGTTAAACTTAGTGTAGAAAATAAAAGTATGACACTATATGCAATGGTAAAGCTAATAACTGGAATAACAATATCACTAAATCATTTCAATTTTACTCTATATAAGGTAATACTCAAATTTATTAGTCATTTCTTTATAATAAATCTAATGCCCATGAAAGTCTATTTTGCAAATTAATAGACTGTTCCTGCTCAGATTTCTAATCTCTAACCTGCCCAAAAGAGCAGTATTAGTTTTAATTAAAATTAAAAAATTATGAAGGATTCAGCAAAGTACCATTTCATATGCTCATCAAACTAACAGAAATAATGCTGATTTCATTAATAAATAAAAGGTATATTTTATTTCAAATTGTGTCTGATTTACACTTAAAACACAATTTAGGACAGGTGCAGTGACACGTGCCTATAATCCCAGTACCTTAAGTTTGAGGCCAGCCTCGACAACTTAAGTGAGACCTCTATTTCAGATTAATAAAAAATAAGGATAGGAGTGCAGCTCAGAGGTAGAGCACTCCTGGGTTCAATCCTCAGTCACACACACACACACACACACACACACACACACACACACACACACACACACACCTGAAAATCTTAATCATACCGTATTTGCTCTGGAGTGCCTCCTGATGTTGCATTCGTTATAGCCCAAGCTGCTTCTTTTCTGGTACGAAACTCTGCTTTTTGAAGAATCTCAATCAAAACAGGAAAAATACTTGCATCTATAACAGCCTGGGATTAGGAAAAATGATATACATAAATCAATGCAGGTAATATTTTGAAAATATTACCAAGTAGAGGAGTATTAAATTCAGTAGCTTTAAAATGTCAGTGTTTTTAGGAATATCTTTTGAAATATTTTGTTTCTAATCTGTCAACAGACTTACAAATACTTTTTTATAAAAGGATGTTACCTTTTTTAAAAATGCAGACTAATACGGTATTAGCTGAATATAAATATTAAAGATAATAAAGTATACCAGGCATATGACTGATCAAAATGAATTGCTGACTTGAACTTGACAGGACCCTAATAAATTATTATAAGCTGTGATAGAAAAATCACTGCCTACCTAACTTAAAACTAATAAAAAACAATCCTTGCTGGGCATGGTGGCACTGGCTTGTAATCCTAGCATTTGGGAAGCTGAGACAGGAGGATCTTGGTTCGCAGACAGCCTCAGCTACTTAGTGAGGCCCTCTGCAACTTAGTGAGACGTTGTTTCAAAATAAAGAATAAAAAATAGGGCATGGGGTGTAGTTCAGAGGTAGAATGCCCTTGGGTTCAATCCTCAGACCTGCAACAAAACAAAACAATCCTTTTCCAAAGACTAACCATTCATTATGTGTCAGGCACAGTCTTGGGCATTTTATATATTTAATTGCAATTTCTCCCTAAAATACTAAAACTTATCATTTAGAGGTGGAAAGTCATATCTTTGAAATACTTTCCAGAAATCATTTTTAAAGATTATTTTTTAATTATTAACTAAAAAACACTAATAAAATGATGATTTTTGTCTACACTGGAATATCAGGCCTTCCTCTTCTAGTCTCAGATTAGCAAAGTATTTACCTGAATCTGAGCTCTGTTTCCAGCAGTGATGTTAGAAACAGTCCAGCAGGCTTCTTTTCTAATTGACTCCTTTGGACTACTCAACAAGTGTAAGAGACAGGGCAATGCAGAGCAGTTCAAAATAACCTAAAAAAGTAATAAATGGAAACAAAACATTTTATTAGTAAGTAATATACAAAAACATCTAATGGACTAAGTACAAAAACTATTCTCAAAAATGAAATCAAAACCTGGGCGTGGTGGCACACACTTGTAATCCCAGCATTTGGGAGACTGAGACCGGAGGATTGCGGTTCACTTAGTGAGGTCTTCCACAACTCAGTGAGACCCTGTTTCAAAATAAAGAATAATAATTTAAAAAATGGACAGGGGGTGTACCTTGGAGATCAAATGCCTCTGGGTTCTATCCCCAGACCCACCAAAAAAAAAAAAAAAAAAAAAAAAAAAAGAAATCAAAAGAAGAGAAATTCCTCTCACAGTAACACTTAGGCACTTAATGTCTTTTATTTTCCTGCCAATGCCAAAACTTGTCTAATGCCATGTAGTGAAGCCTATTCTCTATTCACTAACATGCAAATCATGGGCTCATCATTCAAGTTTACAAATTAAAGCAAATCTATATGTTAAAGCAAGTTATCCCCAGTACCACACACATACACACACAAAAGAAATATACCAAGTAATGTGTACATGTGTGTATAACTTTGAATCTCAATAGTATATATAAGTACAATGTATCAATAAAAGTATAAAAAATTATGCTCTTAAATTCAAAGTCAATCCCAATGATTTACATAAAATTACTTGGTGAAAAATGTATGAAAGAGCTGGACGTGGTGGCGCACGCTTGTAATCCCCACGCTTGGGAGGCAGAGACAGGAGGATCGCGCAGGTTCGAAGCCAGCCACGCGCGCTGGCTTAGGAGACCCTGTGTCCAAATAAAAAATGTAAAAATAGGTCTGGGAATGTAGAGCCCGGAGGTAGAAGGGCTTCCAGGAACCCTAGTACCACACACACACACTGAAAGAATGCACTAAAAATTCAGCTAAAAATATACAGCATATATTTAGAAGGACATTTTCATTTCATAAAGATCTATTTTAAATGAATGACTATCAATTAGTAAGGACTACTGTTTAATAACATTTATACTATGTATATAGGATTGGAAAAGATTAATATGTAGGTTAGAATAAAAAACATACTTTAATGTGACAAATAAAATCTAATGTGCTACAGAATTGAAGTTATCTTCAAGAAAGACTCTATTTCAAATCTGGAGTCAGTCTTGACATTATACCTTTGACACCTTATCATTCTCCATAGGACAGACACATATACACATCTAGTTAATTACCTATCCTGAAATTACTCCCTTGCCATTATCCTTCCAGTGGTCTCATAATTTGGGTCTTTAGTATAAAATGCCCTCCTCCATTTCCAACCCATTCTATTCTATTTATAACTCGTGTCTGCCTCTGTACCTATAATCATGTAAATCTCTTCTACTCTAAATGAGTACTTTTCTACCTTTAAGATCAACTTTTAGTTTCAACTTCTTGTTGAAATGATTTCTTACTAAACTTATCTT
Source organism: Muscardinus avellanarius (assembly GCF_963383645.1). NCBI lineage: Eukaryota > Metazoa > Chordata > Mammalia > Rodentia > Gliridae > Muscardinus > Muscardinus avellanarius. The sequence goes on along the minus strand of NC_137794.1, from coordinate 70,508,395 downwards.
TTAAAACATTTTTAAGCCAGGCGTGGTGGCGCACGCTTGTAATCCCCGCGCTTGGGAGGCAGAGACAGGAGGATCGCGCAGGTTCGAAGCCAGCCGCGCGCGCTGGCTTAGGAGACCCTGTTTCCAAATAAAAATGTAAAAATAGGTCTGGGAGTGTAGCCCGGAGGTAGAAGGGCTTCCAGGAACCCCAGTACCACCAAAAAAAAAAAAAAAAAAAAAAAAAATTAACATTTATTGACTAGTGCATAGTATACATATATCATCTTGGATAATTGCTTTGTTTTAATTCATATTTTCTCCCTAACTGGATTATAAATCGCTCAAAAGCAGAACCTGTATCATATACTTCTTTCAGTGATACAGATCTAAGCATGTTCCATATAGGTTTTTTGGTTACACGTTACTGAGAATATGGAGTTATAGATGCCTGTTAACTACTGCAATGTTCAAGTTTTAATTGATATGTAATCAAAGAGTGTAAAATACAATAAACTTAAAATCCATTATGTTCATAACCTGTCACAATAAGAAGTCTGAACTCACCTGTGTTTGAATATCATCACCAGTCACAATATTACCAACTGCTCTTAATGCAGGAGATACAACTTTATAATCATTGTGCCTAAAAGCAAAAATATGATTTTATAAGCTAAGAATTTAAGACTTAGAGAAAGTTGCATAAATAGTACAAAACTTCCCTTGATTTTTCACCTAGAGATCCCATTCAATTTTACAAATTTTCCCACTAATATATATAACAATCTAATTCGGGGTCACATGTGATACCCAGCTGTCATGTCTCTCTATTCTTTCTCAATTCAGTACAATTCTTTAGTCTTCTCTTGATTTTCATGATTTTAACACTTTTGAAGATCACAAGGCAGCTATTTGTTTTTATTCAATGTTTCCTGAAGATTAAGTCCCAATTATATATTTTTGGCTAGCTGTCACATACTCTTTTTATTACACCCCACTGGGTGGTATACAGTATTTTATTTTGTCTCTCTACAGTTGTGCTGAACTCTGGTCATTAATTAACATGGTGTCTTCCAGATTTTCCCACAGTAAAATTTCCCAGTGATTTCTCCTCTATAATTAAAATTTGATGAATTGATACTTTAAGACTATGTAAAAATTTAATTTCTTAACCCACTTTTTTATTTTTATTTTTTGGTGGTACTGGGGTTCCTGGAAACCCTTCTACCTCTGGGCTACACTCCCAGACCCATTTTATACTTTTTATTTGGAAACAGGGCCTCTTAAGCCTGCAAGGCTGGCTTCCAACCTGCGCAATCTTCCTGTCTCTGCCTCCCAAGTGCGGGGATTACAAGCATGTGCCACCTCGCCCGGCTTCTTAACCCACTTTTTACCACGAATTTCACCATCTTTTGATACTTGTCTGAAGTAATTAGCAATTAGTATTGTTACCAACAAGGATTTTCTGATACTATCCTCTAAATATATGACTATTTATTGAGCTATCTACTTAATCATTAAATTAGAATACATTACTATAATTTATTTCAAAGCCCACAGTCACAGTTTTAGACAGTGGGAGCCCTCTTCAATTGGGCTTTTGTGTCATTTTGACATTTCTTCATTTCTTAAAAACTACTTTCTGTGTTCACCTTAATTTTTTTCAGTCTAAGCCCTAAAAAAGTCATTTCGTTAAGAATCCTGGCTCTTTTGAATAAAGAGCAGCAATATGTGAGAGTTTCGTGTGCTCATGTTATTCTATAGAGGGTGTCACTCCTCTTTGAATAAGACCCACCCACATACACACATATTTATGTATCTTTTTATGTTGATAATCATTAGCTTACATTGACAGTTCCAGTTCTATTTAACATGTTAAGATTATTCAGGCTCTTTCCCTTTGTATATTTATATTGCCATTTACTGGTAATAAGAAACTTTTTTCTTTTATCCTAATTTCTCTATATCTGGCCAATCTTCTGACTCAGGTAGGCTGCCATATCTCACGAGGTGCCGGCTCTCAGCCCTGCTCCAGCCTGCTTGTCTGCTCACTCTTGGTGAGTGCCACTCTCGAGCTGTCACTGCACCTGCCTACCGCCTCTCCTCTGACACTGTCTTCAAGCTGGGGATCTGACTCCTCATCATGGGATTACCTGCTGGCTTTTTGACAAAAACAATTACATTTTTAAGTGAAGGTAGGAGGGCCAGGCATGGTGGTACATGCCTGTAATCCCAGTTCTTGAGAGACTGAGACATGAAAATCACAGGTTCTGGGCTAGCCTCAGCAATTAAGACTTGCAGAAATCTAAGGATGCCTTGTGTCAAAACAAAAAAATAAAAGGGGCTGGGGTGTAGCTAAGAAGTACAATGCCCCTGATTCAGTACCAAGTGCCACACATAAAACAATAAAATCCAAAGCGCTTTTATCTTTTCAAAACAAGTTTTCTTAAAGTTTAACATGTTTGTATAGAAAACTGCTCTTTTAAATGAAAATGGCTATAACAGCCCAGCAAAAGAAATATTTTTAATACAAGTAAAATACTAAGCGATTTTTTTGTTGTTGTACAGTGATAGATTTATTTTTTTTTAATTTTTTATGGGTGCATTATATTCATACATCATAATGGGGTAAAAAACTTGTGTGTACATACATGTACACATCACTGATTTAACCCCTACCCAATTCCCACCCCGTTCCCTCCCTGTCCCTCCTTCCCTTGCTCGGCATAGTGGTTGACTTTGATATGTTTAAGTACATTGTGTGTTTTAGAGATTTTCCTCTTCCCCTCTCCTTTCTCCTCCTTTAGGTTGCCTTGTTTGCTCCTCTATAGGATTTCCTTTTTCATCTAGAGTTCCTCCTATGACACATTTCTCCCTAACTTTCACATATTAGGAAAAGCATCTGATTTCTTATTTTTTGTGACTGACGAATCTCACTTAGCATAATGTCCTCCAGTTCCATCCATTTCCCTGAAAATGATGTCATTGAGTTTTTTTTAATAGCTGAGTAAAATTCCATTGTGTACATATCCCACAGTTTTGTAATCCATTCATCTGCTGATGGACATCTTGGCTGGTTCCATAGTTTGGCTATGGTGAATTGTGCAGCTATGAACATAGATACACATGCATTAGTTTGGTAGTTTGGTTTCCTATCTTTTGGGTAGATACCCAGAAGTGGTATTGCTGGATCAAATGGTAGATTTGTTCCCATTCTTCTGAGGATTCTCCATACTGTTTTCCAAAGTGGTTGCACTAATTTGCAATCCCACCAACAATGTTTTAGAGTTCTCACTTCTCCACATCCTTGCCAGCATCTGTTGTTTGTGTTTTGAATGATTGCCATTCTAGTTGGAGTTAGGTGAAATCTCAGGGTAGTTTTGATTTGCATCTCTCTGATTGCCAGTGATGTTGAGCATTTTTTCAGGCATTTATTAGCCATTTGAATTTCTTTTGTGAAGTGTCTATTTAGTTCGTTTGCCCATTTTGTTACTAGATGCTTTGTTTTCTTAGTATTGAGTTTCTTGAGTTCTCTGTATATTTTAGATATTAGTCCTCTATCTGTGGTGTAGGTGGCAAAAATCTCCCATTCTGTTGGCTCTCAATTGAGGTTCTTGACAGTTTCCTTTGCTGAACAGAAGCTCTTCAGTTTCATGCAATCCCATGTATTGATTCACCTTTTAATTTGTTGTGCCTTTGGGGTCTTGTTGAAAAAGAGTTTATCTGTGCCTATGTATTGTAGTGTTGGACCTATGCCCTCTTCAAGGAGCTTCAAAGTCTCTGGTTTGATTTCCAAGTCTTTGATCCATCTTGAATTGACTTTTGTACAGGGTGAAAAAGTGGGATTAATTTCCAATTTTATGCATCTAGTTAACCAGTTTTGGAGAAAAGGTTATCTTTTCTCCAGTGTATGTTTTTGGCCCCTTTGTCAAAAATCAATTGGCTGAAAGTGTGTGGACTTGTTTCTGGGTCTTCTATTCTGCTCCATTGGTCTATGTATCTGTGTTTTTGCCAGTACGATGCTATTTTTTATTACAATGGCTTTGTAGTGTAGTTTAAAGTCAGGTATTATGATTCCTCCTGGATGGTTTTTATTGCTGAGAACTACCTTGGCTATTCAGGGCTTTTTGTTATTCCAGATAAATTTAAGGACTGATTTTTCTATGTCTGTGAGGAATGAACTTGGTAGTTTAATGGGGATTGCGTTAAATCTGTAGATCACTTTTGGAAGGATGGCCATTTTAATGATATTTATTCTGCCAATCCATGAACATGGAAGATCATTCCATCTTCTAATATCTTCTTCGATTTCTTTTTTCAGTGTTTTATAATTTTCTTTGTAGAGATCTTTTACCTCCTTGGTCAAGTTTATTCCTAAGTATTTTATTTTTTTGTGGGAGATCCTGAGTGGAAGTGTTTTCTGAATTTCTTTTTCTGTGGATTTATGTTTGGTGTACAGGAAAGCTTCTAATTTTTTAAGATTGATTTTGTATCCAGATACTTTGCTGAATTTGTTGATAATTTCTATAAGCTTTTTGGTTGAGTTTGTTGGGTTTTCTAAATATAGTATCATGTCATCTGCAAATAGTGAAAGTTTGAGTTCTTCCTTTCCTAAGTGATTTTTCACTATATAAACTTTTATACCAATTATTTACTGTGATCAATCAATAGCAGAAACTGGATTCTTACTTCATTTACAATGTCTAACACACTGCTACCTTAAGAGATAACAGGGATTCTAAAAGTATTTGATGAATTAACTCATGTTCTTTCATAAAAAATCGGGTAAAATTAAGGAGATTCATTTACAAAATACTCAGCATGTAATTCATGATATAACAGTAAGCACCAAGTGTAGGGTTGATAGCTTTTTAAATCTCTCTGAAGATAGTGACTCTCAATATGCTTACAAAGCCATTATTTTAACTGGTTATCTTAATATGTAATCATAAAATTAAGTATATAGTTACATCAAAAGTTCAACCAATCTTCGACAGACTCCAGAATCAATCACTGCTTGAATTTTATCATTGGGTCCATCAGAGAGATAAGAAAGGGCCCAGCACACATCTGCTAACACATCTGGGTCACTGCTAAACAACAATCTTGACAGGACATTTAAGCAAGGTGAAACCTGGAAAGAAAGAAAGAAGCAATATTTAATTTTTTAAAAATCTGGAATCAAGTTTTCTTAGAAAACCTCAGAAATTCAGCTCACAATATTAATCCTAAAAATATACAAGATATATGGTAAAGTTTTGGTGCTGGGATTGAACTTAGGGGCATTCAACCTCTAAGCTACACCCCCTGCCCTATTTTGTATTCTTTATTTTTTGAAATAGGGTCTTACTAAGTTGCAGAGCGCCTCACTAAGTAGCTGAGGCTGTCTGTAAACCGTGATCCTCAGATCTCATACTCCTGAATGCTGGAATTACAAGGTGCGCCACCACACCAGGCTAGACTTTAACTTCATCCCGTTTGTTTCAAATTCATTGCTTCATTTCAGTGTCTACTCCCTGCCTCCCCCAACACACAAAAAGTTAAAGTCTAAACACTGAAAAGTGAAAACTAGTCTTTCTCCAATGCCCAGATCCCACAGCTCTAGAAGCCAGTGTATTATCTACTCTATACCTTAATCCAATTTACCAACTTGCCAGTAAAAGAATGCAAACTCTGCCTCTGGAAAACAGAATGGTCTCAGAAGAGATTAAAATTTGGAGTTCCCCAAAGATAATGTGGATTTGCTTTCCAAATATCTTGTTCCATGTGGTGACAGATACCACACATATACCCATTTTCTAATCAGCTTTGTAGTGCCTTCTTTCTGAATCTGTCAAGGAGTATCAGATAAATCAGGATAGCATCCAGTAGGAAAGGGACTAAGACAAATAATAAACCACTCACAAAACAAAAAAGTACAAAGAAACAAGCACCAAGAAAGAAAAACCTACAAAAAACTATTAATCCTCACACAGATAAGACAATTACTAGTTTGGAAAAGAACATAATTATATAAACACGATCAGCTAATGAACAAGGAAAATAGTTTGAAACAGAAAGAAGTATAAAGAAAAATAGAAAACATAAGACATGATTGAATAAAAACATTTTAAAAAGGTGAATGATAAATAAAAAATATCTCATATAAAAATCACAGAAAATTTAAGTAACAAACAAGTTTTAAGTCCTATGTGATGACTCCATAAGTTTGGAATGTAGAAGTAAAACATAAGAAACAAAGATTCCTGCTTTATTTTGGTAGAATAAGTATTTGTTTCAAATTGATAAACATAATAATATACATAATAAATAAGTAATCTTGTTAAATGGTCAGATGAAAAAATTAAGGTCAGAAAAACTCATAGGATGGGAAAAAGATTAGTGACAGACTGTTATTAACTACACCAGTCAGGAGAGAGCTCATGGAAAAACTGACTTCTTCAAAAAAATTTAAAGGAGATGAAATCAAGTTGCAATCTACAGTTCAGAACAGGTGGTAAGTCAGTAGTTCTCAAAGTGTGGTCTGTGGACCTCTGGGGGAATTCCTGAAACCCTATGAGGGCAAATAAGGTATCAAAACTATTTTTATAATAATACCAAGATATAATTAGTATTTCTTACTTTACTGACATTTGCACTAGAAGTATATATAAAAAAAGGTCTGTAAAACTGGTAGCACCTTGACAGAATTCAATACAAAATGGAGTTTTGTAACTTTGTATTCTTTGCCTCCAGTTAAAAGGGGTGCAGGGGGAATAATAGTCAGTTATATTTAAGAGCTGCCTTGAATAAGTAGTAAAAATTACTAGTAGTTTCATTAAATCTCAACTTTTGAGTTTAGGTCTTTTGGATATTTCTGAGATAAAACGGGAAATAACATATAAAGCCCTCTGTAAGATGGAGTACTAGAGTTGTCTGCTGCATCAATCCAGTGACAAAGAATATTATAGACCAGTGGTATCCAGAGAAGATACATATTTTCTTCCTCAATATATTTATTACTTTAAAAAATCTTAAGCTTACAGACAATTCATTAAAAAAAATGATCAGCACCCATATGCTATTAACCTAGGTCCACCAGTTATTAACATTTTGCCACATTTGCTTTCTCTCCCAAGATACACATACATACATGCATTTTTCCTTTCCTTTTTTTTTTTTTTAAACTGGACCACTTGATAACCAATTGTAAGATAAAAAGGGCATTCTACATTCTTCTAACACAATATAATTATGCCCAGGAAATTTAACATTGATGCACAAGCTAATCATCAAGGATTAAATATTTCATTGATTTGTTATGTCCCTTTACAGGTGATTTTTAAAGTCAGAATTACTGAGGTATCATACAGTAAAATTATACTCTTTAGGTATAGAACTTGGTATATTCTTTTCCTTTTCTTCTTTTTTACTTTTTGGCAGTACTGAGGATTAAACCTAGAGGTGTTTTCTCTCTGGGCTGTACCCTCAGTCCTATTTTTAAATTTTGAAACAAGATCTCACTAAGTTGTTGAAGGCCTTACTAAATTTCTGAGGCTGGCCTTGAGACTATACTATACATTCCTCCTGTCTCAGTGGTCCAATTACTGGGATTACAGGTGCATACTACCATACTCAACAAGCATATCTATTTATTTTTATGTATTCAATTAACAAATAAACATATGTATATAACCAATATCCAATCAAAATACAAAGTGTTCCTATTTTTCTGAAAAGTTCCCTTTTTCCCTTTAAAGACATCTTCCTCTTCTCAGGCAATCATCAATCTGGTGTTTTGGTTTATTTATTTTTTCTACAGTACTGGGACTGAGCTATATCCCCAGCATTTTTTACTTATTTACTTCTAAAATTTTGAACAGGGTCTCATTAAGTCTCCCAGGCTGCCCTTAAACTTTCAATTTTCCTGTCTAAGCCTCCTGAATTTCTGGGATTAGAGGCATGTGCCCTGTGCCAGGATACCAATCTGATTGTTGCTATTATGGTCTTATCTTTTCCAAAATGTTATATAATCAGGCATGATCAGCATTTGTGCATGGTTCTTTTCAGTTAAAACTTAATTTTGGGGGGATTAATCCATACTGTTGCATGTATTTGTTCCTTCTTAATGTTGAATTTGTGCTCCATCACGTAAATGAAACATAATTCACCAAACTAAAGTACATTGGCACAATTTTCAGTTTTTGGTGTTGATAAGTAAATCTGCTATAAATACCTGTATATAGGTCTTTCTATAGGTATACCATTTAATTTGGGTAAATATCAGACAGTGGCAACGCTAAACAGTTTATACTAAAATATCTGTATCAAGCCGGGCGTGATGGCGCACGCTTGTAATCCCAGTATTTGGGAGGCTGAGACCTGGAGGATCGCGGTTCGCGGACAGCCTCAGCTACCTAGTGAGGCCCTCCGCAACTCAGTGAGACCCGGATTCAAAATAAAGAATAAAAAATTGGGCAGGGGGTGTAGCTCGGAGGTCGAATGCCTCTGGGTTCCACCCCCAGACCCACACACACAAAAAAAAATCTGTATCATTTTACATCCCCAATTTAACAAATAACAGTGGACCTCAATTAATTACTTTAAATTTTTGTGAAGGTTCAATAAAACAAAATAAACTAGAAAATTTCTAAAGTTATATATTTTATATAAACCTTTGGTTATAGTGGTTGCTTCTGGGCAGAGGGATTTATGGGGTGGGAAGAACAAAAAATTCCTTTTTACTCTAAATCTTTTGAATGTGTAAATACTGTCAATAAAAAAGAATTACTAATAAAATAGAGCCTTTTTTCCGGGAAGATGGCGACCGAGAAAAGCGGGGCTTAAGAGCCCCGCTAACAACAAATATCCATTACCACAAAATCAGCGCCTTTCAAAGCCAGAAAACAACATCACCAGAGAAACAAAAAAAATCACCAGGCTCCAGAGAGAAAGCGGACTGAGAACAGAGCTCAGAGCCACAGAGGAGATCCTCACGCCCGAGGACGCGGCAGACGCGGCAGCAGTGCCATACTGCCGGCGAATTCACGGGACGGCCACAGCAAGCCGAGGAGACCACTGTGGAACAGCCAGGCGGGATTTCTCGGCGCAGAGGACATCTAAAGCTCCCAGTGTCTGAGCTCAGCACACGCTGCAGGGATTCAGAGTGGAAATCAAAACCAAGAAAAAAAAAACGCCAGCCCAACAGCCGAGGGCGTAGCAGCGGCGCCATATTGCCACCGGCGGCAGCAGCACCGAATTCACTACAGCTACATCTGCGTACTCAAGAACAGTGAGTCAAATTGCGGGCCACAGCGGAGAAATCCCAGTACTGTACTCACTGGGACTTGACCCAGTGGGAGAGGGGCGGTGGCAGTGATATCACACCATAGGAGAACGTGCAACCTGGCACCCCCCACGGTCTAAAGCAGCCTCTATCGACTCTCTGGGTCGGAGACTCTGTGATACAACCCAGTAAAGGAGTAGTGGGGTCCGAGATACTACTGACTCGAGATCCAGAGCACCTTAAGTGAAGTAATAGTGACCCAAGGGAAGAACCCAGAGAAGGCACAAACTTCTGAAATCATGGGAAAGAGGAATAATACTGAAGCAATGAATGCTCACAACCCCACAACATCAGAACCCGATAAAACAGAAAATCAGAGATTTCTAGAAGATCAAATCAGGAAAATAACTGTAGAAATAATAGAGGTGCTTCGAAAAGAACTCAGAGAGAGCCAAAAAGAGATAAAGGATGCAATTAATGAAGTAAAGACCTCAATTCAAAGCACAAACAACCGATTAGACCACATGGAGAACAGAATCTCGCTCTTAGAAAATGATCATTCCAAAAATGAACGCATAGTTTCTAATCTAGAAAAAAATATCCGAGAGCAGGAATCTGATATTGAAGAAATATGGGCCCATTTTAAGAGAGCTAACCTAAGAATAATTGGAATAGAGGAGGGAAAAGAAAGTGAAACCAAAGGGATCAACAATCTCTTCAAGGAAGTAATAGCAGAAAATTTTCCAGACATAGAGCAAGAGGTCGATACGCAGGTCCAGGAAACTTATAGAACTCCCTTTAGACAGGATTGGAGAAGAGGATCCCCACGCCACATAATTGTCAAAATGACCAATGTGAAAGCCAAGCAGAGACTCTTAAAGGCAACAAAAGCAAAGGGCCAAGTGACATTCAGAGGCAAACCAATTAGAATCACTCCAGACTTCCCAAACCAAGTTATGAGAGCCAGAAGGGCTTGGAGTAACATATTCCCAATTTTGAAAGAAAACAACTTCCAGCCAAAAATTTCCTACCCAGCAAAACTTTCTATCAAATTAGATGGAGAAATAAGAAGCTTCCATGACAAACAGAAACTGAAGGAATTTATGTCTTCAAAACCAGCACTAGAGAAAATACTCAAAGAGATTAACTACAAAGAAGAAATAGGTAACACACATCAGAACTAGAGAAACAAGATTTTCCATCCAACAGACAACTAAGATTGGTTATCTGTGGAGATTCATTATTTATGTTAGTCTGTTACCTATCTCTAAATGGTATTGTTTGCCTTTATTGTTGTTAATTTTTAGGATTTCTAGTTGGAATATTAATATACCTTCAGATATAGCAATTGGAAATATTTTATCCCATTCTATTAGTAACTGTTAACTCTGTTTACATTGTCTTTGGATATACAATATGTTTTTTATTTTTTAGGGAGTCTGTATACTCTTCTGTTGCCTGTGCCATTGAAATCATAACCAAGAAATCACTGCCAATTTCAATGTTGTGAGGTTTTATGACCCAGATTTTCTCCTAAAAGTTTATAGTCTTAAGATTTATATTTAGGTCTTTTATCTATTTTGAGTTAATATTTGTATATGGGATTAGGTAAGGGTCCAATTTTATTCTTTTCCAGGTAATTATTATTTTTCAACAATATTTAAAAGATTATTATTTCTACCACCAAATGTTCGTGGAAACCTTGTCAAAAATAACGACAATATAGGGAAGAATTTAGGTCTAGGCTTTTATTTAACTCCAATGGTTTATATATCTGCCTTTAGAATAGTACTACACTGTTTCAATCATTGTAGCTTTATATGGTTTGAAATCAGAAAATATATATCTTCTAGCTTTGTTCTTTTTCAAGATCGATGTGGGTACCTACAGTCCATATTCCATATTAGGATAGATTTTTTTTTCTGAAAAATAAATATATAAATATATGATAGTTTCACCTAAAAAATAGAAAATAATAGATTCTCTGGTAAGAAAGAAAGCAAAAAGAAATATTGAAATGTTATCTTTAAGTCATCAAAAGCTTGGTATCAGACAAATGAAACTGTTATGTGAGATTATCATTTTTAATTTTGGATAAATTGCTATAATACTAGATGACAACTACTAAGCCAAGCATAGGAGGGGGGGGATAGGGAGAGAACGGGGTGGGGATCGGGTGGGGGCTGACTGGGCAATGTGTGCATGTATGTCTACAAAAGTATGTATCCCACTATGATGTATGAATACAGTGCACCAATTAAAAATAAATATGAAAAAAATAAAATAAAATAAAATAAAATAAAAATAAATAGAGCCTTTTTACTTCAATGATATTTAAAGAAACTTAAAAAAGTTTATAAAGACCAATTTCTTAATTTGTGTATTTTACTCATACCTTACTAAAGTTTGGAGGAGGGTTTTTGCCTCTACATAAATTTGAGAGAGCCCATACAGCATTTCTGGTTGTTGTAAGTCTGTTTGAATTTGTTAATAACCTGCCAAAAAATAAAATAGGAAATGTTACTTTATATTCATTATTTCTCTTTATTTTCTATCATAGCTCACAAATTTTCTTCAATATATTTTATGTGCTATTCAAACTTATAAAAAAGGAGTCTTTAAAATTCACTATATTTTCAGAAATATAAATGAGCATTATACTTATATTTCTTGAAGCTTGAACCTAAGATGTAAAGATTCTTAAATCATAAAATACTTTGAAAGTAATTGGCATCATGGAAAACTTACTTATTTCTAAAATACTTCAAAGAACATTACTTTTGTTTTTTATCATGAAAAGGCTATATTAGACAAATTCAGGAAGTAAAGTAAATAAGTCAAGTAAAATGACTTATTGACATGGGAGGTTCTTTGCTTTGTTTTCTAACAGATTGCATGTTTAAGTATTTTTATCTGGTTTATAATGGACCTTGATAACTGCTAAGAAACTACGTATCTAAAACAAAACATTTTCTTCCCAGCCTCTTTAGAAGTTAATACTCACAGGTTTTATTTTTCACAAGAGATTGCACTATATTTTAGTAGGAAAATCTGTAAAGTAGTGATACTTGAAACATTAGCGAATAGTGCAGCCCACTGAGGCCTTAACAGATCCTGACACCTCAAAAAAAAAAAAAAAAAAGCACATGTCCCAAAATTTTGCATGCTATTTCAGGAGTTAATTATCCTTATAAGGGCCTCCTCAAACCTGCTACAGAAACATAGTACAACTAGGTTGAAAAAATATATATATAGTGTGTGTGTCTCTCTCTTTTGGATTAACATCAGCAAAAATGGTAAAGGAGGAAAGGAACTCTGGCTGGCCTGTCCCTCCCCAGAAACACTAAAAAAAAAGCTTTAAGCATGGTCATAATCAGTTTATTAAAACTCGAAGATAGTCAACTGTTTACAGCAACTAAGAGAACTTTTATACTAGAAAGGGTTAAAATGTGTAAATGTGTTAGGAAGCTTCCTGACATGTTAATTTACTCTTGGGCCAACCTCTCTTCAGCCTGGCAGCAGCCTTTAGGTTGACAGCCAGGAATTCACGAGGGTTACTGGTTCTAGATGAAGCAGAGCAAAACCTTGTTTCCAAGGACTTGTCTGTTTTAACCTGTGTGTGGGCTCCCTGAAAAACGGATGCAAGGGGCTTGTCTTTGTTTTGCCTATCTGGGGATTCTGTAACTGTGGAGAAGTAGGTATGTAAAGACTGTTCCTTAAAAACATTACAAGGAGCCCAGATAGCTCAGTTGGTAGAGCATCAGATTTTTAATATGAGGACCCAGGTTTCAAGACCCTGTTTGGGTGCTCTACTTTTGCCAGGCATGGTAGTACACACATGTTATCCCAGGATTTGGGAGGTTGGAAAAAAAAAAAAAAAAGGATCTCAGTTTGAGGACAACCTCAGCTACTTAGTGAGGCCCTCTGCAACTCAGTGAGACTGTTTCAAAATTAAGAACACACACACAAAAAAGAGCTGGGGGTGTAGCTCAGAGGTAGAATGGCCCTGGATTCCAACCCCAGTACTGAGAAAAAAATTACAAGGAAAATGAATAAAGTGCTGAAACCTGGGGAAAACAATATAGATACAGTTGAGACAAACAAGTGACACAGTAAAGGCATGGGTAGAAAAACTGGGGATTAAAATACTATGAGAAATAAGAGATTAGAAAAGCTCCTGCATATATTAAACATCTTGACAGTCATACACATGCCCAGGTTAAGACTGCATACTCAGATAAAAAGCCCCGATGAGATAATAAGCTTTCACCTTGGGCTGATCTTTTTAAGCTTAGCACAAGCAGCAAGTGAAGGCTAAGTTATAGTCGTAATCAGCCTGGATAAGCATTAAAGGAGTGACGAACCCAGAGGTATTCTACAAACCTGAATAACTTTTTAATTTATTCCTTTTATTGTTTTTTTGTTCCCAACATTTAAGAAACTCTCTGCTGTCAAAGGACTAACCCCTAAGCTAAAGATAGACTCTTCAGAGACCAGAAATGACCAAGAATATAGGCTTTAAAAAATTAATTCCAAAAAAATTCCTAGACAAGCAAACAGCTATAATAAGCATAATACCAGAACCTGGAGAAAAAGGATAATTGATTCCATAGTTGTCATATTATAATAATTAAAATATTCAACTTTCAACAAGAAATTATGAGGCATTCTAATAAATAAATGTGAATCATTAACAGTAAAATATAAATTAAAAAACCATGCCCAAGGAATTACAACATTGTATTTACTAAGCTATGCTTAGAAGTGGGCCCCTGGGGGTGTTGCCTGAGGGACTATATATTTACCTTACCCCCTTCCCTTGTGATCTGATTCCTTCCATCAAGCCAAGTACCTACAGCATTGGCTCCTAATTGGCAAGCTGGCACAAGTGCTATTTGTGTGTGTGTATCTCTCTATATATATGTATGTAGATGTATATATGTGTGTGTATGAAGACACATACACACACTAAAACCTCCAAATTTGTAAGCAGATAAATCTTCTTCTAAATGTTGTGTGCTAGTGTTTTGATCACAGGAGTAAGAATGTTGACTGCAAGAGCACTTATTAAGTGAATTCAACAACATTGCTGGGTACAAAATGTATATTTCTATATATTACTATGGAACAAGTTAAAAATTATTTTTAAAGTTTTGTTTAAAAGAGTATTAAAAGAAATAAAATACAAATGCTCCTGGACTTATAAATCTATAATAAACTGAAAATATTATAAGGCAAAAATGCATATAATATACCTAACCTGCTGCCATATAAAGAATGAAGTGATGATGTATGTTACAATATGGACAAATTTTAAAAACAATATACCAAGAGAAAGGAGCTAGACACAAAGAACCATATTGTATGATTCTTTTTTTACAATATATCCAGTATAGGTAACACCATAAATGAAGAAAGCAGCTTATAATTTCCAAGAGCTGAGGATATTGGGAAATGGAGTATGACTGCCAATGGCTACTAGGTTTCTATGTGAGGTGGTGAAAAAAATTCTAGAACTTGATGGTAGTGAAAGTCACAGGACACTAGGAATTTACTTAACACCACTGAATTGTATACTTTAAAATGGAAATAATGGTGACTTTTATGTTATGTATTTTATACACTAAAAAGTCTCTGTTCTAAAGAGTTTCCTATAAATAGAAGTGAGGCCTCCTAAAATATACATCTAATTTAAAGGTAAAATAGTTACTGATTTTTGTACACCCAAAACTGACAAAATTTTTTGTGAACACTTTATGCTCTTTTTTTTGCAGCTATTAAAAACACATAGAGTTGGTGTGACTATGTTCCAATAAAACTTAATTTATAAAGACAGGCAGCAAGCCAGATTTTGCTTGGATACCTCTGTTAGGTACTTTTCATTTATATCTGTATTAATGGGGCTCTTATGCAAATGTGTAATCCTTTTCTTATAAAGTTAAACTGAATTCAAACAACAGACTTGTATAAGCAAATATCCTAGAATAGTAAGACTTATAATTACTGAAAATTAAAATGAATTAACAACAAAATAAATACAAGCAGTTGGTCTTCAATTGTTATATGAAATAATGTCAAGAAATCACTTCTGTTCACAGAAAGCCACTATCTTTAGAGAAGTTAAATATCCTTTACAAACTACTATCTAGAAACTTATCCTTCCAATTAAATTACTCAAATGGAGAGGATGGTGATATCATTTCTACGCACAGAAATGACAGTAAAAATATCCTTATAACCATCTCTTCAATACTTTCTATTGACATTTACTCTAAGGTCTTTTCAATGAATGATCTCTTTAAGAAATCTATCTAATAATTTTATGTCATTTTTGTAAAGGATCTTTCACTATAGGTCATTTCTTTTTTTAAAAATATGTAAAGTAATAGACAAAACCATTAGATAAGTCACTCTGGGAGAAAAATCTCTAATCTTTGCTTTCTGAACATTTAAATATCAAATATAAAAACATACTGACATCCTATATATATCACCTGTCCAAGTGCTAATTCCACTGCATAGGAATATTTAATTTTGTTGTAATTTCAATTTGTTTATAAGTTCTTGTTTTGCAGAATAATAATTTTAGAATATTAAGCATCAAGTAAGCAATAACCATTAACTGGCTTAAGAGAATATAAAGACAGAAGTGATAGAACTTGAACATGTTTCCTACTTTTATCTATTTTGAAGCTACTACAGGCATTGATAATCATAAACTAAACAAAATTATAAAACACTGCTGAAGAACATAATTGTATGTATAGAAACATAGTGCAGTATATGGTTTTCTTTTTCAAAATAACTAACTTAATTGCAGTAAATTTCAATACTTACTCTAAAAGAGGTGGAAGTATGTCACAATTCAAAACAAAATCTCTGCATTCAGCATTGTCACCAGCAATATTACCAAGTGCCCAAACAGCCTTAGAAAGATAAGAAAAAAATTCTCTTAAGTCAGTATCTTTAATAACATGTGTATTGTAGAACAGGATGAACAAAGTGAATTTTCAACAGCTGAAAACAAAAAGGCAGAAAGAAAGAAAAAATTTAATAATATTTTACTCAAAATAAGATGAGAGCATTTTTTTTGTGTGTGTATGGTACTGGGGGTAAACCCAGAGGCTTTTCTACCTCCAGGCTGAACTCCCAGACCAAGTTTATGTATTATTTGGAAACAGGGTCTCACTAAGTTGCTGAGAGCCTCACTAAGTAGCTGAGGCTGGCTTTGAACCTGTGCATTCCTCCTGTCTCAGCCTCCCAAGTGCTGGGATTATAAGCGTGCGCCACCACGCATGGCTAAGATGAGGGCATTTTAAAGTTCTCCTTGCATGCTACTGAAGTGTCTATACTGATCAACAAAGACCACACACAAAGAGTCTATTCTGAATTCACATAAAGAGAAAAAGTAAAGCTGGGCATGGTGGTACACGCTTGTAATCCCAGCATTTGGGAGGCTGAGACAGGAGGATCATGGTTTGTGTACAGCTTCAGCTACTTAATGAGTCCTTCTGCAACTCAGTGAGGCCCTGTTTCAAAATAAAAACATAAAAAATTTGGTAAAGGGTGTAGCTCAGATGCCTCTGGGTTCCATCCCCAGGCCCGTAAAAAAAAAAAAAAAAAGAGAGAAAAAGTATTATTTGTCTAGCAAATTTACCAATTATTTATATTTGAGGTTTGCTCCAATGCCAAGAAATTCTCTAATTGGGAAGGTTATGGTAAGATAAAAAGCGATAAAGCATAGATAAAGTAATAGTAGTTATGAGAATTAGACTGATCACTGCAAATAAATTAATGATTAGTCAGAGTTATCATTTTGAAATGATAGCAAATGATCAAATTATTCACCTATTAAATTTCAATTAGATGGAATATTATGCAAATATAAATTATACTCACTTCAATTTTTTTGTGTGTGTGTGGTGCTGGGGGTTGAATCCAGGACCATTCTACATCCGAGCTACATCCCCAGCCCTATTTTTAGTCTTTTTATTTTTTGAAATAGGGTTTCACTGAGTTGTGAAGGGTTCTAAGTACCAGCCAGGAACCAGGATCTTCCTCTCTCAGCCTCCCTTGTACTGGTATTACAAGCATGCACCACCATACCCATTTCACTTCAAATTTTTCATGTAAACATAAAAGTATAAATTACTTTTCAATTAGGAAAATTTTAACATTTTAAGCATGAATTACTACTTTTAACACTTATTCTAGATATGGTTTATATCGAAGAAAAGATCTTAAAAACAGACAAAAGAACCTGTAAAGTAACTTCTCACACTGTAAAGTATAATTTTCTTTTAGTGGGAATATTATTTGGTCCAATCACTTTGGAGGCCAACTTTGAAATATGTAATATGCCTTAAAATTTTACACATTTTAACAGGGTAGTCATTTTCCCTAGTAGAATGATCAAGAAGCACATAAAAACTGGTATGTAATTATGTTCTTCACAATATTACTAACACTAATAAGCCAGAAATAACTCAAATTTGTAACAATTAAAGAATAAGTAATAAATTATGGAAATACATGAGTGTATATTGAATAATCAATAAAATATTCTTGGAAGAATAATTAATGCCAATAAGAAAAGGCTCCCAGTGTTAAGCGGATTAAAAACTGGCTTGAAACTAAACGATGAATGGAATGGAAAAAGAGATCATCAAATCAATGAACATAAAAATTATGTCAGCCACAAGTATAAAAAGACTGTATTTTGTTTAGATGGCACAATTATATGTGATCAAATTTTTCCTCTCACAAGAAAACTTTGAAGGTTTATTCATGTACTATATAAAAATGGCTGTATTAGAATATTTTTAAATGAGACAATAAAATAATCCCCATACATGCAGAAAATAAGGACTTAGATCAGCCTAGGTTTAAAACATACCAACAACTCACTGTGATGTTGGGTAATCTACTAACTTTTCTGGGTCTCAATATGCTCTTTTTCAAAAATACTAATAGTGATTCCCATGCTAGTTGAGACCATGCTTATAAAAAACCCCATATAATGTCTGAGACAGTTCATTCTTTCATCCTTCTTATTTAATATTGAGGAGAAACACTGTATTTTAACAAATGCAATATACAAATGCAAAATAAGAACAAAAATGAATTATAAGTCATAATTATAAAAGGTACTTTCAAGAGAAAATTAAAACCTAATATGTATAATAGTACAAATTAGGAAGCTGGGTGTGGTGGCGCACGTTTATAATCCCTGCGCTTGGGAGGCTGAGACAAGAGGATCGCACAGGTTCAAAGCCAGCCTCAGCTACTTAGTGAGGCTCTCAGCAACTTAGTGAGACCCTGTTTCCAAATAACATATAAAATAGGTCTGGGAGTATAACCCGGAGGTAGAAAGCCCCTTGGGTTCCACCCGCAGTATCACCCAAAAAAAAAAAAGGAACTTACCTGTTCCTGAACATCTTCATGTTCTGAATTAAGAAGTTTGATGAAAATTGGAACGGCTCCAGTTTCAATCACTACCTTGGTATGCAGAAAAGTTCCAGACGCAATATTAGTTAATGCCCACGCAGCTTCAAACTAAGAGAAAAATTAAAATAAATAGAAGCACCAAAGAAATGTCATAAAAGATGTTAAAAATGTTAGAAAGGAAGACAACAAGGAGTAAATATATAGCTGGACAACTCCAAAGGACTGACAAATGATTAATAAGATTCACTGTGAAGTCAGGTTTCACAGATGAAAACCCTTATATTTAAGAAAAAAAATGTATTCATCAATCTGTTAAAACAAGGGATATATTGGTAATTCAATTCATGAAAATCTTAATATTTACTATTAAGATTTTAGGTGTTCTAAAGCAAGCAGTTAAAAATAAATGAGATACTCCTTAAAAGAGCAACAGAATTATAAAAGGTAATTACTTCCCTAAGGATCATGTAATCCCAACCTCTTAACTTAAGAAACAAGAAAATTGAAGTACCTCAGTTCATTGCTATGGACCTGGCTAAAGAGCTATATCATATGTTTTAAAAACTAACTTGCCGGGCGTGGTTGGCGCACGCTTGTAATCTCCGCGCTTGGGAGGCGGAGACAGGAGGATCGACACAAGAAAATTGGAAGTTCAGAGATTTAGGAGTTCATGCAACATCAAGACTACATTATTAGCAGAGCCAGAAGTAGGATTTCCATTTTTTTAAATAGCAGTGCCTCTGAGAAGTTATTCATATCAATTAAATTAGAATTTGGACAAAGTTTTGTAAGATGAATCTTAAGAGCAGCAATTAAGAAAAAGCAATCTATGGCACCCCAAAAACCAAAGCAGCAAACACAGAAAGCAACCTATAAATTCATAGGCAAACTAAGCAGTGACTACAGCTTCCAAAACACTTTGTATAGACAATTTTCAAACTAATGTAAATGTTACTATAATGAACAAAAGAGGACCAAAGCATTACTAAAATTCTGAAAAGTGTAGTTACTGTTATTTGCAAGACTAAGAAGAAAATTTAAGGGAAAATATTATATTAAAAAATATGAAGATCATAGTCCTAACCAATTACAAGTAATGAAATAAATAAAAGGCAACTAAACGATTGCCCCACAAAATTCTTGGTATCCTGAAGGGAAAGCATTAGTGAAGACTGGCAAATCTAGAAACCTACCAGAGAATTGTGAAAAACTGGAACACATGGTTATGATTTAAAAAAAAAAAACTTTCAGGCCGGGCGTGGTGGCGCATGCTTGTAATCCCCGCGCTTGGGAGGCAGAGACAGGAGGATCACGCAGGTTCGAAGCCAGCCATGCATGCTGGCTTAGGAGACCCTGTTTCCAAATAAAATGTAAAAATAGGTCTGGGAGTGTAGCCCGGAGGTAGAAGGGCTTCCAGGAACCCCAGTACCACCAAAATAATAATAATAATAATAAAATAAATAAACTTTATTTAAAAATACCAGAATTCATCTTTACACTCTGGCAATAATGCTAACTTCTGATTTTTCAAGAGGAAAATCTGGCTATTCATTTGAAATTCACCAATTTTTAAGTCTTACTCATCTGTATCTTTTAAAACATGTACAGTCCAAATAAAACTTGTTTGTATGCCAGTTGGGCCTACAGACTCCACCAGAGGTTTCTCTATTAGTAATACAGACTAAAGGTCTAACATAGCATATTTGTATGCATACTGCTAAATCATATTAGTGAGTATATATGCTCATGTTTCCAATGTTCCTGAATTCACCATGCTCTGTATATATGCTGCCCTCTCAACCTAAACTTGTTTTTCCTCTTTGAAGTCTGTCAAACTCTCCTCCACTCTCAAGGTTACTTTGTGAAGTCTTCCTTGACTTCCCTTACACTGAATAGATTCCTACGTTTTCTACATTCCCGGAACACTTTTTTTTTTTAATAGTTTAATTATAACACTAACACACTATCTTTTTGCATATATTCTTATATGTTTGCCTTCTGCTACAGAAAGTGAACAACTTCTGTAGACAGGGACAATGTTTTTAAGGTTGGAACTACAATGTATTACATAATATTCTGCACAAATTATAACTTATTCATGTTCACTCATTTCCTCACTCACTTGAATTAAAGAGCTAAATAATAAGCTAGGTATCAGGAGATAGATTTTAGTCTGGATTCAGGGCCTATATAAAACAAAGGGACTAGATCTCATGCCACTTTTACTATCAGTAGCCTGAATAAAGTAGCCTTTTCCTCAGAAACCCTTATGGTAAACATTCTCAACAATTTTTCGTATTCACATGTGCTGCATATTCTTTTCCTTTTACCTAAAATCAGAGGACTTTCCCCAAATTATTAAGAAAAGTAAACTACCACACTAAGTTGTAAATTTGACAGCAATTACCCAAGTAATTGTTGTTACTGACAACAACTTTGATATATTAGGTGTAAGTTTTCTCTAATCCTTGAAACACAGATTTAATTTTACTTTGTATTCTTACTTTTAAGAATATCTTCAAAAATAAAATGTCAGAAGGTAATTTTTTTAAGATTAAATATTTTTCAAACTTCAGTAATTTACCATTAGTAGTAAATTACTTGTAAGACATCATAAACCATAATCATTTCATGGTTAAGAAGTAATATTTTTTAGGAAAAACTTAAATTTGTTCATACTTTTAGTATGATTATACTAATTATTATACTTAGATTAGATTATAATTATATTAGATTATAATTATATATATAATTATATATATAATTATAATAGATTATAATTAGATTATACAAATTTATTTTTTTTTTTCAGATTAGGAGCTAATTCATCAGCTAAAAATGTTTTAAGAGGCTGGGTGTGGTGGTGCACGCTTGTAATTCCAGCATTCGGGATTCGCGGTTCTCAGACAGCCTCACCTACTTACCGAGACCCTTTGCAACTCAGTGAGAGTCTGTTTAAAAAAAATTAAAAAAAACTAAAAAAATAAGGCTGGGGGTGTAGCTCAGAGGTAGAATGCCCTGAGGTTCCATCCCCAGTACCGTGGAGGGGGAAAAAAAGTTTTAAGAGCATTCAGCATGGTGGCGCACACTTGTAATTCCTGTACTTAAGGGTTCAGACAAGTGGATTGCAGTTTCACGGCTAGCCTCAGGAACCTAGTCATCCATAACACAGACCTTGTTTCAAGATAAAATATATAAGCTGGGCATGGTGACACATGCTTGTAATCCCAGCATTTGGGAGGCTGAGACAGGAAAGATAACAGGTTCTCAGCCAGCCGCAGCTACTTAGGCCCTCTGCAACTTAGTGAGACCCTGTTTCAAAATAAAGAATAAAAAATAGGACTGGGGGTGTAGCTCAGAGGTAGAATGACCCTGGGTTCAATCCCCAGTACAAAAAAAAAAAAAAAAAAACAAGATAAAATAAATATATAAAAAGCCGGGCATGGTGGTGCACATTTGTAATTCCAGCATTCAGGAGGCTAAGACCAGAGGATCACTATTTGCAGACAGCCTCAGCTACTTAGCAAGGCCCTTTGCAACTAAGTAAGACCCTTTTTCAAAAATAAAAAGATTAAAAAATAGGGCCAGGGGCACATAGCTCAGAGGTACAATGCTCTTGGGCTTTTATCCCCAATACTGCAAAAAAAATAAAGTAAAATATAAATAACACACACACACACACACACACACACACACACACACGCGCGCACGCACAATAGGGCTAGAAATGAAGCTCAGAGGTAAAATGCCCCTTGGATTCAATCCCCAGTATCTCCACCAAAAAAAAAAAAAAAAAAAAAAAAATGCTTTAAGAGGTAAAAGGTACAGCCCTGGTTAGGTAAGAACCAAAATAAATTTGATCAACTATACATTTTAGTTTGAGGTTTTCTAAAACAAAAAGTTACTACAGGAAAACAAAATAAATTTTTATTAACATTAGCAATGGTTTTTATATACTTTTCCTGAATCAAATTAATTCTTAGAAACTGAAAATGAGCACTATAACCATGACCAGGGTGAAAAAGATAGTATGTGCTCTTCCTTCAATTGCCAAGTAATTATGGAATATTGGTAATAATCATTACTGAAGAAATTGCTTCCACTAGAAACATGTCATTTCAGGGAGAGATTAAGACAGAAAACTTGAGACTTACTTGTAAAGTACAATTTTCATTTCTTTCAAGAAATTTTACAAATCTCTCTACAATTCCTGGTTTCTGTATAACTTGATCTATTGGTGGATTCGGTTCTAAAAATTAAGAAAGAAAATAAGTTACTACACAGACTTGTAAAGGAACATAGAAGGGGATGAGATTCAGAGAAGAAAACAATGATTTTGTGGTTAGAGAATAGAAAGAAGCGGGCACTGGACTATCAGCTATATCTATATATAAATAAATACAGATAAGGATATGACATACACATGGATAATTACCCAAATATAATCTCTTCCTAGAGAATTAAAAGCAATACATATGATTGCCTCCATCTAGAACAAAAATAAATTACACTCTGATCATCAGCTAATTAGTATCATATGATACTAATAAAAGCATGAACTATTATTAAGTATTCATGTTCACACTATTATTAGTATCACATGAATTGACAGAGCAAGTCCAAATAACTTCAGAAAAGTGATGAACTATTAAAGAGCTTTAGTCATTAAGATCATGTAAATATAAGCAAAATAGGGACTATGTGCTTCACCACTGAAAACTAAGCAAGAATCAACACAGAACAAAAGTTTTGAAAAAATTTGTATAAAACTGAGGTTGAAGAAAAGGATGACTTATGACTTAAGTCTACAGAAGTGGCCATGATAGGAAAAAGAAGATTTTTGCACATGGTCAATATTATGACTTGAATCCAAGAAGTACAAGCTGGAGGTAAGGGTAGGCTGTGGAGACGTAAGGAGAAAGAAATAAGTGGAGAGGGTTAGAGGGCCACAGTGAAAAGACTTAATTTCCTGAGAGGCAAAAGATGCTAACTAAATTCCAAAATTTCCAAAAGGACCAGACCTCCTGAATGTCAAGTGCTAACAAGATCAAAAGCCTCCTGAGAATGACCAAATGTTTACAAAACTCCAGTTGTTCCTGCTGATAAGAGACCCAGGAAATCCCAGGAAATAGTGTCAGGGACCCCAACCAAGAAAAGGAGACACAAAGGACACTAGATCCCAGGAAACTACCTCTGGGACCTCAAATGGAAAAGGAAACTCAAAGGAGCATATAAACCTAAATGAGCCACCCTAAAGGGTTACCAATTTGGGAACCTCTCCCTTTTGGGAGCTTTTCCGTTTCTCACAGGTCGTGTTGACTTTAAGAGAAAGGAGCATGTAGCTGATGGCACCTGACCTAGGCAATGTCAGGTAGTGACCAGAAAATGCTCGCTGGACAAGGCCAGCTTAGCCCCTAGGGGTGGTCTGCAATTCTCCTTACCAGATCGTGTGGACTTTGGAAAAAAGAATTTTGAAACTGACAGCATGTGGCTTGGGCAACTCTTAAGTAGTGTCCAGAAGGCAGCTGTCTGACACCAGGTGCCCAATGCCCAAAAGAGTGATATGCTTTTCCCCTTCCTTTCTCTGTACAATAAGCCCCTTGCTCGCCTTTCTGTTGTCTGCAAGGGTCATTCTTCATCTTCGGGTCATTCTTTACTTCGTTATCCTTTCCGTTTCAGTAGCCAGGGGCATATTTCGATCCTCTACTGCCAAGAGCTAAGAACACCAAATAAAATTAAGAAATGCTTCCAAAGAGGTAAAGATTCCTGCTGTTTTTGTTTCTACTTCTAGTTATAGCTGCTTTCCACATTTTCTATACTTGATGGATCAAGTAAAACTATAGTAAACTTAATATAATTCTAGGCCTGACAGATTTGGTAGAAATGCATCAATTAGTAAGAAAGATTAAAAAACAATAATTCCTACTGTAGAAGAAATAGAAAAATGACTGCTTCTATGAAAAAGGCAATACAGTTTAATAGAAGCAGAACCCTGAATAATTAGAGCAGATGAGAGTAAACTCTTCTGATGGAAGAGTTCTAAAACCAGATAACTTATTCAAAGATAATATTTAGATGTGTGAAAGCTTAAAAATAATTGTACCAATGCAACTTTCATAGGAGGAATGCAAGTAACAAAATTCTTCAAGTCATACTTTATCTGGTTTTTGGTTTTTTTTTTTTTTTGTGGTGGTAGTTGTTTTTTGTTTTTTTTGTTTTTGCAGTACTAGGAATGGAACTCAGGGCATTCTACCTCCAAGCTACACTCCCAGACTTATTTTTTAGTCTTTAAATTTTTAAAACAGGGTTTCACTGATTCGCAAAGGGCCTCACTAAGTAACTGAGGCTGTCTGCAAACCACCATCCTCTGGTCTCAGCCTCAAATGCTGGGATTACAAGCGTGTGCCACCACACCCAGCAACTTTATCTTGATGAATTAGAATATAGAATAATGGTAAAATTGTGGCACAAAAACACTGGTGGTGAACTCTAAGACAAAAACACAATTCAAACTACAGAAATTGTGTTAATTAGTTATGATAACATGCACATGTCAAAAAGAATCTTAGAGAATATAATGTAAAAATATTAATCTGACCAAAATAAAACAAAAAACAACTTTCCATCCCCCCAAACCCACAAAACTATAAAACATGAGGATAAGAAGTTATTCTTAATTTTATAATGATTTCTTAACAATGCTAAGTTACTTTAACTTAGGAGAAGAATGGAAAACAACAACAAAAAATGTATTTACAAACATGTACTACAATAGGAAAGCAAAGGGAAAAGCCTTGGGATCTAGGTGGACTTGACCAAAAGATTTCTTCAGAAGGCAAGGCAGCTGCACAAGGGGGTCATATGTTTCCCCTCATATGTGGAAGCTAGGAAGAAATGGGATACAAGAGAGACTCCACATAAAAGAGAAGAAACTCCAGTGGGGAAGGAGATGGGTGGTGGGAGGGAGGATCAATGAAGAAGACACTTCAGTTGGTACTATAAATGAATATAAATTTATCAATGCCAATCTCAATATCTTGTGTATGGTGAGGAGGAGGGACTGGGTTGCATTTGAGTGGAAGTTCTCCAAGTGCTATATGCATATATGTCTCTATCACTTTGAAATTCATTATGATGTACAACACACCAATTTAAAAAACCTAATATCTAGTTCCATATAATTAGAATTGCTAATTCTATAAATTCCACATATGAAACAAAAACATTATAGCTTAAGTGTATACTCAATGATGAATTCTTATAAACTCTATATGAAACCATATAAATAATTGGCAAATATGAATTATAAAGGGTCACTATATAAAAATATATTTGACATTATCAAAAAACAGACCAAAGAACTATGTATGTCTTTTTAAGAACCTTATATTTTTGAAAATATAGTGAAATGAATCTTTATACAAACTGGAGAACATAATTTAATACAGCTATTACCTTTATCTTACTATTTCAATTTATGATTATACATTAAGTTTTAGATTATACAATGATTTTAGTAGCAATATATGTGATAAAAACTGGGGGGAGGAATTTAAGGCCTGATTGATTACATTATTTTATATTCATACTCTCTAGATTTGTTACCATTTAAAAAGATCGTATTTATGGTGGTACATGCCTATAATCCCAGTACTTGGGAGGCTCAGATAAGAGGATCACAAGTTTGAGGCCAGCCTCAGCAGCTTAGAAAAACCCTTAGGAAATTAGCAAGACAGTTTAAAATTAAAAAATAAAAAGAACTGGCAGCGTAGCTTGGAGGCAGACTGCCCCTGGCTTCAATCCCCAGTACCAAAAAAATAAAATAATTATGCCTGAAAAATACTTCTATAAAAATTTACATCATTTCTTAGCACCAAGATTATTTTTATATTTACTTTTTAAAATTCTTTAATGTTTTGCAATTTCCCCATTACCGTTTACTTGTTATGTTTACAATGAACATTATTTTTAAAATGTTTTAAAAATAAAGATCTACTATATCCAACAAAGAAAGATGTCTTAGAATAAAAATATCTAATAAGATAAAACTCTACTACAAAATCCTATAATATCAAATAAGCATACTGAAAATAATTCTTACCTTTAGAAAGCAGCTTCCTAAATTTCTGTGTTGCTGTTAGCTGTTGCTCAGCATTATTAGAAAAAATCATCTGAACCATATCAGTGGTAATAACTTCTTCCTAACACACCAAATAAAATTTTGCATGAGTTATATTTGCTATAAATAATATCTTTGAAATATCCTTGATGAATAATTAAAAATACATTTAACTTTATACCTCTGGAATGGGTACAGTAGAACTGATATCTGGATCCTGGATAGGACTTTCTAACATAGAGTCATCATTTCTTGGCAAAGAGACATTTCTGCGTTTGAACAACTGCAAAAAGGGAAATCACTTTATATATTGAAGCTTTTCATAAAAACATTCAATGGCTATAGAATTCAATTTTTCATTTGAGCAAACAAATCAAACTAACAATCTTATAACTCAAAATACTGAAGTATGCATGTACTTTTTTTGGGGGGGTGTTATTTATTTTTCTTTTTACAGGTACATATCACTGATTTAACCCCTACCCAATTCCCACCCCATTCCCTCCCCACCCCTCCCTCCCTCGCTTGGCTTAGTGGTTGACTTCCATATGTTTTAAGTACATTGTGTATTTTAGAGATTTTCCTTCTCCCCCCCCCTTTCTCCTCCTTTAGGTTGTCTTGTTTGCTCCTCTATAGGATTTCCTTTTTCATCTAGAGTTCCTCCTATGACCCATTTCTCCTTAGCTTTCACATATTAGGGAAAGCATCTGTTTTCTTATTTTTTGAATTGCATGTACTTTTTTGCAGTACTGGGGATTGAACTCAGAAGCATTCTACCTCCCAGCTCCACCCCAACCCTATTTTATTTTCTTTACTTTGAAACAAGGTTTCACAAAGTTGGAGAGGGCCTTCAACCCTTTTCAAACAGGGTTTCACTAAGTAACTAAGGCTGGCTGGCCTTGAACCTGTTATCTTCCAGTTTCTGCATGTGCCACCATGCCCTGCTCACATTTACATTTTATGGTACTTGAAAAAGCATATATCCCCACACTGAGTTATGAGATGTCTAAGATTATTTCCAAGAAATTCTTAATAAAAAAGCAAATCTATTACATGAGAGATGACAAGGTATATTAAGAGAGTTAGTATATTCAATTAACAAGGAAGAGAGAACAATTCTCAGGAAAAACATCTCTAAGCTAAAATTCAGGAGTGGATAAAAATGAAGGGAAAATAGAAGCACTGGGCATTGTGGTACAGTCCTGTAATCCCAGTACTTGGGAGTCTAAGAAGAATCACAAGTTCTCTGTCGGCAGTGTTAACTTGGCGTGACACTGTTTCAAAAGAAAAACCTAGAACCGGGCATGGTGGCACAGGCTTATAATACCATTACTTGGAAGGCTGAGACAGGAGGATCCAGGTTCACAGACAGTCTCAGCTATTTTGTGAGGCCCTCCACAACTTGGTAAGATCCGAAAAAAAAAAAAAAGAATAAAAAATTGGGCTGAGGGTATAGCTCAGAGATAGAATGTTCCTGAGTTCCATCACCAGTAACTCCCCCCCAACCCAAACATGAAATAGGGCTGGAAGTATAGCTAAGAGGTAGAATACTGCTGGGTTCAATAGGAAGAGGAGAAAGAGAAGGGGAACAAGGGAGGAAAAGAAGGAGGGGTACACGGTGATGTCACTAAAAGATATCTATGGCACATTTTCTAAATCAAAATTGAGAAAAAAAAATCTGGTTATATATTTTTTGATAGCTAAATAAATACTATGCTTCTTCAATCTGCACACACCTCTCTTTTTAATACAGGTTTTGCTTTTTTTTTTTTTTGGTGGCACTGGGGTTCCCGGAAGCCCTTCTACCTCCGGGCTACACTCCCAGACCTATTTTTTATTATATTTTTAAAATTGGAAACAGGGTCTCTTAAGCCAGCACGGCTGGCTTCAAACCTGCGCGATCCTCCCAAGTGCGGGGATTACAAACGTGTGCCACCACACCCGGCCCATGCTTTGCTTTTGAATGCCTATTATATGAACAACCATGATGGATACTACAGATAGAAAAATGAAAAATTATATATTTTAAATACATTTTTATAGGTGCAATGTAGTCATACATCTCAATGGGGAGATATACATGCACACATCACCCAATCATCCCCTACCCAATCTCTAACCCCTTCCCTCCCCCTCCCTCCTACCCGTGCTTGGCTTCCTGATTGAGTTTGTTATGTGTAAGTACATCATGTGCTTTAAAGTTTCCCTTATCCTCCCTTTTATCCCCTCAGATATGTCACCTTCATTATTCCTCTATAAGGTCCCTTCTTCATCTAGAGTTCCTCCTGTCACCCATTTCTCCCTAATATTTTTCACATTAAGAAAAGCATCTGATTTCTTATTTTTTTGTGACATTTCACTGTAAATGCCATACTTTTGTTCTCCCTTATGGCTGGGCAAAATTCCATTGTGTACATATCCCATAGTTTTGAAATTCCACTCATTCGTTGAAGGACATCTTGGCTGATTCCACAGTTTGGCAATGATGAACTGTACAGCTATAAACATGGTTGTTCATGCATTAGTTTGGTATTTTGGTTTTCATTCTTTTTGGTAGATACCCAGAGGTGGTATTGCTGGATCATATGGTAAGTTTGTTTTCCTTCTTCTGAGGATCTTCTATACTGTTCTCCAAAGTGGTTTAACCAACGTACAATCCCACCAAAAATGTATTATAGCTTCTATTTCTCCATACTTATTCCCACTTACTGAAAACCTGAAAGCCAGAAGGTGAGTAACTTTGACAGGATGATCCACCCACAACCAATTTTTTTTTAAATAGAGGTCACTTGGGTCTGGAAATCTGTTGAGAGATTAGGTGAGGCAGCGGCAGCTTCTATTGCTTCCTGGCCACACAGTTGAAGAAACCCACTGGCCCTTTGCTGTGAAGCAGGCCCCAGTTCCAGGCCTGCCATGCAACAGGCTCAGGGCTGGGCCTCACTGGCTCCAGACCTGTCCTCGCTCCAGACCCGGCCTTGCCCCACAGCAGGCTCTGGTTACTGTCACTGTGGGCATGACGTTTACAGAGGTTCCTATTTTCCTCCACATATATGTATGTATATATACATATATATATAAGATATAATTATTTTTAAGTAGGAGAAAACAGCACGTGTCATTTACAGAAGCTAAGAGCGCAATTCCCTAGCAGCAATGGATTTTATCTCCCCACTGAAAATGGAAGCTTATAGCCTCACCACAGAGAGCGGGATCCGCTGCTCCAAGCACACCCTGACTCCCAGCGCAGCGCAGAGGAGTGCAGCAGCCATGAGCTGAGGTCTCCCGAGATCTCCGGCGCAGTGAATTGGCCCAACAATTCAGGGGAGGCTCCCTCTGACTTGCCCCGGACATTTTTCTTACATAATACGTTGTCCAGAATTCCTGCACATGTGCGCCAAGAGCAGTCAACTTTTGGGGAGATATTTTCAAAAATTCAAGGTGGATTGGATTGGATCTGTCTACCTCTCCCAAATACTGGCTGCCTCCACTACCGCCATTTTGGTCCATCTCCTCAAAACTTTTTCTTACATAGTATGTTGTTCAGAGTTCCTGAACATGTGGAGCAGGAACAGTCTACTTCTGGAGAGATTTCTTCAAAAATTCAAGGAGGATTTGGTTGGATCTGTCTGCCTCTCCTGAATACTGGCCACCGCCTTCTTGATCTCTCCTAGAGTACATTGTTAAGTATTCCTGTGCATGGGTGGCAGGAGCAGTCTGCTTTCTGATCTCATCTGGGATATCCCTCCAAGAATCACTTTTCTTGCAGTGGCGGGCGCCGCACTGCAGTCTTGCCTCTAATTCTACCATTTTCCACTCTCTCCCCTATATTTCAGATAGGATGTGATGACTGGAAATGTTTCTGTGTGTTGTCCCATTCAGCTATTAAATCAAAATCTGTTGTCCAGGGTTTCTCAGGGAGATGCATATCCTATTCGGCTGCTACTAACCATCACCATTGTGGTCGTGGTCACCAGTGCAGCTGCAACTGCTGCCACCATCTTCCTCCCTCTTCAATTTTTTTAATAAAAGAAAACAGTACATGTCTTTTGCAGGAGTTGGAGGCCCAAGTACTTATTAGCAATGTGTTTTATCTCCCCACCAAGAGCGAAGGCCCACAGCTTCACCACAGAGAACAGGTTCTGCTGCTCGGAGTGCACCAGCCCCAGCGCTGCGTAGAGGAGCGTGGTGGCGAGGAGCGCCCTTGGCTCCCGGGATGCCTGGCACCAGCCGATCCAATGCAGGGCTCCATCTGACGCTCCCTGGACATTTTTCTCACATAGTATGTTGTCCAGAATTCCTGAGCATGTGGGGCAGAAGCAATCTTTTTTGGGGGGAGATTTCTCCAACACTTCAAGGCGGGTTGGATTGGTTTTATCTACCTCTCCCGAATACTGTCCTCTATTGCCGCCGTCGTCTCCACCATCTTGGTCTGTCTCTTCTTTTTGATATTTTAGTTAGGAAGTCATGGCTATAAATGCCTCTATATATTTTCTCAATCAGATATTAAACCAAAATCTGATGTCCGGGGTTTCTCAGGGGAATATCTGTCCTATTTGGCAGCTGCCAGCTATTGTTGCTGCGGCCGCAGCTATCTTCCCAGAAAAATGAAAAATTATAGTTTTAAAGCAGGTTCTTTTCTACTTTCTCTCCTTCCCTCCCTTTCTTCACAGTACTAGGGGATCAAACTCTGGGGCATGCTACCACTGGACTACACCCCCAGCCTTTATTATATTTGAGATTGAGTCTCATTAATTTGCACATGCTGGCCTCAAATTTGTGATGCTCCTCCTCCCAAGCTGCTGGGATTACAGGTGTGCATGTTCTACCTTTTAAACCTGGTCCTATTTACTTCACCAGTCCTCTTGCACGTCAGTTTTAAATACAAGAACCATATCTTCCTGTTTGTTCATAAATATTTCTAGACTTAAATATAGAAACAAAAAATGTTGAAGTGTGTTTTTTTAAAATGAGTTTCAGTTCTTTATGTCACATGTGCAAAATACAGAGGAAAGTAAGAGATCTGGTTGATGAGACTACAGGAAGAACAGAATGAACAACATGTGAAGATACCTATAATCAACTTAAGAATTACAAAAACTTCAAAACTGCAAATAATGTTTTCTGGTGGGACAAATTTTACAATGAAACAATGGAAGTTATCTAAATGACTTAAAGAGTAAAAATGTCTTAATAATGGGGTAGAAATATAAAAGGTTCATGGATAAAACAAAAGTCACTCCTGTCAGTGATTAAAATATCAAAGGATTCTAGTTCAAATCAAGTGTCTAAAACTTCCTTTTAAAATTATCTAAAAATTAGCAATAATAATTAAGCTTTTAAATCTTTATAAATAACTTGCTTAAGCAAAATTAAATATTTAAAACAACTACCTGTTCTTCCCGTTTCTGTTTTCGAAGCTGTATTCCTTCTTCTTCTCTTCGTCTACGCATCTCTTGAGGATTTAGGGCTTTATTCTTATAACTTTTCATTCTATAGTTATCTTTCCCTGGACTAGCCATAGAATCTAAGGGAAGAAGAGGGGGGGGGGGGACAGAGGTGGATAACTCTAAAAATAATGTAAGATACTTACTCTAGAGCAACTAAATTCAGGCTCACTGATTACACAGACTGCAAAACCCACTCTGAAACTTGTGTACAAAGATACATTCTCTTATTCCCATATCAAAATTGGAGCAAAATGACCAATTATTTTAGGAATAACATATTTATCATAAGTTTGCTTTCTGTTGCTTTAACAAAACACCTGAGACCTGAGCATTTTTTAAAAAAGGCTTACTTAGTTCACAGTTATGGAGGCTGAGAAGGTACCTACAATAGCTCAACTTAGAAAGGAGGCTATGCTGCTCCATGAATTAGGTGGTAAAACAGAAGGGCAAACGAGTAGGCACATGCAGGAGAGAAAGAGGGACAAAGCTGCTGACCCACTTAATAAAAATATACTTTTTTGAGGACTAATGTTCTTCCACAATAGACAAATATCATATCCAAACCACGAAAAATTAAAGAATGCAGACTCTGTTATAAATACAAAGTCATTACCTTTATTTCATTGACTCTACGATTCAACAACCTTCTCTATTCCCTTAACCTCCCATGACATTTTAACTTTTTTCAAGTAGAACATATCATATAATCATTGTCAAGTCCAGAAATATTCATGATCCATTTGACCAATTAGGGGCAGAGGAACATTGTGAATTATAGTTTTTGACAAAATCAAGAAAAAGCCAGCACTAAAAAGTATTTTCAATAAAATATGGCATTAGGCTTTAATAAACACAATTCAAGTATTTACTAGGATCTGGCTTGTTTCACTTAAGGCACTGTCTTAAATTAAGACCTAAGGTCATGAGGGCTATAACTTGAGTTATAACTACAATATCACTTTTCAGCATTCCAATTCATCTGAAATACTTGTATATTTTAAAGTTTTGTTAAAATTTATTTTAAAACAATAATACAAATATTAAATATAATACAAATATTATATTTAAGTATATATACTTGCTTTGCTTTTACAATATTATAAACCTTTTAGTAGCATAGCAATATTTATTTTTTATTTTATCTGGTTTGAATACTAAAATATAACTACTCTGAATTTACATATGAAGAATAAAATCAGAATATTGTCAATTGGCTTATGAAGTAAAAACAAAGAAAAGGAAAGATTGTTATCTGCCATCCCTAATACAGAAGACACAGTATTAAGTCCTGAAAAATCACAGAAGACAGAGCAATTAATCATATTTTAGGACACTCTGAAAGGCTTCACTACCACTATAAAGGATGAGAGGAATCTGCCAGCGGAGGGGATAAAAAGAGAAAAGAGAATAAGCATTATAAGCAGAGAGAATATATGAAAGGCAAAGTTATTTGATGAAGACTTGTATAACCACAGAATGCTAGGAAATCCAGTGTGCCTGAATAAAAGATACATGAGAAAAGGGATATGAAATTCAACTACACAGGTAAAATTCCTATGGTTCTCACAATTCAGTTGAAAAATTTAAAATCGATCTTCAGAAACAAAACTTAGGAAAGTATGGAGAAAGTTGCTTCAAATAAGCCAAGTAAAGAAAAGAAAGTTGAAGACTTGAATTAATATAAATATACAGAAAATTAGCTAAGATCCTAGAAATATTTCTGAAATTGATTCAATAATTAGAGGTCAAATAAATGTACCAGATATGCAATGAGCCACTTTACTGCATATAAAAAACCCAGGAGACAAAAGTAACCCAGAAGATGAAATATAGTTGGAGGATCAGAGAAGTTTTCCTGTTTGCCTCCATGTCTAAGAATAATAAATTCACTTCAGTTTTTAAAAAAAAATTTATTTTCAGTAAAAAAAAATAAGTACTTTCAAAATTAGAAACAAAATAAAGATACCCACTGTCACCATTCCATTCAATATAGCTTTTATTTTTTTGTGTGTGGTACTGGGGATGGAACCCAGGGGCCTTCTACCTCTGGGCTACACTCCCAGATCTATTTTATATTTTATTTGGAAACAGGTCTCTTAAGCCAGCTGAGCCTGGCTTCGAACATGTGAGATCCTCCTGTCTCAGCCTCCCAAGTGCAGGGATTACAAGCATGCGCCACCACACCCGGCTCAATATAGTTCTTGAAATCTTATCCAGAACAATTAGGCAAGAAAGGAAATTAAAGGCATACAAATCAGAAACAAAGACGTGAAATTATCTTGTTAGCAGATGACATGACCCTATACTTAGAAGATCCAACTCTGCAACTAAAAGAATTCTAAAGATGATACATAAGTTCAGCAAAATTAGCCAAGTCAATTTACAAAAATTATTAACTTCTATATACCAGTAATGAATCCAAAAATACAAGAACAATTTCATTCATAATAGCTGCAAAAACATACAAAAACTTAGGAATAAGTCTAACCAAGGAGTGTAAAAGACCTCTACAATAAAAATTATAAAATACTAAAAAAAGAAATTGAAGAGGGAAAGAACTCCCATGTTCTTGGTTAAGCAGAATATTCTCAAAACAGTTCTATGAATTTAACAAATGCATAGGTATAAAACCATCTCAGTCAACATACAGAACAGTTCCCTTCCCCTCTAAAACATTCTCTCATGCTGTTCCTATTTACCCTCTCCCTTATACCCATCCCCATGGTTCACATCAGGCAACCGCTGACTTGTTCTCTATTAGTTAGCCTTTTTCTGAATTTCACAAAAATGAACTCCTATAGTATGCTGTCTTCTGAATCCAGCTTCTTTTGAGTCATTTGTGTTATTGGCACTCATAGTATCTGTTATCTATGTTGTTGGCATATATTGTTTGTCCCTTTGTCACAATACAGATATATCACAGTTTATTCACTTACCAGTTGAAGGACATTTAGTTTCCAGTTTTAGGTGGTTATGAGTAAATTTGCTATTAACATTCATATACAAATGTGTGTGTATACATAAATTCTTTGAAAAATTTTTTCTCAGGTAAACATTTAGGAGAATTGAAGGATAATATGGTAAGTATGTTTTTCACTTTATAAAAAACTGCCAAGTTGCTTTACAAGGTTACTGTACCATTTTGCATTACTATCAGCAATGTATAAGAGAGTTCAGATGTTTTGCATTCTGTCTTCATTTGGTTTTGTTTTGGGGGGTCTTTCCTATCTCCACTAGGTATTGCATTCTATCTCAACTTGGTGTTGTTAGTTGTAGCCATTGTAACAGTTGTACACTGACTTTGGTTTTAAACATATTAACTTTCTAGTACATAGGACACATATAGGGGGCTTTGATTTACAGACAAATTGGAGGCTCTGACCTACAGATTTTTGAAAATGTGGGTCAGAACAAAGGACTCAACTGATTATCCAATATCATATACAGCTATAAATATAAGATGACCAAAGGACTTTTAAGGTTATTCACATTTTAGTGTGAAAAGGCAAGAGGAAAAATAGGCTCAAAAAGGAGGAGGAATGGGTGGAAGGAAAAGGGGAGGAGGGGAGAAGAGGAGGAGGAAGAGGAAGAGTCCTGCAAAAAAAAAAAGGGAGATGAAAAGATAAAGATATACTAAAGTTATAGTACCACTGAAATCAGGCCATTCAATATATTAATTCATTGATTTATTCAGAAAATATAAGTGCCTACAATAAAACAACCAAACCAGGCATTAGATTTGATAATTAGGTCACCAGTAAAGTGAGTGAGATATAGCTCACTAGTGATGGAGCTAGAGGTAGACTGAAGTAGACTGAGGATTTGTGAATGAATGTAAAGAAGTGGTAGAGCTCTTGTTTTAACCTGTACAAGCCCCTGGGTTCAATTCCCACTACTAAAGAAAAAAAAGCTACTTTGTACAGTCCAAGTTATTGTGTATACTCAAGGAATTAAAGTGCACTTATTAACAAAAATCCTTCTTTAAAATATCAAATGGATTTCAACAGTTATACCTATGGACGTGCACATAGTTATCATTAGAAACTGCTCAATCTAACTTTATTAATAATATTTAGGATTATTCTTTAAATTTATTTTTAAAAATCTCTGAAATTTAAGAGCTTAGCTCAAAAGGAAAAATAGAGATCAAAGTTCATTACAAAACTAGGAACTCAACATTAGTTACTAAACTATGATCAGTAAGTGAAAAATATTTTAATAAGAGGTACTCATGGTAGTAAATTTCTCAAAATATTTATCACCTAATAATGTGGCATTTTCTAGACTACTAACCTCCAAGTTTTTTATTATACAATTTTATGTAAAACATATTTGTTTATTCACACTCAACATGTTTCTATACATATAATAATATACTACACTGTAAAATTCACAAAACAGGATTTTTTAATAAATAATTTTAAAATATTTAAAACTTAATATTTTTTTAATGCAATTGGATCACTTTGGGCCTCAGGTCCCCACCATACAAAAGCATTCTACACACTACATCTGAGACCAACCTCCATAACCAGGCTAAAATGTTTCAAATGAAACATTTTGATACAGATTTGTTAATAAATGTAGCCCCAACAGTTCTGATATTATTTGTTCCTTTTTTTTTTCTCTAGTTCTAACTTCCTGTTTCTTATTTAACACCCACATCTACATGTTTCTTTTGGTAGATGTCAAGAGGAAAGAAAACAGTCTCTAAAGAAGCCTCACCTAATGAAATTTGTTTTGTTCAATGGAAAATAAGGTTTTTTTTAATTGCTTCAAAGGTTGGAGCCTCATAAAAGTTCTTTTAAATATAAGCAATGCTATACAGACACTTTAAAGTTGCTCAATAGCTGGGCGTGGTGACGCAAGCTTGTAATACCCGTGCTTGGGAGACAGAGACAAGGAGGATCGTGCAGGTTCGAAGCCAGCCTCTCTGGCTTAAGAGACCCTGTTTCCAAATAAAAAATATAAAATAGGTCTGGGAGTGTAGCCCGGAGGTAGAAGGGTTCCATCCCCATTACCACCAAAAAAAAAAAAAGAATAAATAAATAAATAAATAAATAAAGCTCCTTCATATAGTTTTTACCCAACTCTTACTTTGGAAATTGGAAAATTAAATGAAATCTAAGCTTAGGGTTTTCTTTTTCTCATTACCTACTAACTGAATTTGTCGTTCCAGTAAAGCCTTGGTGTCTATGGGTTTAGGCTGCTCATTAGAAAATTACAAAACCAAATGGCCAATACATGAAAAGATGTTCAACATCATTAGCAATCAGAGAGATGCGAATCAACACTACACTGAGATTCCATATAACCCCAAACAGAATGGCAAGCATATAGAAGTCAAACAATAATAAATTTTGGCAAGGATGTAGGGAAATAGGAACTCTTCTACACTGTTGGTGAGATCAGTGTGGAGAGTCCTTAGAAAACTGGGAATGGATCCACTGTACAATCCGGCTATACCACTACCGGGCATCTTTCTAAAGGGGTTGAAATCAGAAAACTACACTAATATATGCATTCCCATGTTCATAGAAGCACAATTCACAACAGCCAAACTATGGAACCAACCTAGGTGGCCATTAACAGATGAATGGATTACTAAATTATAAGAAGTACACATAATGGAATTCTACTCAGCAATAAAGAACAACAAAATCATGTCATTTATAAACAGAATGAAAAACCTGGAGAGCATTCTTAAGTGATAATAGCGAAGCAAAGAAATAGAAGGGACATATGTTTTCTCTAATATGCTCAAGCTAGGGAGTATTTGGGATACAAGAGAGACTCCAGATAATGGAGAAGATCCTCAGTGGAGCCAGGGAGGAAGGGCAGGGGAGGAGAGGAACAAGGCTGAGGCTCATTAATAAAAATGCTACCTGCAACTGTGTGCATACATTGTTAACCTGCTATTGGGAGGAAGGGGAGTGGGAGGCACCAAATACTATGTGAATGTATGCCATTGTCAACATGATCTACATTATCATGTGAGACTATATTACATCAATATATTACATCAATTAAAAACCGTACACAGGTAAAAGAGCCAATGCAAAACCCCTACAACCAAGCAGCACTTAAGTCTAAAGATCAGAGGCATTCCTCACGTACCAAGAAAG
The DNA here is from genome assembly GCF_963383645.1 of Muscardinus avellanarius. NCBI lineage: Eukaryota > Metazoa > Chordata > Mammalia > Rodentia > Gliridae > Muscardinus > Muscardinus avellanarius. Next base: position 70,470,016 of record NC_137794.1, on the reverse strand, counting down.
CCTCTTTCCTACAATATGCGAAACTGAGTACCGAAAGACAAGTCGGTAGTGCTATCTTTTTTAAGTATCCAAAATGCTCAAGAGTAAATGCCAGTGTCATATCCTTTGAAGAATCTACCGTTTTACGGCTTTCAAAACCTCCTATCTTATGCACTGTCGGTGACACATGATCCTTGTTCACCTGGCAGTGGAGCTGCCGAGCAGCACAGAGCGGCAGGTGCAGGCGGGCGGCGGGCGGAGCGAGCGCGGCTCCGGGGCAGCCGGCGGCCCCGGCCGGCCGCAGCGCCGCCTCCCCTCCGGCCCTCCGAGTGGGCGGCGACCCCGGCCACACGCAGCGCGGGCCCCGCCGAGCTCGGGCGCGAGCGCGGCGGCCGGAAGCGCCTCCCACCGCGAGCCGAGCGCCGCGCCCCCTCCCGCCGCCCCTCGGCGCCGGCCCGGGAAGGTCGGCGCGCCACGCCCCCGCCACGGCTGGCGGCCGCGGGGCGGCCCGAGACGCACCCGGCAAGGCCAGGCCCGGGACCCTGCGCAAGGAAAGGGGTAAATAAACACAGTGGCCCCAAGAACTAGTGGCTCCCCGGGGGCCCAAAGCCGCGACTCCCCGGACCTGACCTCCTGCCACTCCCACTCACCCATGAACGTGGCGGTCCGCGGTCCCTGGCGGTCCTGGCCCGGCGGCGACGTGGGCTGCGGGTAACGGAGGGGCGGCCACTCCTCCCCTATCTCGAAGCGCCGACACCCGGCTCGCAGTCCAAGATGGCGGCCACCTGCGCCCCTTCCCCGAGACCCCGCGGCTCGGCTCCCAGAAGCCCTTGCACGCGGCGGCGGCGGGGGGCGTGGCTTGGTAAACCGGGGGCGGGGTTAGGTGCGCGCCCCGCCCCCCGCCCTGGGAGAAGCCGCTTGTCATTCACTGATGATTTGGGATTCTTTAATAACCGCACCTTTTGACATAATTGTCGTCGCTGATCTATGCTATGAGTGACTCCAGATAAAGTGCTCCAAACCAACGCTCATAGGCGGCTTCATAAGCTACTCTGGAATTCAACAAGCAATGTAGAAGCAGACTGTGTTCCGGGTGTAATGCTAGACACAGATTATACGAGATAAATAACTCACGATTCCTGTCCCGAAGACGTTTGAAATTTATTAGAGGGCGGAAACAAATTGTTCTTAGATGTTTGCTGTGTCCGATAGTTAAAAAGTAAAGAAGACAAGTGATCCGTTAACTGTGCTTATCTGTGGCTGAGAGAAAAAGAAAAGCTTGCTTGACAAAGGAGACCTGAACAGGACGTTTGAAGTGTTAATAGGATTTTATTTACCTTAATCATTTGGCACTCTGTCCCTTTTTCATTTCCCCCTTCCATTCCATAGAGAAAAACTGAATCCACAACCTGGACAATCTCCCCCTTAGGAGCACCATTGTGATTACACTGCACCCACCAGGATAATCTCCCCAACTCAAGATTAACTTAATCATATCAGCAAATTCCTCTTTGCCCTTGTACCATGTAAAGCAACATATTTACAGATTGTGAGAATTAAGACATGAGCATCTTTGAGGGACACTATTATGCCTAACACAAAGTGTATATTTCTGTTTAATGAAAAACACGAGGTGACCTGTCAATTGTTTCTTCCCTATTTCCTCCAAGATTTTGGTGGAAATACTTGTTGAATTTCATATTTCCTACTTTCTTTGCTTCCTCTCTCATTTTAGGAGCTCCCTAGGAAAGAAAGGATTCAAGGTAATATTTTTGCAAGACAAATAATCATCTTCGATTTTATTTATTTGATAATTAATTTCCCGGTTTTTTCTCTTCACTCCTCTCTGTATTTTTACTAGTTAGAGTTGAACCCCAAGTCAGCATCAGATGTTTCTTTGTCCTATTTACCATCTCTTCCTCTTTTTGTCCTATTCTCAGAAAATTTTAGGCTCTGTTATCCAGCTTTCTATTGACATATTTCTTAAGATCTGTGATAGAATTTTTCAGTTTCAAGAACTATTTCCTAGTTTTTATTTAGAGATTAAATATAATTTCTTACCTCTCTGAGGAAAATAGTTGCGATTGCTTTTGAAGTTTTTTTCTCGTTTCTTTGTGTTTCTTCAGAGCTTGCTTTTTTTTTTAATGTTTTGGTTTCTATCTTATCTGCCATTCTACTCAAGTACCTGGTAATCCTTGTGTACCTATTCATATTTAAAAATAAAATATTAAATTTGTTGCAATTGTGTATCACTGAGACTTGTTTACTTACCTATCGATGGCCTCCCTACAGATTCATAAAAGTGGAATCTAGCTGTTTTATTAAAGAATGCACCGAAGGTCTATATATGTAGCTATTTTCTCTTGGAACAACTTATTTCTCAAGGGAAGAAAATTTCAATCTTCTGCCTTGGAAGCACAAATCAGACATCAGGATGTGATGGGGTAACAGGGAAAGGGGATTCATTGGTATTTACCTTTTCCTATTCCTCATTTTCAGTCCACTGTCTTGACACCATGGATTCATTGCCTTTGTGGTTCATTTTTTAATGAACTAAACCAGTATTCTTCTGTTTTGGAGGGAAATGAGTCATTTGGCAACCTAGTTACTTCTTACTGAGACATTCAGCAAAATTTTTCTTTTTTCAGTTTCAAGTTTCAAAATCTTTTTCAGAAATATCTGGTTTTGATTTTCAGAACATTTCTGGATTTGGGGTTGGGAGAATTGACTTGTTTATGTTTGTCCTCTCTTCTTGGCTAACTTACTATTTTTCATCTTCTTTCTTGCTATATTATTATTATTATTATTATTGCTTTAATTTGAATAAATTTTGAAAGGCAGAAAAATAAAAGTCTAACTAATCTGACATGTTTAACCACAAAAACCCCAGAATTATTTTTCAAACTTTACTGATCATCATCAGCTCATGTCACCTCTTATTTAAATACACTAATAGCTTTTTATAAGGTCTTACATGATTTGACCAGTGGCTATACTTGTGACCTTACCTTATCTTGTAAGTACTCTTCCACCACCCCAGCACATTATGAATTTGTTACAAAATGTTCCTTTTGCTCCAATCTTAGGCCTTCCTTTACTTTACCTGACTGAAATGTTCTTCCTCATGTTGCTGCTAGGTTTGTTCTACAACCTCACCTCCTCAGGGAGATCTTTTTAACATTAGTATCTTTGTGATCCAGTTTAGATTTTCTTCAAAGCACTTATCACGATAAGTTTATTTTCTCTGCCTCACCAGAATGTAAACTTTAGATGTCCTGGATTTTGTGTATTTTGATGACTGCTTCAGCTCCAGTTCCATGCAGAACGCCTTTCTGATGTTCACTCTTTAAATATTTGTTGAATTAGGACTGGAAAACAAATATAAAGTACAGACGAGCTTTTAACTTTGATGAAAGAATCTGTCTTAACCTTCGTTTGCTGAACGCAGTTTGGAGCTTAACACCTTGTTGCATTAAAACACACACACACACACACACACACACACACACACACTTTATTGATACTCAGCCCCGGCGTTAGGCAACAAGTAATGTAGATTTGTGTGTGTCCTAAGACTCACCCAATGTATTTATTCACATTAAGTCTTAAAACTCTCAGAGCCTCGTTTATCTAATAGCAAATCAGGGATGGAAACCCTATGACTCCAGAGGATCAAAATCCGCTAAGAAGGATGCGAGGAAAGACTACGTCTCCCAGAATGCTCTGCACCCGGAAAGCGCCCGCGGGGCCTGCCGGGACTCCCTCCCTTCCTGGAGAACGAGGAGGTCCTTTTTTTGAATGCTCCTTTGGGACTGAGGTCTTTGAAATCCCTATTCTATTTTCGGTACCTGTGGGCCTGAGACCGCCCGGCCGGGGTCTTTGGGCCGGGGAGGTACCGGATGACTTTTAGTTACCCCTCTGCCTGCGGGGCCGACAGCGGGGCGGCAGCTTTGGACCCCAAGAGGGAGCCGAGCCCAGCGCAGGGTTGCGGCTGCTGGACCCCAGGTGGGTAAGAACTGGCGCCCCCAGTCCTCGTTTCCCAGGCTTCAGTCTTTGACCAGGTTAGGATCTGGACTGGTTTTGTGTTCTACCTCTGGACGTGGGCGCAGAACGTGGGGCAGGCTCGGCCTTGAGGAATTCCTGCCTTTCCTCCATCGAGTACCCAGCTCAGCACTGCGACTACCCTTCGTCAGTCTCACTCCGAGTGCACAGCCGCGTGTACACAGTACCGTGTCCTAACCTCTGGATAAGAAGAAACTCGATGTGGCGTTCTTTTCGCAGGGGAAAGCATCTATACTTTTTCACTTGTCTGGAGAGAAATGAGAAAATGAGTCGTGAGGATTTGTAAACCTAAATTTGCTTAAATAAAGGGAATAATGTCCTTATTTTTCTTTTCAAGTTCGTTTTAAAATAGTTCTTAGATGAACGAAGGTTTGTAGTAAGTGGTTGGTGGCCTTGTTTTAAAAACATTTTTATGGATTTTTTTCTTAAAAGCTTATTTCTTAACATCGTCTTTACATAAGTAATCAGTACTTTTGTTAGTCTATAAAATCCAAAAGTGACTACTGTTCTAGTACAGTCCGTTCTACAGACCAAACCTCAAAGAGATAATATGCCTGACTTACAGTAATGAAACCTGAAAGTGAAACTTAGTTGTCTAGACACAGAAGTAAGTTTCTTTTTGCCCATTCTGCTTTTGTCTTTTGGGTTGAGAATACAGGCTGTGGAGTATGGAGTATGACTAGGTTAACATTTTGGCCTCTTCCATTTTCTGGCTGCATTGATTGACTTATCTGAGCCAGAGTTTAACAGTATGTACTTAAATGATTAACAGTAGTACTTAAATTAGTGTGGCATATGTAAAGCTGTTAAGTATCCTTATGTTACTTTTTATCCTCTCCATTTTAATCAGCTTTGAAATTCTGTACTTACTTCTCTTTGTTGTCTTATCTGACTTATTTTACCTGGCCTTGAGATACTGGAGATGAAATTCAAATTCAGGGAAGTACTCTACCACTAAGACATCCCCAGCCCTTGGACAATTTTTTAAATGTATTTGAATGTATTTGTTCTCTTTGCCTCAGACCAAAAACATTTTTTGAAATATTTTTAAAATAAATTATTTGTTTCAATTGTTATTACCTTTGATTTCTTTTTTTCCCCTGTCTTTCTTTTGTTTTTGTTTTTTGTTGTTGTTTTTTTGTTTTGTTTTGTTTTGGTGGTGCTGGGGTTCCTGGAAACCCTTCTACTCTGGGCTACACTCCCAGACCTATTTTTATATTTTTTTAAATTTGGAAACAGGATCTCTTTTGTCTCTGCCTCCCAAGTTGTGGGGGGAGGGTGGTTTACAACCACTCCGGCTGCTTTTGGTTTCTTGAAACTACAAACTTGAAATGCAATAAAGATTGAATATTCTTCATCTGAAATGTTTGGGACTAGAAGTGTTTCAGATTTGAGATTTTTAGGATTTTGAAACATTCGCATAATAAAATAGGTATCTTGGGGATGGGACTCAATTCTAAGTACAGAATTTATGTGTTTCATATGTACTTTATACACATAACCTTAAATTTATACAGTATTTTTAGTGTCCCTGTCTTTTGACTGCCACCCATCACACGAAGTCAGGTACAGAACTTTCCATTTCTCACATCCTGTCAGTGCTCAGAAATTTTCTGATTTTGGAGGATTTGGGGTTATTGGATTACAGGTTGGATATTCAACCTGTAACAAAAATTTGGTTGCAATCTATAAGTTTCTATACTTGAGGAACATTCATTACATTGAAAATTTCTTCATCAAAATAGTACAGCATAGCCGGGCATGGTGGCACACGCTTGTAATCCCCGCACTTGGGAGGCAGAGACAGGAGGATCACGCAGGTTCGAAGCCAGCTGCACTGGCTTAAGAGATGCTGTCTGTTATCAAATAAAATATAAAATAGGTCTGGGAGTGTAGCCCAGAGGTAGAAGGGTTCCATCCCCAGTACCATAAAAAAAAAAAAAAACAACACAAAATACCAAAGTTTCCTAAATCATTTTATGAAAGGCATTTTTCTTCAAGTTTTACTTTGAAACTTATAATATTGTGTTCTTTTCTAGCTACCTGTCATACGATGCTTTCCTGTGATATATGTGGTGAAACAGTGACTTCGGAGCTAGATATGAAAGCTCACCTCCTAATTGTTCACATGGAAAATGAAGTTATTTGTCCATTTTGCAAATTGTCTGGCGTAAGTTATGATGAAATGTGTTTTCATATTGAAACTGCTCATTTTGAGCAGAATGCACTAGAAAGAAACTTTGAGAGGATGGATACCACACAGTATGGAACTTCAGATAACAAGGACAACACTCTACAGAGAACAATGGAAGTTAACTTAAGTGGTCATTCAGCTTGTGCATCTAATCATCCAAAAAGTCCATCTCAAAGCCTGCCTAAGGATGGTACCTCAGACCATGAAGACTTCTATTCAAAGAACTTAACCGAATCTAGAAAATTCCAGAAAAATGGAAAAGACCCTGGCTTATCTGAAGTACAAGGATCCATTTATGAAACAATGTTTAGTCTTCCTGAATGTCCATTTTGTGGAAAAATAGAAAAACGTAGTGAAGATATGGAAACTCATGTGAAAACAAAGCATGCTGGTCTTTTAGACACACCATTAGAAGGTAATATGTTCATTTTATTATACTTTAGAACTAACAGTAGTCTCAGTTTGGTTTATAAATCAGATTACTACAGATGTGTTTTTAAATCAAATTTATATCTGTAACATTGTTCATTTGCCATATTGCGACATGAAAATACAATTATGAACAAGAATTATAATGCAGGTATAAAATATTTCTACTACATGGAGAGTAGTTTTGAAACTTTTCTGTCCAGTTTCCGAGTATCTTTTTTTACTTCCACCAGCCTAGTGGCATATGGATTGTCTTGGAATCTCATTGTTAGTTCTAGTTTAAGTCCATTGTAGACAGGGAATACATTCTATATTTGATATCTTTGAATTTGTTCTTTGAATTATTTAGGCTTGTTTTATGACTTAAAATATGGGCTACTTAGATACGTGTTTCATGTGTGCCTGAACAAAGTGTGTTTTGCTTTGTTGGGTAGAGTGGTCATCAGTATCATGTCACCTTAGGTCCTGTTATTTGTATTTAGTTATCTTTTTCCTCCCTAATTTCCTGTGTAGTACTGTCTACCAGGTTTTGAGAAGGGCTTGCTGAATTCCCCACTTATAATTGTAAATTTACCTATTTTGTCCTTTCAGCTTTGTGGAGTTTTGAGGCTCTGTTGTTGGTTCATGTATGTTTAGAATCTTATGTCTTACTGTTGAGCCTTAAGAGTTCTTTGTATATTCAATTACAAGCCCTTTGTGTATATTTTGCAAGTGTTTTCTCCCAGCATGTGACTTCTTTTCATTTCAACAATGTCTTTCATAGAGTAGAAGTTTTTTATTTTAATGAAGCACAACCCAATACTTTCTTGTTTTTGGATTATGCTTTTGGTACTGTATCTAAAAACTCACTGCCAGTTTCTAAAATTTTTTAGGAATTTTGCATTTTATATTTAGATCTATTATCCATTTAACTTAATTTTTGTAGAGGCAAAATGTTAGTGTCTAGATTCTTTTTATGCATTTCCCTGATTGTCAATGAGATCGGTATCTCTTTCATATACATACTTTCTCTCCATTGCAAGGTGCGTGTTACTTTTTTGGTATACTTTTCTGTTGGGTTACGTACAGTTTCCAACTGTTCCTATATTCTCATCCAATTATCTCAAGTTGCCCTTTTCAGTTGCTTTTTAAATATATCTCAATACTAACTCTTGACATTAGCTGTATTCCATAGGCCATTGCTTATCCTTTAATTTTGTGAAGGATTTTAATTCTGTTTCTATTTGCTTTCTCTGTATTGTTTAAAAATGTGTTCTTGACCCTCAGGTTATAAGTATTCTCATATTTGCTTATATTCTTTAGCTTTTTTTCTCCTTTGGCATTGTACTTGTGTATATATTGTGTGTACTGTGTGTATTGTGAAAATTTGGGATCTAAGCATTGGGATTTTTCCTGTACAAAATCAGGTTTAACATCAATCCTTATTCTATCTCTCTTTTGTTAAATTTTCATATCTGTATCAGTCGGTTTCTGGACTTAGTGCAATTTTACTTATTTGGCTATTGTTTCCTCACGCCTTCTCCATTTTAATAACTATAATTTTTTAACACTTCATCAATATCAGGGCAACTCTTCTTCCTTTTCCATATTAGCTTAAGGCATTCTCCTTCTTTCATCTTATTTTAGTTTTGAAACCATTTTGTCAAGTTCAATGAAAATTGTTGAAATATTGTTTGGAATTAGATCAAACTATATATTTAAGTATATTCAAAGTACCCATATTTTATATCTCACAATAATTTTTTAGTTGGATATTTGTGTTAGCTTTATTCTTGTGTAGTTTAGTTTCATTCGCTTTTATAAATTGGAATTTTATCTGATTAATTTTTGTAAACTTATAAAAGTGCTATTAATTTTTATATATTGTTGTGTCTGCTTTTGTAAACTCTTACTAATTTTGATAGTTGTCTATTAATTCCCATCAGTGTTCTATGAGATGCTTTTAGTATCTGCTAATAAAAATTTTATGGATTGCTATAAGGACTCCCATTGAAAAGAAATGCCTGATACTGTCCTGTTATACTGTTTTCTATAAATTTCTCAGCAAAGTATTGCTGTTTAAATGTTAAGCCAAAAAATATATATATATATATATATTTCTGAGTGTCACTAGAAGTACAGAAGTAGAGTAAGTAGAAACTGGATTTAACTGATGTGTTGGTATAGTAAATAGAACAAAGGAGTTTGAAAGTGCCTTACAGGAATGATAATCATTGAGGAAGCATGGAATCTAGGCTGGAAAATAACAAATAATCAGAAAGAAGTAATGAATGACAAAAAAAAATTACAGAAGCCATATATATTGTTATAGCAGGTTCTCATTAGACCAAAGACTTCCGAGTAGCAGTACTCAAGTAAATGAGGTGGAAGAATTGGTAGTCAGTGGATGGATGTTTGAAATAAAGACTTGAGTGGTAGGTCAGGTTTTGGTGATACAAATTAATGGCATACCTGTGTCTTTCAGTGCTAAATTAAAGGAGGAGATTGTTGGAGTGAAGGCAGAGAACCATCTCTATGGTAGATCGAGAAGTTGCTAAGAATGAACACAATATAAGAGAGAGGAAAACAAGATTTTGATCCAAGTGCTGGAATCTTCAGTAAATGAAAGTGTCTAGGATTTCAGAAGACATTAGCCACTAAAAAGGGCTATGGTCAGCCTGGTGTGATGGCGCACACTTGTAAACCCCACACTTGGGAAGCTGAGACAGGAGGATCACACAGGTTCAAAGCCAGCCTCAGTTACTTAGTGAGGCTCTCAGCAACTTAGTGAGACTCTGTTTCCAAATAAAAGTATAAAATAGGTCTGGGAGTATATCCCAGAGGTAGAAAGGCCCTGGGTTCCACCCTTAGTACCCCCCCCAAAAAAAAAGGGCTATGGTTTACTGTATTCTAGTGACACAAGCTAGTAAAAAGATGGAGCTTGTGTGTATGTGTGTGTGTGTGTGTGTGTTTGTGTTTAACGGGATGGAACCCAGCCATTCTACCTTTGAGCTACACCCCCAGCCCTATTTTATTCTTTATTTTTGAAACAGGGTCTCACTGAGTTGCAAAGGGTTTCACTAAGTAGCTGGGGCTCTCCATGAACCGCAATCCTTCTGTCTCAGCATCCCAAATCCTGGGATTATAAGCGTACACCACCATACCCAATATGGTGGAGCTTTTGAAGAAAGAAAAAAAGAGAGGAAGGAAGATTGATTTGAAAGTGGTGGAAGAACAAAGAGAATACCTTTTTTACTTCTAGGGCTCTGAATTATGAAAGAAAAATTGCCAGTCTGTTAAGGAGCTCTCAAGGAAATGGGCCAGCCATATTTTAGTTAATGTAAGAAGGTAAAGTGAATATTTATTTGGTGAAAATTGTGGCTACAGAGAGGGTGACTGATGATGAGCGTGATTTCTGGAGGACATGGTAAGAGGCCTTGAGGAAATGAGGAGGAATGATAGCTTGGGTCAAATTGGTGGATGTACTACAATGAAGACCATGAAGACATAGTCTCTGACCAGCTGAGATGGATTCGTTGTTAGAACAGTCCTTATGCCAACTCTGAGTGACGCCACTGAATGATGACGGCTAACCTGTGAGTCTTAGACTTCTGGTGGTAAGAAAGTATACAGGCATGTAAAGTGCAGCGGTTTAATGCTGAGGAACGTTGGTGATCTGTGCAAACTAAAAGCAATGGAAGATTGGCTTACAGTAGTGTGATAACCAAAGGAGTGAGCAAGGGTCTCCTCTGGGCATTGGCTCTGAGACATTTTATTGTAGAGAACTGGCTGAAAGACCTCCATATCCTCTAGTGCCGCTTTTGGGAACATTTTCAAAGATTGTTTCCTTCTCTTTTTTAAGCATGATTATGTTACTCCTTTATAGATTACTTTTAGCTCCATGTCTTCATAGGTGAATTGAGTTTGTGGTTTTCTAGATTGTTTTTCTTGGTATTGGACCTCCCAATACCAAGAAATTGGTATTTCTTGCGTTTTGCAATTCACATTTTAGTATTCAATTACTTTGGAAGATTTCTCACCCACGGTATTTCTCTGAATGTTCACTTCATCTTCTTGCATTAACTAAAATATGGCTGGCCCATTTTCCTAGTGGCTCCTTAACACACAGGCAATTTTTCTTTCATATTTTAGTGCCCTAGAAATAAAAAAGGTATCCTCTTTGTTCTTTCCTTCCCAGTGAAGCAGCTTTCTGGTTCCTTCGCCTTGGCATTTCGTCTCTACTTCAGACTTATGGTATGAATTACTTAGTGCTTCTGCTCTGTTATATACTCAGACTTGGCCCCTCTTCTTTGCACTTTATTTTCTAGGTCTTAGTCTTACACGGGTACCATTTCTTCTGTTCTGGGCAAGTTGAACCCATCTGCATACAGTGCTGCCTAATGTATCCATCTCTTTAATCTCTTGTTCCCATGTGGGCAGTATGATCCCATTTCTCAACTTTATACTTGATGCTTGAGTTCACTGCTTTGGTGAGTGGGTGCTGAGAATTTAATGCTCAAAACCCATATCCAGACTAGCCCATCCTTTACAGTTTGCATTTTTCCTTCTAGTTGCCTTGTTTTGATTAGAGATCTGAAAGCTTATTATAATTTTTTCTTTTTGGAGTTGTAAAAGAGAGACTTATACTGTTCTCATTCTTCAACACTACAAAGAGCTTTTATTTAAAGGCGACCTAACTGAGGCAGATGGGAGAGGGAAGGGGGGGAAGTTCTCTAATATACATGATGTATACTCACGTTATCTAAGTCAGTCATTAAGACAAACATGAGAAGGAAGGAGGGGGAAGGGAATGGGGTTGGAATTGGGGAAGGGCTAAATGAGTGATGTGTGCATATATGCCTTGTACCCCATTAAAATGTATGAGTAAAATGCACCAATTAAAAGAAAAGGAAAAAATACGTGTTCACAAGAAGAGCTTTCATTTATATAATATGAATAGGTGTTAGGCAATCTTTGACATGTTTAAATCTAACTTTTACTTAATGATGAAGTTAGTAAATAGTAGATAGTCTTTAATAAATGGGGAGAAATATATGAAAATGTTAAAAATAAAGCCAACTCAATTGTGTTTCTAATATAGACTGTGCTCGACCACTCTATGACTGCCCTCTGTGTGGGCTCATCTGCACAAATTACCATATTCTACAGGAACATGTTGATTTGCATTTAGAAGAAAGCAACTTTCAACAAGGTATGCTTATATGTCTAAGGATTAAAATATCTTGATTGAATTTTAAACATATCAGTTCTTTTAGTGATATGGGTAGGGGAAGCATACTGTTTAAAAATAATTTTGTTCCTTTAAATAATTTTTATCTAGCTGCAATTTCTTCTTTAGAAGTTGTTTCACAGAAAAGTTGTAAAGGATGAACTATGGTGACCAACATCCAAACTAGGGCTCTATGTCCTGGGTTTTGCTCCAGAGAAACAATATTTATTTATTTATTTATTTATTTATTTATTTATTTTTGGTGGTACTGGGGTTCCTGGAAGCCCTTCTACCTCCGGGCTACACTCCCAGACCTATTTTTTATACTTTTTTATTTGGAAACAGGGTCACCTAAGCCAGCGCGCGCGGCTGGCTTTGAACCTGCGCGATCCTCCTGTCTCTGCCTCCCAAGCGCGGGGATTACAAGCGTGTGCCACCACGCCCGGCAGAGAAACAATATTTAGAGGAAACAAACACCTAAGATTATGATTTTTATATTTCATGCCATTCAAAAAATGTTTTATTTACAATTTGATGTCATACTTTTGTCAGCTAGGAATAACTGAATTTAGTAGCATTTGGTCAGCAAAAATTGTTGAACCTAGGACATTGCTATATGGCATATAAGGTTTTTTAAAGTGTGAGAAATGAGCCGGGCGTGGTGGTGCACGATTATAATCCCCGCACTTGGGAGGCTGAGACAGGAGGATCGCACAGGTTCGAAGCCAGCCTCAGCTACTTAGTGAGGCTTTCGGCAACTTAGTGAGACCCTGTTTCCAAATAAAATATAAAAAAAGATCTGGGAGTATAGCCTGGAGGTAGAAAGCCTCTGGGTTCCACCCCCAGTACCACCAAATAAATAAAAGTGTGAGAAATGTATAATCACTTATTTTCTTTTGAACATTAAAAATATCTGATAGACATGAATAGAGTCCAGTGTTCTAAAGATCTAGAATTGGCTCACCAGCTTCAACAAGAAGAAGACATGAAGAGGAGATCGGAAGAATCGAGACAAGAAGTAGAAGAATTTCGGAAACTGCAGGTACAAAGATTAATAACAAGGACAAACAATGTCTGGATGAAGTCTTGAGAGTATGTTTTAGATATAAGAACTCTACCAAATCAAAATATTATAATAGTTATTCATCTTTGGAATACAAGAAGTTTCAAATATTTAAGAAGTGCCTTTGTTAATGTAACTTTTCAAGTTAGTTGTGGAGGAAGCTTTTCCATAGAAGCTTTTCTCAGGAAGCTTTTCCATAGAAACAGTTTTATATGTACTATTTGAGATTCTCCATCCAAAGAACAAAAAATGTTCACTTATTACATAGCATGATTAATTGAATTAATTATCAAGTTAAGTCTTTGTGGACTAACCTGGGAACCAAATAACAAGGACTGACAAACCCCCTTGCAAGGACTAGTAGTATGCTCAGAACTGTTTATAATATCTTTAGAAGAAAGATAGGATCCTCTGTTTTTCTCTACTATAAGGAAAGAAAGTAGTTGTTTATAGAGAAGTACCACAGTAGTATTTATAAATAAGTAGTTATAATTATTAAGTCAAAGACTTGTGTATTTGATTTAATTTCTCATAAAATAAAAATGATATTAAAATTATATCATATATATTAATTATATTAATAAATTTTATTGAATAAAATTTTATCAACATAAAAACATTTTAAGTTGACTTGTAAAGAGTCTATAAACAAGAATGCTTCAAAATACATTTCCAAGCAAATAAAACTGTGGTATGTTTACATCTCATTAAGGTACAGGAAATTAAAAATTAAATCATTTGTTTTTGCCAAGCATGTTGGTGCATGCTTGTATTCCCAGTACTTGGGAGACAAAGACAGGAGGATCTCAGGTTCACAGCCAGCTTCAGCTACTTAGTGAAACCTCCACACTTTGTGAGACCCGGTTTCAAAAAAAAGAATAAAAAATAGGGCTGGGAGTATAGCTTGGAGGTATAATGTCCCAGGGTTCAATCCCAAGTACTGCAAAAAAAAATAATAATTTGTTTTTATATTCAATAGCGACAATATGGTTTAGATAATTCTGGAGGATACAAACAGCAGCAACTACGAAATATGGAGATTGAAGTAAATAAAGGAAGAATGCATCCATCTGAATTTCATAGAAGAAAGGCTGACCTGATGGAATCACTAGCAATTGGTATTGATGATGGAAAAACAAGAACTTCTGGTGAGTACTTATGAATCAAAATTATAGTTTTAATATTGCATACACCATTAAAGTAATAATCACAAGCATCTGACTTTAAAATTCAAGATTTATCTAATATTAGGCAAGATTATGTGTTGAAATACTAGTGCTTACTATCTTCTAGCCTAATACTGTTTAATAGAAACCTAATGTGAACCGGGCATGGTGGCGCATGCTTGTAATCCCCGCGCTTGGGAGGTGGAGACAGGAGGATCACGCAGCTTTGAAGCCAGCCAAACTGGCTTAAGAGACCCTGTTTCCAAATAAAAATATAAAATAGGTCTGGGAGTGTAGCCAGGAGGTAGAAGGGCTACCAGGAACCCCAGTACCACCAAAAAAAAAAAAAAAAAAAAAAAAAGAATCCTAATGTGAGCCACACACAGAGTTGTAGATATTCCAAAGCCACATCTAAAAATATAAAAGATAATTTACATTTCAACATGTAATCAATATTAAGAACTATTAGTGAGATATCTTAAATTTTCTTCACATTCTTCTAAGCCCACTGTGTTTATATTTTATAACATCAACTAGACAAGCACATTTCAGATGCTCGAAAGCCACACAGACCTAGTGGCTACTCTATTGTTGGGGACATTTTTGGATACTAAAAGCTCTATATACATTGTGTCATTTAATCCAAAACAAACATCCTCTTGTGTACTGTTATATATTATAGATGAGATCATTTAACTTAGGTTAAATAACTTTCTGAAGGCCAAGTACATGGCTAGTTACTGGTCTTGCCAGCATTCATAATCCTGTTTGCCTTGTGCCAAAGCATACCTTATTTTGTGATGAGTTGTTATTTATATTGTATATCTAGCTGGGCATGGTGGCACACACTTGTAATCCCAGCATTTGGGAGGCTGAGACGGAAGGATTGCGATTTGAGGATAGCTTCAGCTACTACTTAGTGAGGCTCTTTGCAACTCAGTGAGACCCTGTTTCAAAATAAAGAATAAAAAGTAGAGCTGGGGGTATGGCTCAGAGGTAGAATGCCCATAGATTCCATTCCCAGTACCTCAAAAAACAAACAAACAAATTGTATATCTACTAGGGCACCAACAGAATTTATATACAAACAGCTTTGCTCGCACCACCAGAGTTTTTTGGATCTTAATTGTTTGCCTTTTTTCCTAAAAGATTTTAAAACTGAGCTGGATATGGTGGCACATGCCTGTTATTCCAGAACTTAAGAGGTTCAAGGCCAGCCTCGACAGTTTAGCAAGATCCTGTTTCAAAATAAAAATGACTAGGTTGCAGCTTAGTGGTAGGTTGCCCCACGTTCATTCCCCAGTACCACCACCAGAAGTAATGATAACGTTAATAAGCTTATAAACCTTTTAATTGTATTTAAAACCCTTTTGTTCCTCTTACAGATTCTAATTTATCCTTCCCCACAAAAGGAACCATAATCTTGAGTTTTGTATTTGTTAGTCTTATACATTTTTAATACTTTTATCAAATATGTATTATTTCCATAAATAATATATATTTTACATGTGTTGAATCTTCCTATAAATGGAATACATATGTATACACAATTGTTTTGCTCACATATGTTGATTTTTATAACTGCTTCCATTAATTTTAACTGCTGTGTGGTATTTTCTCATATGAGTTATATACAATTTATATATCTGTTTTCATGTCAGTAGACATTTAGGTTGTTTCCAGTTTTTTTACTCATATAATTTATGAGCAGAACTCCTTCAAGAGTTGTTCTAGACTTGAATCCAGAACTGGAATGTTAAGGTGAAGTGCTGCAACAAACTTGCTCAGTCCTGGGGGGCAATAAATCTGGCACTGAATCCGTTTGGGACCGAGATCCTCAGAAAGATGGACAAGGGCTTCAGTTGCAGTTCTGCAGCCACTTATCTGCAGCGATTTTTTTCCCTTTTTATGAAATAAACTCCTTTAAGTTCCTGTTCACGGCGCTAAAAGTGAAGATTCCTCTCCGAGAAAAAATATGAAATAATTGACATGAACAACTGCCTTCTGTGAAATTGACAATGTTTTAATTTCCATCACCAGTATTTATACCCCATACCCCGTGTAAGCACCAAAGGACAATAGTGAGGCATTAAGTGTAAACAAGATAGACAGGATAAAAGAAGATCCATGGCTTCACAGTTTAAGATTCCTCTGGGACTAGGTGATTAAAGTCAGCCCCCTTTGCCTTTGTCATTGGAATCAGGTTTCTGGCCTCACAGGTGAGCCCTAAGGGCTAAGGTCTGGAGTCCGGAAAGGCATCCCGGGACAGGCAGGCGGGACAGGCAGGCGTCTGTAAAGGTTGGGGGGGGGGTGTTCACACCCAAAGTCTCTTTTGGGGAAATTCAGTCTTCTAGGATCTCCTTTGATCCTTCCAGAGTCTTTTTGTCTCTAGGGCTTAGTCCAGGCCCTCCTTTATCAAGATCCATGGGCTGCATTGCAGATTTGTCCAGTCCTGTCTGCTCTGCCATCCCCTATAAGGCAATACTTATTTTACAGTTAGAGGGCAAAAACATTATTACACAGGTGATTGGATTTCTATAATTGTTCTTTAATGCATGATTTTGAGGCCGAATTTTGAGTTTTTTACTGCCCTGCTGCTGAGTCACTAAGGATAGGCTTGTTAAGACCAGATAAGAGCTTATTAGCATCTCTTTAAGAGGGAAATCAAATGGCCCAGGTTCCAGAGACAGTTTTACATCTCTTTGGGAAATGGGGCAAGAGGTGGGTTTGCAGCTTCCCCTTCTGGCAGAGAGGTGCTGGGAGCTAATCTTTAGATTAAAGGACCTGCCTGTGGAAAAATCCAAAAGGAATTTTGCAGCCCCTGAATTCTGGCTGCCCTTTACTAGAAAATTTATCTTTCATGGACTCAACTTCTTCCACAGTCCTAATTCTTGGGATCCTGTTTTACATCATTGGAGCTTCTTATTAGTGTAGAAATCTAAGAGCAGGGAATATTTTTGCCAGAGATGACATCTTCTTCCTCGGGGCGTGGCCTCCGTGGGCCTTGCCGAATGCAAGCGTTTATCATGCCGAGGGGGGACTGTGGCAGTGAGGAGATAGAAAGGAAATAGGCAGATAGGGAAAAGGGAGGGGTACATGCACAGCGGCATGTGCTGACAGTTGTCAGGGTGCTGGGCACAGCTTGCTGACATTCGGCCATTAGACCCGGGCGTCTAATGGTGGCGACGGATGCCAGTTCCAGCCACGCCGGTAGAGCATGGATAGAACCCGGTAGGCTAAAGCATCATCGTTTATGGCCATGCATGAAACGATATGCGAGCCCAGAGGACGCTCTGGGAAGGTTGCGATAGTGGGAGAAACTATGGGACGCCATTATTTTTTCCCCTGTCTTTCCGATGGGAAATCCGCCCATCTCCAAAGCTCACCAGCACCCCCAGTAGGTTGCGTACGGAACAGCTGGGGATCCTTATCCCCAGACATTTGAGGAAGAAGCGTTTGGCCTTCTCCAGTCGTGCCTGGCCTCTATCAGGTGGGAGATGGTAGAAGCTGCCCTCCCCTCGAGGAAAATACAAATTGTGATACCATCTTAGATGCCTTTTGCAGGCAAAAGGCTAAATGGGCTGAACTGCCTCAGGTACAACTATTCCTGGCTTTAAGGGAAGATTGACAGCATGTAAATACACTGGTTGGAATAATTCAAATGCCAGTAGCACCCCAGAAAAAGAGAAAGATATTGCCAATGTTCCTTCAGCACCTTACTCAGGGACTCTAGATCAGAGAAGGCCTATACCCCGTCGTATTGGATGCTCAGGGTGCACACAGGCATCCTTTACCCCCTCCAAGCTGTACCTGCTGGGGATAAACTTGGAGGAACTATTTGGGTACAGGTCCCCTTTTTCCCTTCAAGATATGAGACAAATTAAGGCAGATCTAGGAAAATTTTCAGGTGGTCCAGATAAATATATTGGGAAGTTTCAGAAACTTAATCAGACCTTTGATCTTTCCTGGAGAGATGTGAGATTAATAAAGGATCAGACTCTCACAACTAGTGAGAGAAGGGCAATTTTAGATGCTGCTCAAAATTGTTAAAGGTTTAAATCTATTAAAAATTGTTTATGTTTGACTTAATGAAAATTTCAAATACAGAGATATGGTCCTACAAGATATAGAGACTTAAAAATTCCTTTGTGTAATTGGTAATTACTATTGGACTCATACAGCTTGTTTTTATCTTTAGCCTAAACTGTTATAACAATTTATATGATAGATTTTCTAAGTGCAGGGGTTTGTGTTTTAACACTTGGTGTTAACTAGACTAAGGGTTGGATTTGTCTAACCAAGGTCAATGTTTTATTCTTGATACTGGTTCGATCCTGGAGGCTCAGTCTCCAACAGTTTTTGTTCTTAAAGAAAAATTTTGTTAAATGTTTGTTAAGTGAGTAAAACAGTTCAGTTCATGTGGCTTAAATTGCTAACAGTTTAAATTTGTTAATTTCAAAATTATCACTAAAAGATTAAGATACTTTGGTTTCTTCAGGTTAAAACAACTACCATTATATTGTCTTCCTGATAATAAATGTTTAAGTTGTAATGCCATTCTAAAGATTTGTTTTGTTAAAAATGATGATTTAATCCACTGGCTGGTTATTAGAAAGGATAAATTAGTGGGCAGATGTAAGTAAACAGAATGTGTCTATATCTAAAAACTAAATGTGTTGTGTATCTAGAGTCATCTAAATATGTTAAAAGATTTCAGAAATCAAAAGTTAAAGGTTAAAGGTATAAGTTTTTATTTGTATGTGAACTGACCAATAAGATTTTTGTCTTTAATTCAGACATTTTAGCCTTAAGACCTGGTTTACATCTGTTTGTCCTGATTGAATAAATGTCTCATTATATAAGAAAATACGGTCGATGGTCAGGTAACATGTGTTTTTCATTGTTAATTGTTCTCTAAAATTATAAAATTGTTAATGTTGTCATCTAAAAGGTAAAATTAACTGATTTTTGTCAATACTGTTAAGCTCACATAGACTTATAGTTACCAATGTAGTCCAATATGGGTCAATGGACTACCAGAGCAAGGCCAGCGTAAACATGGGTCAATGTACAAAAAAAACCTTTATAGATATATAGACCTGGCTATTATGTTTGATCTAACAAAAATGAGATACATATCTTGTCTCTGGAATGAATGGTCCCATTAATCAGCTTTTAAGTTTGACCTTTGGGATGTCTCAACAACAGAAATAAGGAGACAATTGCAGACACAGAGACAAGCTCATTCAATAGCCCTACATTTGGGTAATAAGTCTTTGCTCCCTCAAGATACCAACGGCTTCCCATACAGAGAGGGAAAGAGCTAAAGGCCTTATACCTGCCGGCATGGCAAAGGTGCCTGGGTGTCGCGTCAAGGACTGCCCTGAGAGGAGTCCCATCTGCATCTGGGCTATGCCACCTCTAAAAAGAAAGCATGCTACCCTCATCTTCGAAGGAAAGTGAGGTCAGTCTGCTTCCGGAACGTGGCTACCCGCAAAGCTGAGGATTAAGGATGCCCAAGGATGCCCAAGGCTCGGCAAGGCCCCTCTGATCAGCCCTCTGACCAGCTTGGAAAAAGCCTGGGTAGCTCTTGAGGTGACAGGCAAAATATTGATTTTTTTAATACAAGGCATAGTCCTCTGCTTTGTCTCTTCTGTTTTGTATCTGGGGTTGACAGCACCCCAAGGCCAAAGAAATTTGTAATGTCTTACAAATTCTCTCTTACCCAGAGACCAAGGGGGATCTAAAACAATAGACCCAGCACTCAGTCACCAGTATCTCCCCCCCTACATCAGGAAAAATAATAAGTCTTCATGGGGAATACAATGCTTTAAAGTGTTCTTAAATACATAAGGTTTAAAGTGACTCCTAAATCTCTTAAATGATTTTTATTGCTGATATATAAACAACATTAAATGATATGCTTCTTTTGGGTTTGCTTATATATAACAACAAAAGGACAGATGTAGACAGTCTATAGATGTATTTCTTTATATGTTGGTAAATACAGAGAAAGAAAAGTTTGTAAGACTTAAGAAGCATATTGTAAGGTTTATCCTGGTTGTCCCAAAAGGGAAATTAAGGGACCAGATACAAGTCAGAGGGTTCAAGCTAGTTATAAAGTATTAATGGAATATTTGTTTGATTGTAAGTTTTACAAGAAGGCTAAAGTAAGTTACAGAAGGTGTATGATAGGTTGCAAAAAATGTCTGTAAAATGTTTGTTTGCATATGTGATAAAGATGGATTATTAACAAGAAGGAGGTTTCTAATAAACCTACTGTTTATATATTCCCAAAAAAAGAGTTCAGCAACAGAGTATACTATGATACAATTTTAAGGTATGTGATCAAATAAGATATCCATTGTCTTTGATATTACTTCTTTGGCAAAATTAAACATTGTTGCTGGTTTAGGAGCAGGAATCGCCCTAAACGCAGCCTCGGTGGCTAATTTAACTACCTCAGTGACTCTAGTGGCCAGTGACACTAGACTAAATTAACACACATTGGCACACATGGTTTTAAATCAGACTACCCCTTGATTATTTGCTAGCTAACCAAGGAGGAGTTTGTGCTATTGCTAATACTTCCTGCTACATACATGTAAACTCCTCAGGAACAGTAAAAACTAAAACTGAGGACATTCCAAGGCAAGCTCAGTAGTTACAAAAACGAGCTGCAAAATCTCTTGTCACCCAAATATGGAAACAGATCCAAAATATGTTTCCATCCATTACCTTGTGGCTGCTGCCCTTTCTGGGCCCTTTAATCATGTTACTTGTCATTCTCATCTTTGGTGCATATCTTCTTAACATGCTAACCAGTTCATCTCTTCTCATTTAGAGAAATTCAGGCTACAAATGGTACTTCAAATGGAGCCTCACATGAATTTCCAAGCCCCAGTCTACCATGGCCATCTAGATTGCCCACCTCCGATGGGGTCCTAACTGCCGCTGCCCCACGACACCCCCTTACAGCAGGAAGTCGCTAAGAGCGGTCATCGCCCCGTTTCCCTAACGGCAGTTAGGGTTTCCTATTCGGAAGGGGGGATTGAGGAGATAGAAAGGAAATAGGCAGATAGGGAAAAGGCCTTGGTGGAAAAAAAGCTAATTTCCTGAGTTTCCTGAGGGGTGACAAATGCCTGAAACTCCAAAGGCTCAGATAAGAAGATCAAAGCTTCACAAAGTCATCCTGAGTTTCCTAATCAACAAACCCACCCAGCAAGTCTGGCATTCCTGAAAGGAGACCCTTCAAAGAACTTGCAAATGTCCTATGCAAATTCTCCTTGGAGTCACCACAACCACAAACGGACTTGCTAGCGGTCAGGCATCAGCCAGTCAGATGGCAAAATGGGGTCACTTTCCCGCTCGGGACCCCCTCCCCTTCTGGGGAGCTGTTCTCTCTCTCGCAGGTCTTGTTGGCACTGAGAGAAGGCAGAGTGCATCTAAGGGCACGTGGCTCGGGCGACTCTCGAGTAGTGACCTGAAGGCCTCTGCTGGACATCATGGCTGACCAGGCCCCTAGGGGTGACCTATACCTCTTTTCTGGCAGATCGCGTGGACTCTGGGAGAAGGTAGTTTGTAATTGACGGCACTTGGCTCGGGCGACACTCGAGTAGTGACCTGAAGGCAGCTACTGGACAACAGAGACCCGACAGCCCTTAGGGGTGTTCGGCCACTTTTCTCTATTCCCTTCTGGCAGATCGTGCGGACTCCGGAAGAAAGCAGCCTGCACCTGAAGGCAATTGGCTTGGGCTACTCTCAAGTATTGTCCTGAAGGAAGCTGCTGGACCCAGAGTTCCAGCCCCTTTGGGGGTGTTCAGCCACCCTTGCCCCATTCCCTGCTGCTTCCAATAAACCTTTTACTCCCCTTCCTGAGGTCTGCGGGTGTCATTCTTCGCTCTCCGTAGACAAGAACTCGCAGGGGTTTTCTCGCAAGAAAACCCCCGTTTCAGCAGTAAAGGGTATGCAGATCTTCAGCTTTACTAAGGAATTTTCCAAAGTGATTATAACCTACATCCACACCAGTGTATTCTCAGTCATGCTTAGTATGGTGACATTTTTTAATTTTTGCCATGCAGTAGAGCATGAGATGACATGTTTTAATTTGCATTCTCCTGATTACTCCTGATATAGTATCTTGAATGAGTTACCTCCTTCCCTTGTTCTACACTGGGTTGTTTTATTGATTTGTGGGAGCCCTTTTAGTGCTTAAGACTCTCATCCTTTGTTGAGTATATGAAATGTAAATATCTTCTACAGATCTATGGTTTGTCTTTAAATTTTGTGTATGGTGGTATGATGTCTTTAATCAGAAGTTTTACGTTTGAATATAATTATATATTTCAATCTTTATCTTATTTGTATCCTAAGTGTCGTAAGATGGAAAAGATACCAAGCTCAGTGTGGTAACTCATGTCTATATTCCCAGTACTTGGAAGGCTGAGACAGAAGGATTGCTGGTTCAAGGCCTGTCTCAGCAACTTAATAGACACTGTTTCAAAATAAAAATAAATACATAAATAGAGCTGAGGATATAGGCAATATGTCCCCAGAGTTTAATTCCTAGCATCACATACACACAAAAAAAGATGGAAGAGATCCTTTTGGGGAGGTCACAAACAAACATATTCTTTTATATGTTCTTTAAATATTTATACTTGTTATATTTTGTTTTTTAATCCACTTAGAGTGTGTGTGTGTGTTTTTTGGGGGTAGAGATAAAGTAGAAAGTAGTTATTTATAACACTTTTTAAAGTACTTATTTATTTTGCTACCATTTATTAAATCTGTAGTTTCTCTACTTATTTGTAATACCATATATTATATTTTCATGTATCCTTGGTTCTATTCCTAAAAGACTTCTTCAGGAGTCTTCATGCATAAAGGTCTATGTGGCATCCCAGCAGATATACAATATGAATCATTAGGGTAAAGGATGAACACATTAGAACCCTACATATATTTAATTTTGTCATCCTTTAATTTCTATTTGCATATATATTTTGAGTATAAAATATAGTGATATATGTAAAATAAATATATTTGTACAAGAATAAAGGACATTACCCTCTAATATACTATGTCCTTTATATAAGTTGCCTTGAAATTTAAAAGTGATTGACTCAGTAGTATATATATATTTTTTGTTAATTATATAAATGATAATTATAAGCCGGGTGTGGTGGCGCATGCTTATAATCCGAGCATTCAGGAGGCTGAGACCGGAGGATTGCAGTTTGCGGACAGCCGCAGATACTTAGTGAGGCACTCTGCAGCTAAGTGAGACCCAGTTTCAAAATAAAGAATAAAAAGTAGGGCAGGGGCTGTAGCTCAGAGGTCGAATGCCCCTGGGTTCCATCCCCATACCCGCCCCCAAAAAAGATAACTATATAAGTATCAAAGTGTTTATTTGCAATATTGTTATAATTTAATAATAGAATATAATTTAAAGACGATCAAATCATCTTAGAAAATATATAAAGAGATTTTAGGTGCCAAAGAATAAAATATTCTTATAAGGAAATTTTCTCTGAAAGCAGTTAATGTGATGTGGTTGTGAAGACAGTGTTACCCTTATAGTGAGATGTCCTTGTCTTATATGCAGTAACTTTGCCAAAGCCTACTAGAATATGTATTACATTATTATACTTGGGTTTTTCTCTTCTCATTCTTAAGAGGGCTATCTCAAATATTGATCTCCTCAAAGTTTGTGTTACTCAGGTCCATATTTATCTTATTTTCTCTGAATTGCTAGAGTACCCATTCTATGCTACAACATTTAATACTCAGATATATAGTTTTAATATATCATTCTTTTTTTTTTAATTAAAGCCTATCTTTTTAAGTTCTTTGAAAGTGGCTAAGCCAGGCATGGTGGTGTATGCTTGTAATCTCAGTATTTGGGAGTCTAACACAGGAGGATTGCAGTTCACAGACAGCCTCAACTATGTAGTTGAGGCCCTTTGCAACTCAGTGAGACCCTGTTTCAAAATAAGAGAATAAAGAAATAGGGCTAGGGTAGCTTGAAGGTAGAATGCCTCTGGGTTTCATCCCCAGTACTCCCCCCCAAAAAGGGAAATAACTAATCTATATTTCTGCCTTCCATGAATGTTTTGATTTACTGACTTTTGATCTACCTTCTTTTAAAAAAGCATTTTTCTTATAGGATATCTTTCACTCAAGTTAAAAAAAAAAGATTGTTATTTTGGAACTATATGTTATGCGAAAGTGTGGCTATATAAATAAGACATTCCTACCCATAAGTTTTAAGGGTCCACAGAATAGATAAAATGTGTGCAAAGAACCATAGCATTCTGTTGTGGCAGAATATGACTACTACCTAGAGAGTACAAAAATAAATGCAACAATTGTTCATTGAAAAAGGAGTCAGCTGGGGATGGTGGTGCATGCTTGTAATTTCCAGCATTTGGGAGGCTGAGACAGGAGGATCTCGGTTTGCAGACAGCCTCAGTTACTTTGAGACCCTTTGTAACTCAGTGAGATCCTGTTTCAAAATAAAGAATAAAAAGTAGTTCTGGGGGTATACCTCAGAGGTAAAATGCCACTAGGTTCAATCTCCAGACAGAAAAAAAAAAGAGTCAGAAAAAGGATTGTTGAAGAGTATCATTTGATACTTGAAGGATCTGTGGTTCTAAATGTAAGGAGAGTATACAAAAAGGAAGAAAGGAACAGAGTCAGATGTACCTTCTCCTAACAGCTTGTTTTATCCATATTATAATATTTATAGCCTTGGGTCCATGGGAGTTCAAGAAATACTGTCATATTCATCTTTTTGTGCTTGGCACATAACATAGTCCTAGATACATACAAACTGCAACTCTGAATTAAATGTCCATGGGCAATTGTTCAGTTAGGCCACAGCTAAAATTATGGTAAAAAGAGTGATCTGAAATAAGTCTTAAGTTTGAGGATGGCTTCTAGTAGTCTTCATATACCGTGGATGAATAATATTTTATAGGTAATAAAATATTTTCTCTGACTGAGAGCAAATTGTTTAGGACTGAATGATTTCCAACAGTCTGTATAATGAAATAGACCAGAGTGCATTCACTTAACAATTGTACTTTCTGTGCTGGAACCTACATATGCAGAAATAAAACAACTTCAGTGTAATAAGTAATACACTAGTGTTAGGAAACTTGTAATAATAAACAAGAATGTGAACTAACATTGTAGCTTGTAGGGTAAGAAGATAAGGAAAAAGATGGAATTCAGCTGTGAAGCTTGAGGGTGAAGTCAATGTTACACATATAAGAGAGAGCCATGTAGAGATGCTAACAAATATTCTAAATCTCTTTTCTTCTTTAGGAATTATTGAAGCACTTCATAGGCATTATCAGAATGCTAGCACAGATGTGAGGCGTGTGTGGCTTTCTGCAGCGGTGGATCACTTTCATTCGTCATTAGGCGATAAAGGTTGGGGTTGTGGTTACAGAAATTTCCAGATGCTACTTTCATCATTATTACAAAGTGATGCTTATGATGATTGCTTGAAAGGTATGTGAATTATAGTACTCTGAGATTTATCAACTGACATAGTATATATGATAAAGAATGAATTAACTCAATGTATGCATAACAAAGAAGTACTTCAGTGAATATTTACATGATACATTTTGAATGATATAACAGGAGATGTCAGAAAAATAGGAGCTCTCTTAAAATTGTACTGTAAGTCTCTATAGTGTATGATAGAGTGCTAAATGATATTATTCAGTACTTTAGTAACTGTCATTTAACTTATTTGATAATATAATTTTAGGTATGTCAGTTCCTTGCATTCCAAAAATTCAGTCCATGATTGATGAGGCATGGAAGGAAGGTTTTGATCCTCAGGGGGCCTCTCAACTTAATAATAGGTTACAAGGAACAAAGGCCTGGATTGGAGCATGTGAAATATATACACTCCTGACCTCCCTGAGGGTAAAGTATGTACCTGAAAACTTGGGTCAATATTATTGACATAACAGAGCTTTTTTTGTTTTTCTAAATTTTATTTTTATCAAAGAGATAGTTAATATATAAAATTAATTAGCACTGAAATGCTTGTAATGAAACTAGCATCTTATTCCCTGTATTATGCTTTTCCTACTCTCAAGTCCTCTTTTTAGGAGACAATTGTCACTCCCATTGTCTTTAAATGATATGCCTTTATAGCTCTTTCTTGGTATACTTAAATCATATGTAAATAATATGCCCTTATATCTATTTCTTGGTTCATCAGTTTTTAATGTGTTCTACCTGATTACCCTGCATCTTTAAGTCAGTTTCAATTAAAGTCATTTTATATTACAACTGTATAAATATTGCTTATTTCTGATTTTATTTCCTTTCGCAAGATTTTATGAATGTTCCTCAAATTAACAATTGCCTTTCCTTTTCTTTTTTGCTATTTAACTTAAATGTTCTTTTTATTTTATTTTATTTTATTTTTGTGATACTGGGGATGGAACCCAGGGGCATTCTACCTCCAAGCTACATCCTCAGACCTATATTTTAGTTCTTTTTAAAATGTTGTTACAAAAAAAATTTTATTTTTCTAAAATGCTGATACATTCAGCTTCTTAAATAGCTTAGTAAACTTTTTTGTTAATATACCCTGAATTTCTTTACTATATTAAATATCTCCTTATTGTACTCTATATGAATTATGTTCTGAGGGTACTATTCAATATCTAAATCTACACATGAAGTCAAACTGCTAACTCAGAAGCAGTCTTCCCACTTCTAAACATTAGTTTATCCCTATAATCAGCTGCAAGTTATCAGCATTAAATTTAGCAAGACTGTAGTTAGCAACCAGTATAATTTTGATTTTTTTTTTTTTTTTTTTTTTTTTTTTTGGTGGTACTGGGGCCTTCTACCTCTGGGCTATACTCCCAGACCTATTTTATATTTTTATTTGGAAACAGGGTCTCACTAAGTTGCTGAGAGCCTCACTAACTAGCTGAGGCTGGCTTCGAACCTGTGCGATCCTCCTGTCTCAGCCTCCCAAGCGCAGAGATTACAAGCATGCGCCACCATGCCCGGCTGCTATAATTTGGATGTTTTAAAAAATATTATTTCCAAAATAAATGAGGACAGGCTACCTGTGCCATAATTTAACATAATAATAAAGCTATTAAATACTTTTAGATATAAGAGTGACTGTGTGTGTGTGTGTGTGTGTGTGTGTGTGTGTGTGTGTGTGTGTGTGTTTTGTATTTTATTGGGGATTGAGCCCAAAGGCATTTTATCTCCAAGCTATACTCCTAGCCCCATTTTAATTTTTTGTTTTTGTTTTGCCTAATTTGCTGAGAGTCTCATTACATTGCTGAGGCTATCCTAAAACCTGTACTTCTTCTTTCAGACTCCAACGTACAGAGATTACAGGCATGCTAGGCTGGTGACTCTATCTTTTTACTTTTGCCTTTTTTTTTTTTTTTTTTTATAATGGTGGTGGTATTAGGAATTGAACTCAGGGGCATTATTGTACCATAGAGTTAATCCTCCAGCCCCAGCTCATTGTATTTTTTGTTTTGAAATAGGGTCTTCTAGGTTGCTGATAGTCTTACTACATTGCTGAGGCTGGCTTTGAACCTGTGATTCTCCTGTCTCAGCCTTCCAAGTATTGGTATTATAGGATGAGCCACCATGCACAGCCTGTGCCTCCCTTTTTAAGGAAGCATGCCAGCATAATCTTGTGCTAAGTAGGCAGTAGAGAGATAGATGTATTGATATAGGTACACACATATTTCCTATGATTTTTACGTGTATTCTTATTGTTATTAGAATGAGAAAAATGAACATATCCAGCATGTATTTCTGTCTTTAATGGCTATTCAGGAATTAAAATCAGAAATCAGCTTCTAACTGATCATCAGTGTTAAAGACTTAAAACAAAAGCTGTTTCCCAGATTATATGTTGAAGACTTTTAAAAATCAAGCATGGTTCTCATTACTATTCAAAGAGATTTTGTTAGCAGCTGTTTGTAACTTTTATATCAGTCATCAATCTTAGTGGAAATGGTTATTTAAGTAGTTATTTTCTGCCGGGCGTGGTGGTGCTCGCTTGTAATCCCAGCATTCAGGAGGCTGAGACCAGAGGATCGTGGTTCACAGACAGCCTCAGCTACTTAGTGAGGCCCTCCGTAACTTAGTGAGACCCTGTTTTAAAATAAAGAATAAAAATAGGGCAGGGGGTGTAGCTCAGAGGTCGAGTGCCCCTGGGTTCCATCCCCAGACCTGCAAAAAAATAAATAAATAAATAAATAAATATATATATATATATGTATGTATTAGTTACTTCCCCCCACAAGAATGAGTTTTTCAGATAATTATAATATTTTTTCCTCCTTAATATGAAGAAATGACTAGATAAAATTATCTAAGGGGATTTTCTTTTGTATTTGATAATTATCTCAATGGAAATATTTTAAAAACCTTATTTTTTTCAATTTTCTTATAGGTGCTGTATTGTTGATTTTCACAAGTCAACTGGTCCTTCGGGTACACACCCTCGCTTATTTGAATGGATACTGAGCTATTATTCTTCAGAAAAGGAAGGGAATCCAAAGGTTGTATGTACATCTAAGCCTCCTATCTATCTCCAGCATCAAGGTTAGTTACTTTGTTAAGATAGGTTAAGATTCTGATAGTAGAGACAAGGGGGCAGTATTGTGGCATCACTCTGATATTCAGAGCTACTTTGTCACTACCATGCATTCTTGAGTAATCAAGCATGGCGCTCTTGGCATCTTCCGGGTCTTTTGTACTTGCCATTTTCTTTGTCTGGCTCATTCTTTCCGTGTTCATCTTTTACCTTCTTCAGTCTTTCCCCAGATGTCACTTAAGTGAAGCTTTCTCCAATCTCACTTTATTTCAGACTGCAACTTCTTATCCCATCCTCCCATTACTGGCATTTCTTTCACTTATTTACCTTGTTTACAGAGTGCATTTTCCAATTTGAATATTACCCCATGAAGCCAGGCACATTTATTTGTCCATTGTGTTGTTACCACATACCTTACTTCTGGAATAGTGCTTGGCATATAGACACTTGAATACTTCTGTTGAATAGATTTGGATTGACAAAAATAAAGAGAGGTAATCATTAAGAATACAAACAATAAGAAATTAAGCCCTCCCTATTGTATTCCTTGTATATATATTTTTACTTTGTGGACCTTTGGGAACCATGACTATTTTTGTTTTATAATAGGTACAATCAATTCCTTTCATTTGAGGTAATTTGAACAAGGGACTGGAAAGAAAGGGAAATCAAAGGATTGGGAAAGGAAAATAAAATGTATGGTATAATAGAAGGAGAATTTTTTGTAATGAAGCCTTTAGAAAACTAAAATTGAACAAAGAAAACTGGAGGGTAGAAAATAGAATTAATCACTTTGTGTGTTAGTAGAGATCTCAGATAAAAAACTGTCAAACACTGATGATATTAATAAATACACACATATGCCCACACACTACATTATATGTGCATGTGTATGTAGTAATATATATATGGTGATTACTATCTATATATAGTAATCTCTATACCTGTAGATAGATATGACATATGTAGATAGATATCACACACACACATAAACACACTCACATATATATATATATATAGCTGTTATTTTATGTTTTGATAGGTCATAGTCGAACAGTTGTTGGAATTGAAGAGAAAAAAAACCGAACATTATGTTTACTAATCTTTGATCCTGGATGTCCTACTAGAGAAATGCAGAAACTATTAAAGCAAGACATAGAGATTAGCAGTCTCAAGCAACTTCGGAAATGTGTGGGAAATTTAAAACATAAACAATACCAGATAGTAGCAGTAGAGGGTGTTCTTTCTCCAGAGGAGAAAATTGTAAGTATTTCAGTCTTTATTATATGAAGCTTAAAATGGGCAGAAAATCTTAAGATTTAAAATTTTTAGTTAAGATCAGTAGTAACCCTTTGTATCTCCTAACACCTCATTCTATTTCATTAAGTGGACAAAATCTTTTGTTTTTATATCACTGAATTTCTGGAGTGAACATCTTTAAGATGATACCTAAATGGCTTTGTTATTTTACCTGACTTTATAAAAATGTTTATTTTTATAATACTTAACATTATTAAAGTCAGATGAGTGATGAATAATCATTACAGACACAGTAAGAAAATATAACTTAATTTATGAGTTGCCTCTTGTCTTTATCCCTGTTGTAAGGTGATGGGTGGTATATTACAAAAAATTTCCTAGGAATTTTTAAGGCCTCCATTTATTATGAACTGAAATTATGTTATAGCATATAAAGTATAGAAAATGCACAGACCCCAGAATCTGATTTAAGCTCTATTTAATGTAGCTTGAACTAATAAGCTGGGTTTTTTAACTCAAGTTGTCAAAATAGCACATTGATAAGTTGTTTTTTTCCTAAGGCTATAGGGAGGTAATTTATGTCTAGTGACCTCTTTACTTTTGTTTTTTATTTTGAGACAAGGTCTCACAAAGTTGTCAGGTTGGCCTCAAACTTGAGATCCTACAACCTTAACTTCCGGAATCATACCTCAAGTGTGAACTTTTATCTTCCAACTGACATTTTCTTTTTATTTCCGTATGTTTTGACTTTTGACTTCTTTATGGCTTAGCTTTAAAAAAAATTCATAATTTTATGAGTTTGGGATTGTAATTTTCCTTTAGGGATTTTCATTATTACCTTGAAAATTTCAAGTTTTATTTTTTATATTAGAATAATAATTGATACAAAATATAATTTTTTTACTGATTTTTACATTACAACTAATACTTTAAAAAAAATTCTTTTCAAGGCCAGGAGAGAAGCTTCTCAAGTCTTTACAGCGGAGAAGATTCCTTGAAGAATTGTGGAATTAGACTTTTATTCCAGATTCAGATATTGAACTCCTCATTACAATTTAAGGATATGAATTCTCCGAGTACTCAATATGTTCTACTTTCTAAAATGTCTGTATTAAATTATTCCTTTAGTACTTCATTATTTAGTGATTATTTCAATAAAATATTTTGTTTGTATTGTGGGTTTTTAATCCATGTTTCAGAAACCAATTTTATATTTTAGTTATAAGCTTATATGTATTGAGTTCTTACTACTCTACTACTCTACTCTTTTTATCTGTTAATTGGTTTAATCATCAGAGAATTCTTTGAGACAAGTACTGTTATCACCACAAGGAAGCTGAAGCTTGGAGAGTTTAGTAATTTGCCCAAGAAAAGGATCGTGATCCAGGTTGTAAACACAGACTGTCTCACTTCTAAGCTCTTTGCACTATACTGTTTGGGTGTTTTCTATTAGATGGTATATAGTGAAATTCCCTTCTCACTGCTTAGCATTAGCCTTAATATGTAGGAGGCATAGTTCTGAAATCAAGGATTTGCTTTTGTTACATATTTATATTAACTATCCACTATGACTTAGAGTCCTGTGTTTAATGTATCCTTTAGGAAAGACACTTTCAAACTCTGGTTGAATATGCCTTGTACCACTAGAAGCAAGAATCCTCCTCTGGCCCACTGAGGCAAGAGGGAATTACTGAAAGATTATCACAAGCTCATAGCATCACACATAATTAGAGAACTGGGCTAGAACCAAGTCAGCAGGAAGCCTGAGCATGGCAAAATTTATAGCAGGATTAGGCTGGTTAGTAGTCACAGAATGTCTCAGCGCAAGACTCCGATTCCAGATTTGATCTGTTTGGTGTGAGGCTATCTAATAGAACTGAGGTATGCAGAAGAAGATGAAAGTAGATGAGGATATGGATTAAGCAACAAAAAAGAAAAGCAGGTGTCCACTACACAGTGAAATGGTGAACAATTACTTATTTCAGTGAAGATTTATGAATTTTAGGTACTCTTGCATCCTAAGAATGAAATCGTCTAGACAATCAGAGAATTCTGGAGCCATCCCTTCTAATATTCTGTCCTCTCATAACCAGTTTTCTACTTTATATTCCTTTGCAGTTGTCCTCTTTTTATGCTACCGTATTCTCTTACCTAGATAATCTGGTAACTAATCTAAGCCTGTCTTAAGTCTTAATTCTACATTGTTTGTCTTCCACACTGAAGCCAAAACATTGAAAAATACAAACATATTGTATGACTTGAGTTTAATCCTCTTTATTGGTCATTGGTAAAATTCAGCCTTCCTTCATAAGCTGACTTCGGCTTACCTCTCCAGCTTCATCTCTTACTACACTTCAGTGAGCAAGACCGTCACCAAATGCAGCCCTTACACCCTAGGCAGAACCTTGCTCCCAAGCACTCCATCTGGTGGCTCTTATGAAAAATGCTTCCTGACATCAAATGTGGAGTAAGCGCACCTTGAAAGTGCTTGACAGCAGTTTTATTCAAAAGTATAGATGAATGATCTGCAGATTTCCAATCTATGTCAAGTACAGAAACAGAATTGTGGTTTTTTTTTAATATTTAAAAAAAGCATTGGATTGTATTTAATTGATCTTTCACCACATAATTTGAGAAGCTTTATTCTTTTTTATAATATGCTTTTATTGGTGCATTATAGTCTCATCATAATGTAAATCATGTTGACAGTGACATGCATGTGCACAGCATTTGGTTTGTGGTTGAGGAAGTTGAGAAATGACAAATGACCTGAAATGATAAATGATCTAAACATTTGAGTGGTGTTATAGTTTTTGAGTAAATCATGAAAACTCCCAGGAAGAGGAGATAAGTACATATACAATCTTTGCACATGATATCACAGGCACAACTAATTATAGGCAATTACAAATACGAGATTAGAAAGGTTAAAAGGGTACTGTAGTGGTATTAATTTCTTTTATCTTCATACTTCTTGACACATGGACATTTTCAAGCAGCTTTATGGGTTATAACTTTTTAAATGTTTGCCATGTTACAAATTAAATAACACCTTTTTTGTGTATGTGGTACTGGGGATGGAACCCAGAGGCCTTCTACCTCCGAGCTATACTCCCAGACATATTTTATATTTTACTTGGAAACAGGGTCTCACTAAATTGCTGGGAGCCTCACTAAGTAGCTGAGGCTGCCTTCGAACCTACGCGATCCTCCTGTCTCAGCCTCCCAAGCGGGGGGATTACAAGTGTGTGCCACCACGCCCAGCTTGAGTACCCAATATTCCATTAGCCATAGTCATTAGAACAGTGATGTGATCACATGTCCTTCAGTCTCTGGAAAAACCAGAGCATCTTTTTATAAACACATTAATAGTTCTGCATATGAAACGACCGGTTTTCTAATTTATGTGTGAATATATATGTTATGTATGTAATCAGTTCCACATAAGGCATTTGTCTGTTAGTACCTGCTCCATATGACCAGGCTAACTTTAATCATCCTCTTCATCATCTTCCTCAGTTTCTTCATTCTCATTAGCTTCAAGTACAGCTGCTTCTTGTGCAGCTCTAAACGAATGCTCTTCTTCTACACTAGGATCATCCATTTCTGTGATTTCTGGTCCACTGGGGTATTCTTGATAAACTGGTGGTGGAACTGGGGGTGTGTAATTGTCCACACTATACTTATGACCCCAGCCTACGTAGAAATTTTCAAACTTTCTATAAGTTAAAAAAAGTCATATTCAGTAAAATGTAGTAATTAGCTGTTATTACTATATTAATGGTCCTGTAATTTTAAAGATAAAACACCATGCTATAGGTAATATATCCCTGAGTAATTCTACCATGTGGAATTATTTTTATTTAAACTGGTTAAGAATACTATAAGGCCAGACCCTGTCAAAATGTACTGTGTACCCAGACCATAAGAAAAGGCCTATTCATTTAATTACTAAATAGTTATTACCCTCTACAAAGGTTTAAAAAATTGCTGTTCCCATGAATTCCTGGCTTCAGTGAGAAGTCAGACTTGCAGGTAAAAATCAGTGCTACTTTCCAGGCCTGACTGTCCTTGCCATAGCAACCAAGTCATGCCCTTTTCTAAGGGGACTTGTGACCAAGGACCTTGGCCCCTCTGGCTAGTTCTGCTCTTCTTGTACCTGCATTCCTAGCCCATGTACTAGGTGAGGGATAAAAGGATTTTAGTATCTTGATCTTAATTCCTTTGAAAATGATAACCTGAGTATACTGTAAATTATCTTTTATCAAGATGTTACAAATTATCTGATTCTTAAACTACTTTTTTTTTTTTTTTTTTTTTTTGGTGGTACCAGGGGTGGAACCCAGAGGCTTTCTACCTCCATGGTATACTCCCAGACTTATATTTTGTTTAGAAACAGGGCCTCACTAAGTTGCTAAGAGTCTCTCTAAGTAGCTAGGCTGGCTTTGAACCTGTGTGATTCTACTGTCTCAGCTTCCCACGCATAGGGATTACAAGCTTGCGCCACCACACCCAGCAGTCTTAAACTAATTTTTTTTTTTTTTGGTGGTACTGGGGGTGGAACCCAGAGGCTTTCTACCTCCAGGGTATACCTATTTTATACTTTATTTGGAAACGGTCTCACTTAAGTTGATGAGAGCCTCACTAAGTAGCTGAGTCTGGCTTTGAACCTGTGCAATCCTCCTGTCTCAGCTTCCCAAGATCTGGGATTACAGGTGTGTGCCACCACGCCTGGCAGTCTTAAACTAATTTAAATGCTGCTTAGAAATATCTCTACTGATCTGCTAGGTAAGTTAATCACCCAAATAATTATAGATTAAACCCATATGTTAATTCAGTTAGTTGAGTAATAAGATAAGAGGCAAAAACTCAAATTGCTCTAAAGTTGTGCATTTGATGCTTATTGTTTGGTATTAATGTTATTTCAATCTTAGGCCATACATGTCTAATATGTCAAAGATGAGTTAAAACAACAGTAGCTTACTATCTAGAGATAACATAACTTTCAGAACTTAAGTAGCCATAATAATAACTTTTGTACGTGGTCCAATACTCACTTGCCATTGGAAAAGGTGTATGCTCCAGGCCAAAGGTTGGATCGAAGGACTGCAATAGCATATTGTGGAATGAGATTTGAGGAAAGCCGTGTTGTCCAAGAGGGTATATTCTGAATCTCTGAAACCCAATGAAAAATCCAAAAACTACTAAATACACAAAAATCTACTGTGTTACCAAACCACCAAATTTATTTTTATAAAAAACACACGGAAAAGAAGTTTTGTACAGCATGTTAGTATGTGAATCTATGTTCATAGCCACACAATTCACAATCGCCAAACTATGGAACCAGCCAAGATGTCCATCAACAGATGAATGGGTTACAAAACTATGGGATGTGTACACAATGGAATTTTACTCAGACATAAAGAAGAACAAAATTACATCATTTACAGGAATATGGATGGAACTGGAGAAAATTATGCTAAGTGAGTTTAGTCAGTCACAAAAAATAAGAAATTGATGCTCTCCCAAATATGGAAGCTAGAGAGAAAAAGGGTCATAGGAGGAACTCTAGATAAGGAAGGAGAAACCATAGATGAGCAAAATATAGAGGCCTTACTGGAGGTGATAGGAGGGGGAAAGAGGGAAATTCCATAATGTATATTAACTAACATATCAAAGTAGACCACTGAGCCAAACATGAGAAGGAGGGAGGGGAGGAAATGGGATGGGAAGTGAGGAAGGGCTAAATAAGTGATGTGTGCATGTATGTCTCTACCATCTTGTACTCCATTAAGATGTATGGCTATACAATGCACCAATAAAAATAATAAAATAACAAAATCAGGAGAATATTTTACAAACGTTTTGAAACAAAATTTTAAATGTGTATAAGTATGTTATACACACACATTGCAACACAGTTTTTAAGGGAGAGGAGGCTTATATGATACAAGGAATACTATTTGATAACCAAAGGAAAGGTCAAATCATTTACTGTGGAGAGACTAAGAGTAACAAGCACAAAGGGCTACTTCAAAACAGTAGGAAGTAACAAGAATATGAAGATAGTGTAATTTAAAAAAAAACAACAGGAGGACATCACACATGGTACTTTACTATAGTTATACTCTGTGATAACAGTGTACAGAGTGCAAGAGAAGAAGTATGCACAGAACTGTCAGGGTTTACAGGAAGAGCTAGAGCCCACTTACACCTCCTCCCTGCATCACTTCTCAGCTTGTCAGAGCACACTGATGGACAGTGGCTGTCTTTACTCCTGCCTTCCCAGAGCACATGAAGGGAGAAAGGGATGAAACCTTGGCTCCTGTTCACTTTTTATAAGTCTGCAACTCTTGCATATTTATTTTCCACATATTATATAATTTATGTCTCTGTGCTAATAGTTACAGAAAGTTACCTAAGTCTTCAGAGATTGGTGTCAGAAGAGGAGGCCCCACTTCCTGTTCTATGTAGTCAGGCTCTTCTCCCTTTTCTTCTTTTTCTTCATCTTCTTCCTCTTCTTCTTCACTCTTTTGTATAGGGTTGAACCAATTACAACGCCCCTGGAAATGATGTTGCAAGATTTAGTAGTATAATGACCTTAAAATTCCAGAATAGTTATTTAGATTGATGCACTTATCAAGAGGGGGTTCACTGTGTGGGAAATTGATCAATTATTCACTCATTCTCTACATAAGTGCTATTAACATTTAAGTTATTTTAGGCAAAAAAAATCGTACTTTTATTTCAAGAATTTGTCAGCTTTTTGAAGCTATAGAACTTGAAGTTCATGTATGCTTTAAAATGATCAGAACTAGGCTGGGCATGGTGGTGCACACTTGTAATCCCAGCACTGGGGAGGCTGAGACAGGAGGACTGAAGTTCACTGCCAGCCTCGGCTACTTAGTAAGGCCCTTTGCAACTCAGTGAGACCCTGTTTCAAAATACAGGCTAAAAAATAGGGCTGGGAGTGTAGCTCGAAGGTAGAATGCCTCTGGGTCCCATCCCCAGTATTGCAAAAAAAAAAAAAAATCAGAACTTAGTAAAAAAAAAGAAGGCAGTAATTTTTTACTGGTTTGTAATACATAATTTATGTAAATGTACCAAAACTACTATGATATTATGTTTATTAACAAATTTTACATCAAAGTATGGTTGGGTGTTATAATTTCTCATAGAGATCTCTTATCTAAGACTCTCTCTTATCTAAGTCAAAGCAGGATGTTTTTTCTTGCTAGTAGTGAGGGAATATAACAGAGTGGTTAAGAAGAAAGACTCTGGGTCCATTCTGTACAACCTGGATCTGACTCTGTTTCCTGTTAGTCAAGTACTTTGATACTTTGTCACACTGTCTAAACTCTGCTTCAGTTTCCTCATCTGTGAAATAAAGATAACAATACTAAAACTTTCATAGGGTTGTTGTAAGGGATATATATATATATATAATATATATATATATATATATATATATATATATATATATATATGTGTGTGTGTGTGTGTGTGTGTGTGTAAGATTATATACATATACTTAAAATAATTATATATGTTAAATATATATGGAATACTATCAATGACACCTGGAACAATAGGTTCCATATAACTGCTGTGTAGCACTGTTTGCTATTTTTTGTTTCTGTTATAATTCTATGGTGTTCTTGGCATAAAAGCACATATTATAGAATTGGAATAAAAGAAGTGTTTCTAAAATTGAAGTACCATTTACATTTCAAATATAAAAAGAGAGTAGTTTCAGAACCCACATAATCCTAAATCTTTACATCCCTGGGAAAGTCCTCCCCTACCTGAGGGAGAATATGCTGTACATGATGCACCCAATTGGAGAGAGATTCCACGAGATCCATCACTTGGATGCCTTCAAAGTCAGGGTTTTCTTCAAAGCTATCTCTCCCACCTTCCGTCTCTTCCTCCTCCTCGCCTTCCTCTTCACCAAACTGATAGAATCCTAGAGGGCTGACATGGGTCCCTGCTGAAATCCGGGCAATTTGTGCTCGCAAATAATTGCTCTCATTTCCTGGGAAAGGTGGGTAGCTTATGATGGGGGTATCTAACCGCCCAGTGAAAAACTTCTTGATTTTTCTCGCAGTAACAATTTGTGCAGGTGTAACAGAGGGTAACTTTACCCATGGTCTTCCTGGCTCATTGCAAACAAAATAGACATATTTGTTGGCACCTGTCCTACTTCCTTCTTTCGGTATGGCCTGCGGAGCCTTATGAAAGGGCTTGGGTAGCTCATCTTCCTCATCCTCGTCAGCTTCGCTTTCTCCACTGTCCCTTTCTTCCGCTACATCTTCCTCTTCCACCTCCTCTTCATCTTCCCCCTCACGAAATTCCACTTCGGCTATGATATAATTCATTTCTATACCCAAGATCTTGCCCCAGAAACGGCATCTTTGGATGGGGTGGGTGTCGGTAAGTTGTTTGAGGGCAAGAAATATGCGATAAGTCTCATCGGTGCCCAGACCAACGCCAGCTTGTTCAAAATAAAATGCTGACTCCATTATATTCGGAAGAGCGTTTTCTGCCTGGGGAACAAGTGATGTGATTAAAATTTTATCCACAAAGGTCATGCTTGCTTCTCTTTTCTTTTTTTATACATGCATATATTAGCTCTACTTTCTTTCTCAACCACTTATTCAACATTTCTTTCGAAATTTAGATCAAACTATAATAATTTCTGAATTTCAGTTCCTTTCTTATTACTTACAAATGTTTCTTCTACAGATTGTGTCTTATAATCACTAATATGTTACCCTTTTTTTACACGTGTCTCTTAGGCAGAATTAATTAATTAATTAATTAATTTATTTATTTATTGGTGGTACTGGGGTTCTTGGAAACCCTTCTACCTCCGGGCTACACTCCCAGACCTATTTTATACTTTTTATTTGGAAACAGGGTCTCTTAAGCCAGCGTGGCTGGCTTCGAAACTGCGTGATCCTCCTGTCTCTGCCTCCCAAGCGCGGGGATTACAAGCATGCGCCAGCACGCCCAGTTTAGGCAGAATGAATTTAATAATTTCTATCAATAATAAACTCAAAATCCTTCTTTTATAAAAATATCTAAGCAGCTCTCTTACTATCCTAAAATAAGATGTAGTATAATTTACATAGACATATTTAGAAAAATATAGTTATGGGCCGGGGGTAGTGGCGCACGCTTGTAATCCCCGCGCTTGGGAGGCAGAGACAGGAGGATCGCGCAGGTTCGAAGCCAGCCACGCGCGCTGGCTTAGGAGACCCTGTTTCCAAATAAAAATGTAAAAATAGGTCTGGGAGTGTAGCCCGGAGGTAGAAGGGCTTCCAGGAACCCCAGTACCACCAAAAAAAAAAAGAAAAATAAAGAAAAATATGGTTATGTATAATACTTATATTGCCATATTTAAAAATACTTATTAGATACATGGCTTTATATATAAAATATAATAAATACAATCAATGCATCAATATATATGTATATATACATACATATGATAACTTATAGGATAAATAAAGTGCATAACAAAGTAAGTGCTAGATCATTGCCTATACTTGAAGACACATGTAGCCAGATGCCACCTATAACTAATTTGAAATTTAAAATAATGAAGAGAAGCATAAATAATTCTGTAAAAGAAATATAGGAAGATGAACAATTAGTCTCAAGAGTACTGCAGAAAAAATATTTGTGAGAATGCAGGAAAGCTAGAACGAAACTTGATTGATGTCAGGATAATTTGTAAGACAAAATCTCAACTCATATGGTGTAGAAATTGAGAGCACTTGCTATTCTTACAAATGATCTCTTATCTATACTATTATTGTAGTATGAAGATATATGCTTTTCAAATCATTTTGTGTGCACATGTACGTTTGCTCCTGGCAATTGAGCCGAGGTGTGTTCAGCCTCTGAGCTACATTCTCAGCCCTTACATTTTATTTTATTTTATTTGGTGGTACTGAGAGTGAAACCCAGGGCCTTTCTACCTCTGGGCTATACTCCCAGACCTATTTTGTATTTTATTTGGAGAGTCTCACTAATTTGCTGAGAGCCTCACTAAGTAGCTGAGGCTGGCTTTGAACCTGTGTGATCCTCCTGTCTCAGCCTCCCAAGTATTGGGATTATAGGTGTGCACTACCCCACCCAGTTTAAATCCTCCTCCTTTCATGTAGAATTATAAAACTCTTTTCTTGGCATTTGGAACACCACTAACTCTTGATTCTACTCAGTCTTCTAAAACTATTTCTTCTTAGCCTCTTCCTTTGGTTTCTCTCTTCTTATTGGACCCATAACTGTGTTTGATCCTCAAAATTTGCTTTGTAGTCATCCTGTCACTGCATTTTTTATGTTTGCAAGAGTTCTCCCACAGTAGCTGCTTAAAACTCGAATCATATTTTCTGATTATTCTATTTCTCACAATTTGATTTCTTATAGTCTTTACCAAATGAGCACTCAGTGCTATAAATTTTCCTCTTAATACTCTCTTCAAAGTGTCCCAGAGGCTTTGATATGTTGTATCTCTATTTTCATTTGTTTTTATAAATTTCTTGATTTCACCCCTTATTTCTTCTATGACCTGTTCTTCATTTAGAAGTGTGGTGTTCAGTTTCCACATGTTTATGTGGTTTCTCTGAGTCTTCTTATAGTTGATTTCTAGTTTTATACCATTATGGTCTGAAAAGTGACAGAGAATTATGTCACATTTTTTGAAATTGCTAGTGCTCATTTTGTGGCCCAGGATATGATCTATCTTGGAGAAGGTTCCATGAGCTGCTGAGAAAAATGTGAACTCTGCTGTAGATGGGTGGAAAATTCTATATGTGTCTAACAGGTCCATTTGATTGATTAATAGTGTTCTTTAGGTCCAAGTTGTCTTTACTGACCTTTTGTCTAAAAGATCTATCTAATGGTGTAAGAGGTGTGTTGAAGTCTCCCAGTATTATTGTATTGGGATTTATATGTGACTTAATATCACCCAGAGTTTGTTTTATGAAAGTAGCTGCACCTAAGTTAGGAGCATAAATGTTGATTATTGTTATTTCCTCATGGTGGATTTTTCCTTTCACCAGTAAAAAATGACCATCTCTGTCCCTTCTAATAAGCTTGGGTTTGAAGTCTAACTCATCTGAAATCATAGTTACTACTCCTGCCTGTCTTCGTGTTCCATTGGCATGGATTACCTTGCTCCAACCCTTTACCTTGAGTTTGTTTCTATCTTTACTTGTAAGGTGTGTTTCTTGCAAGCAGCATATAGATGGACTCTGGCTTTTAATCCATTTTGCCACTTTATGTCTTTTAATTGGGGACTTGAGGCCATTTACATTCAGTGTGAGTATTAAAAGATGATTTTTAATTCCTAACATGTTGAGATTTTACTTCTGTATGAAATATTGCTTGTTCTTCTCTTCTTAGTTGTCTGCTGGATGGAAATTCTTGTTTCTCTGGTTTTGCCATTAATTTCTTGTTTCCTCTTTGTGGTTGATCTCTTTTAGTATTTTCTCTAGTGCTGTCTTTGAGGACATAAATTCCTTCTGCTTCTGCTTGTCATGGAAGAATTTTATTTCCCCATCTAATTTGAGAGATAGTTTTGCTGGATAGGACATTTGTGGCTGCAAGTTGTTTTTTTTTTTTTTTTTCTTCAGAGTTTGGAATATGTTACTCCAAGCCCTTCTGACTTTCATGACCTGGTTTGGGAAGTCTGGAGTGATTATAATTGGTTTCCCTCTGAATGTTACTTTGTCTTTTGTTTTTGTTGCCTTTAAGACTCTCTCTTTGGCTTCCACATTGGTCATTTTGACTATTATGTGGCGTGGAGAACCTTTTCTCTGATCCTGTCTAAAGGGGGTTCTATAAGTTTCCTGTACCTGTGTATCAATCTCTTGCTCTATACTTGAAAAGTTTTTTGCTATTACTTCTTTGAAGAAATTGTTGAGCCCCTTGGTTTCACCTTATTTTCTCTCCTCAATACCTATTATTTTTATTTTTATTATTTATTTATTTATTTATTTATTTAATACCTATTATTTTTAAATTAGCTCTTTTGAGATGGGCCCATATTTCTTCAATGTCTAGTTCCTGCTGTTGAATTGTTTTTTTCTATGTTATAAACTATGTATTCATTTTTGGAGTGATCATTTTCTAGGAGCGAGATTCTACTCTCCATATGGTCTAAGTGATTGTTTATAGTTTGAATAGATGCCTTTACTTCAATGTTGCATCCTTTCTTTCAGACTCTCCCTAAATTATTTCCAGAATACCTGTATTAATTCTACAGTTACATTTCTTATTTGACTTTCTGGAGACTTCTGCAGTTCTGTGTTATCAGATTCTATAGTTGTGGAGTTGTGGGTACTCATTGCTCCTTTGTTATTCCTCCTTTTCATGGCTTCAAATGCTTGCCTCTGTTGCTTTTGATGTATTTTTCTCAGTTTCTATGTGTCAGCTGGTAAGTCTAAGGACAGTTTGCATTGTATTCAATAGTGAAGGTTGAGGAAGGAGGGAGGTGCAGGAGTGAATGGAAGAATAGGGTAAAATCTCAGGTAGAGTCGAACAGAGAGAAAGTATAAGTTTGGTATATATTAGTATATACTAGAGGTTAGAGATAGTAATGATTAAGTAGTGTTCTAGTAAACAATGTAGAATTTGTGGTATAATTATATGTAGTAAGTTTGATAAGACAAAAGAGAGCTAAAAAGCAGAAGAAAGAAAGTAAAGGGATAGTAAGAAGAGGCTTGGGAGAGGCTTTGGGGACAGATTAAAAATAAAAAACAAAACAAAAAAATGACAACAAGATAACCAACCAGGTATATACACTCACACACAAAAAAGGAAACAAAAGAAAACAAACAAACAAACAAACAAAAAAAAACAACCTCAACCATGAATTAATGCAATTCTGCAACTAGATGACGATCCAGCATATAGGTCTACAGCAGTCTTTTTCTGTGCATAGACCAAATCCCACCAGCACCCTTCCTGCTTTGAGTTTAGATCTTTAAGATTTTCTCAGTCTAGGTAAGAGGCCACTACTGGTCCTGCTGTTTTAAGTATTAAGCACAAGCCACCCTCCCGCCTTCTGCTGGTATGGAGTCTCGGTCTCTCTCTGCCACCGCTGTGGGAGCCTCTATTCTCCACAGTTAGGGATTGTCAGGTCTGATTTCCCGTTCCACAATGGGAGGTAGTATTATTGAGGCCAGCTCTGAGACTCTAGAGTGTGGTACTCCGCCTTTACGGAGTTTGACCGCTAGATGTCAGACCCAGGGAGTTTATTGTAGCTGCACCAGTCCCCGAGGGCACAACACCCCTTTAGGCTGCAGCTTTACTCACATTTCCAACGGGGGCTGGGACTCTGGTGGGCGTGGTGTGCTGGGCTGTCGCTGCATTGATGATGTCACAGAGGCGCCAGTGAGCCTGGCGAGTTTCTACGCTGGTGTGACATGGTTAGCTCCCTTTTGCTGTAGCGGGTGGCTGACTTACGCACTGTGCGCCTGCTGTTTCTCCCTTCAGATCCTTTGTTCTCCTTTAGTCACTGGTCGCGATACTGTGGGAAGCCTGCGCCCCAGTCGGCGCCGCCACTGCAGGCGGGGCTTTTATCCCCCCCCCCCCCATGGACTT
The DNA here is from genome assembly GCF_963383645.1 of Muscardinus avellanarius. Taxonomy (NCBI): domain Eukaryota; kingdom Metazoa; phylum Chordata; class Mammalia; order Rodentia; family Gliridae; genus Muscardinus; species Muscardinus avellanarius. The sequence goes on along the minus strand of NC_137794.1, from coordinate 70,426,423 downwards.
CCAGTCTTTTCCTCTTTGTCACCTGTGTTTAATTTACTTATTCCTCTGCTGCTTATTTTATCTCGCTTTGTAGCGTTCAGTTTTTGGGACAATGGGGATCGAGTTAGCAGAATTCTTACGTGCTGCTACTCTCCGTCGCCATCTTCCCAGGAATCCCTGTTATGATCTTTCCACAAGTTCTATGTCACTAGCTGATAGAAAATTTTCAGCTCATTATAATTTTATATAACCACCATCATAAATGCAGTTTGTCATTTTCTGAAATATCATTATCTGTTTCTGACATCGATTCATCATTCAACACATATTTAATAAGACAGCTACACACTCAGATGTGCACCAAGAAACTTGGAAATTATAAAATATGAAATCGTGTTCTCTGATATCAAGAAGCTTATCCCAGAAACTTTTAGCAAAAAACTGAGGCCAATAAAATACTAAAACACAATGTGAAGCAATAAGAAATGCCAGAACAGATAAGAGAGGGGTGAGAACCAGGGTTATTTGAAGAAGGCTTTAAGAGATTTAAGATAGTATGCAAATAATTTTTAGAGAGCTATAAAAAGAAGTTGGTAAGAACTTAAAGCCAATTTTTGTCAATACCGTGCTCTTTTTATTACTATGGCTTTGTAGTATAGTTTGAAGTCAGGTATTATGATGGTTCCTGCATGGTTGTTTTTGCTGAGAACTACTTTGGTTATTCTGATTTTTTTTTCCTTTTTTCTTTCTTTCTTTCTTTCTTTCTTTCTTTCTTTCTTTCTTTCTTTTTTTTTTTTTTTTTGCGGGTCTGGGGATGGAACCCAGGGGCATTTGATCTTCAAGCTACACCCCCTGCCCTATTTTTTATTCTTTATTTTGAAACCGGGTCTGAGTTGCAGAGGGCCTACGTAGCTGAGGCTGTCCGCAAACCGCAATCCTCCAGGTCTCAGCCTCCCAAATGCTGGGATTACAAGCGTGTGCCACCACGCCCGACTTTTTTTTTTTTTTTCTTGTTTCAAATTAATTTAAGGACTGATTATAGACCAATGAGTCAGAACAGAAGACTCAGAAACAAATTCTCATACTTATAGTCAATAGATTTTTGACAAAGGCACCAAAAGCATACACTGGAAAAAGCCTCTTCAACAAATGGTGTTGGCAAAACTTGTTAACCATATGGAGAAAAATGGACATCAACCCCACTTTCTCACACTGTACATGAGTCAATTCAAAATGGATCCATCTTGGAATCAGACCAGAGAGCTTGCAAATCCTTGAAGAGGGCATAGGCTCAACTTTGCAGCACATAGGCACAGGTAAAATCTTTCTCAAGAAATTAAAAGGAGGATCAATACTTGTGATTACATTAAATTGAAGAGCTTCTGTACAGCAAAGGAAACTATGAAGAACCTCAACAGAGAGTCGACAAAATGGGAGAAAATGTTGCCAACTATTTCTCCAATAGAGGGCTAATATCTAGAATATTCAGAGAACTCATGAAACTCACTGCTATCAAAACAAACCAATAAAAAAATTGGGTAAGTGAACTAAATAGACACTTTACAAAAGAAGAAATTCAAATGGCCAATGAATGTATAAAAAATATTCAACATTATTAGCAATCAGAGAGACGCAAATCAAAACTACCCTGAGATTTCACCTAACTCTAATTAGAATGGCAATCATTAAGAACACAACAACAAATGCTGGCAAGGATGTGGAGAAATGGAAACTAATACATTGTTGGTGGGATTGCAAATGAGTGCAACCAATTTTGAAAACAGTATGGAGGATCCTCAGAAGAATAGGAACAAACTTACCATATGATCCAGCAATAATACCACGTCTGAGTATCTGCTGAAATGAACAGAAATCAAACTACCAACCTAATGCATCCATATCTATGTTCATAGCTGCACAATTCACCATAGCCAAACTATGGAACCAGCCAAGATGTCCATCAACAGATGAATGATTTACAAAACTATGGAATATGTACACAATGGATTTTACTTGGCCATAAAGAAGAACAAATTTATGTCATTTAGAGGAAAATGGATGGAACTGGAGAACATTATTTTAAGTGAGATTAGTCAGTCACCAAAAGCAAAAAATCAAAAATTATATGTTCTTCCTAATATGTGGAAGCTAGGGAGAAAAGGGGTCATAGGAAGAACTCTAGATGAAGGAGAAACCACAGATGAAAAAATATGGAGGCCTAACTGGTTTTATGGAAGGGGGAGAGAGGGAAATTCCTTAATGTACATTTACAAACATATCAAAGTCAATCACTGAGCCAAACATGAGAAAGGGATGGGGAGGGAATGGAGTGGGAAGTGGGTAAGGGCTAAAGGAGTGATGCGTGCATCTACCATCTTGTACTCCATTAAGATGTATGACTACAATGTACCAATAAAAAGAAAAAACCCAAAGCCACACCCCACTCAGTCCAAATAAACTTCTAGGACTTCATTATTAAAATTTATAATAACTACTTACTATTTCGTCTTCCAATTCCTGATCAGCTCCTTCTAAATATCCTTGAAGAAAAAGAGCCTTTTGCTTTTCTGCTAGTTCATACATGGGAAGCATCTCATTTTCATTTTGGAGTGTATCTAATTTTTTACTAAAATGTGCCATTTTCACATCTTGGCTAATATTTTCAATGATGTCAACAGCATTTTCAGGACGCTCATCTAATATCTTGGTCAGCATATTAGAAAGATGATCATATCTATGCAAACAGATACATATTGCATGTCATATACATTTTCACATTTCATTCCCCAAATTAAAATAAATTTGGTTTTATATTTTAAAGTAACATTTTTTTCTTAACCTTAACTTCTTTTCCATTTGCGATTTTTCTTCTCCCTCCATATCCAATTTGATTTCTAAATTCTAGTGATTCTATCTTTACAATATGTTCTCTTTCTTTCCATCTTGTTTTTTAAGCTAATTATCTACTTTAGAGTTCTTAGACCTACAGGGTGAACATTTCATATTGCAGCCTCCACCCACACACAAGTAAAAGACAAGTGTCATTAAATATTATTTCCCTTTATTAAAATGTGATGTCTCTAATAATTTATTCTATTAAAACTCTGCTCTAGCCTTTTATTTCACAACTTAATAGTAAAATGCCGTCTCATTAATTCACTGCACTTTGTACATACTGTTAGTGTGTGCTTTTTTAAATACCAGATTTGCAATATGGATTTACTTCTAGGTAGATAGAATCTGTGCCAAAGTGTGTCCATGTTGCAAAAGAACTCTTCTATCCATTCAATGCAGAAATTTCCATTAATTGCCTTCCTAATATTAATTGTTCCTAATAAATTGTGGATTTATTTATTTATTTATTTATTTATTTTGGTGGTACTGGGGTTCCTGGGAGCCCTTCTACCTCCGAGCTACACTCCCAGACCTATTTTTACATTTTTTTATTTGGAAACAGGGTCTCCTAAGCCAGCCCGCGCGGCTGGCTTTGAACCTGCGCGATCCTCCTGTCTCTGCCTCCCAAGCGCGGGGATTACAAGCCTGCGCCACCACACCCGGCAGGTGGAGATATATATATATATATATATATATATATATATATATATATATATATATATATATATATGAGAGAGAGAGAGAGAGAGAGAGAGAGAGAGAGAGAGAGAGAGAGAGTATCTCTCCAAGTTCACTTTTTTTTGTTCAATTTATTGTCTATCCCAGCAAGGTAAATCTAATAAAAATCACTTTCATACACTTGCTAGGTCACACCTGAGGGCCTTTATGTATTCCAAACATATCATTTCTCTAAAATAATTTTCAAATCTCCTTCATGCTCAAAGACTACCACCCAAGTGATTCCCAAAACAATTCTTCCTCAGTTTAGACTATCCTTTTTTTGAGACCACTGATATGCTGCTAAGAAATTGTGTACATTATAAATTTCCTATTTAGCTGCTGCATTAGATTCTTCCATGATCAAGATAAGAGCTTTATTTTTATATATGTCCTCTCTTATTATAATGAAACAAACCAAATATGTACTCAAGCATCTCATTTGTCTATTTTCAGTTGCCTATTTTCTACTAATCGACCTGAGATCTTATTTTTGAGTTTTACTTTAATGTCTGTGTTTTTAAACTAGACCTTAAGAATGTCACAGAAAAATATGTAGATTACATAGGCAACAAATGTGAAGGACAGTTAAGATAGTATTATTACTATTATTATTATTAGTGTTAGTAATTAGTGGTATTGGAGTTCAAGCCCAGAGGCACTCTACCTCTGAACTATACCCCTAGACCTTTTCTATTTTTTGTTTTGAAATAGGGTCTTGCAGGCTAAGCATGGTGGTGCACACTTGTAATCCCAGTACTTGGGAGGCTGAGACAGGAGGATCACGCAGGTTCAAAACCAGCCTCAGGTACTTAATGAGACTCTGTTTTTAAATAAAATATAAAAAATAGGCCTGGGAGTGTAGCCTAGAAAACCCCTGGCTTCCCTCCCCGGTACCATTAAAAAAAAGGGTCTTGATAGGTTGCTGAAAGTCTTACTATGGTGTTGGGACTGTCCTTGAACTTGCAATCCTCCTGTCTCAGCCTCTCAAATACTGGGATTGCAGGCATATACCCCATGCCCAGAAAGAATATTATAACTAAAAATATAGTATCCTGTCCTTAGAGGTTGCTATTCTTGTACATGATCAGAACTGTTTTGATTCTGAGTTTTCTTAAAACATTACCATGCTTTCCTTAATATTCAATAAATGTTGAAACCCACAGAGAAGCCTCTAGATTAAAGTGATTTCTTCTTACAAGACAGTAGCTGGGTTTTTTTACTAGAGTGTTTAATTTTCTTTAATATGGGCTGTGTAAATCAGACTCCAAGTCCAAATTTTTATTTATTATCTCAAGTTTCAATGCAATGCTCATATAAGCTTTATTTCTAGCTCTTCGGTCAAATGTTATATATTTTTAAGTCCACACCTGAAAATGCCTTTTTGTCAAGTTATAAAGTATCTTTATTGGACCTTAATTCATAATTATGTTCTTTTAATTAAGGAGGAATAGTAATTTCTTTTAATAGAATGATAGAAAAAGTTGAAACAATTCTTTTTTATAGTCTTCGTGTTCGATAATGAAAGGTCATTATCAGATCCTGTATTTAAACACATTGTTTTAATTGCAATAAGATAATTTTGTTGCTTTTAATTGGATCTGTACATAAAAGATGAAGGTTAAAACTATCATTACTATGATTAAATTTTTTTTTTTTGCGGCATTCTACCTCTGAGAGACACCCCAGCTCTGTTTTTTTATTCTTTCTATTTTCAAAACAGAATCTCACTCAGTTGCGAAGGGCCTCGCTTAATAGCTGAGGCTGTCCGTGAACCGCAATCCGTCTCAGCCTCCTGAATGCTGGGATTACAAGCGTGGACCACCACCTAGGATTACTATGTGATTTTTAACAACAGCTGCCAAAGTACTTATAGAGTAATAGTGAATATTATGGAAAATATTCATTTAGTAACACAGAGACAGCATTTGAAAACAAAGAAATTAAATTAAAAATTAGTAATTTAATTTAAATTTATAATTAAGTACTATCAATGATAAAATAATTTAGTAAGGTATATTTTCTTACTTTGGTTTTACTGAATTTTAAACTTTTAGTGAACTCACAAATATTTATAATGAACTCTTTTACCATTTTAACAAGGTTTATAAACTCATGCTTGTTATTTAACCCAGGGCATTATGGAAAAAAAAAAGTTTACCTCAGATATTCAAGTAGAAATCTGCTACTGAGTAGCAACTAACATTTTTGAAGCTTAAGTAAATTGTAATTTTAAACAATAATTTAGGAATAATATTTTAAGTTGTTCAGTCTTGGGTTTAGTGAAATATTTCTCACATATTTCATCCATTAGACCTCAAAATCTTATTTTGTATTATTTATTTTACATTTTTAAATCCTAGTAGTAACTGCAAACATTTGCCACACTGTACATTCAGTAAGTCCTGAGAATTTACTGACAAATCAGGAAGCACTGCAGCAGATTATGATAAGAACTAAAATAGATTCAGAAGGCATGGGCTGAAGTCCTGGAATGGCATGCACTCATTCACTGATTCTTAATAATCAGCTCAGAGCATTGTGCTAGGCACTAAGTATACGCTGGTGTACAAGACTCACATGGTCCCTAATTTGGGGGGGCTTGAAGTCTAGTGGGAGAGACAGGTATTAAGGTATAAGTCCATAACTGTCTGTAAAGTTTTATATGAAATTAAATTCTATGAAAGAGGAAAGTGGGCTGATATAATAGAGTTCTATGGAAGCTGGGTTCTAATGGGTCAAGAGCCACCCGGTCAACCTAGGGAAGGAGTTTTCTAGACAGAAGGAAGGACATGGAATCTCAAGGTCACGTGTAATGATGGGGAGGGAGATGAGAGCCAGTGAGCACTGTGGGTCAGTGGAATGGAGCAAATGACATTTCCTGGGAGCTAGTTCCTTAATTTAGGAAGCAAATCAGTTGATTTTATGGCTAAAATCTCTTCTAACCATAAATTTTTGGCTATTATTATTGTAGCCTGGACAAAAAAATCTCTTGAGAGTTATATAGTAATGGATTCTAAAACAAAAGCTACAATGTTATACCCAGGACATACTGGATCATCACTTTCCTCTTTGTATTTTTGACATCCTCTCTTCCCCTTCTTCTCCCCTTAGTCTGGCCAGCCAGGACCTTACAGCCCCACTGCAGTCATACAGGACCACTATTATGATTCCTGACACTGGGACACCAAGAGAGGCCCAGATAAAGTGGCATGCACTCTGAGTTGCCTGTGTGGTGACCACTTCTCCCAGTTTGCCCATGACTGAGGGGTTTCTTAAGATGCAGAACTTTCAGTGCTCAAATCAGGTCAGGCCCGTGAAAACTGGGATGGGAGGAAGCTTGAAGCCAAGCCATGTCAGCACCAGGATGCTTAGATTGCAGACATGTATGTTCTCGCTGCAAACAATTATTTTCTACAATAATCCTGAAAACAAGCTTAGGCTTCACTACCTTGTGGTCTTTTCCAAGCCGAAGACTCCATAAATCCTAGGTTTTATTTCTGTGTGCCTAGGGTTGTGTGTGTGTGTGTGTGTGGGGGGTGTGTTCCTGGGAATTGAACCCAGGGGTATTCTACCTCTGAGCTATACTCCCAGTCCTATTTTTTAGTCTTTATTCTGAAGCAGGATCTGACTACGTTGCAGAGGCCTCACTAAGTAGCTGAGGCTGGCCTTGAACCTGTGATCCTCCTGTCTCAGTCTCCCAAGTACTGGAATTACAAGCATGTGCCACCAAACCAGCTATGCTTGGAGTCTTTAAAGAAGCTTAAATAATTCCTAGAAGTGACATATTTTGAGCCTTATGACAAAGTTATGCCACTAACTCTCTCTGAGAATAAAATCTTTTCAAATATACTTCCATTCACCCACAACATCGCACTCTCACACAAAGAGACTCTCACCCCCTTTTGCTTCACCAAGTGTTTCTCTCTTTGCTCTCTGAAACTTACAGATTTAAGCCTGACTCGCTGTTGGTCCTGAGCAGGTAGGCCTTGGCATTCTGAATGGCAATTTCAAGCATGTTGGGGGCCACTTCAGAGGCTCCAAGCTCAGGCTGATCAAGATCATAGTTACTGTTGGAGTCTTCCTTCTGTAAAATGTCAAATCTTGGTGCTTTTTGTTTAGAGTCGTAATAGCTTGTGTCCCTTGGCCCATACATGTCTGCCTTCGGTTGCTGAATCTGTAGAAAGGTTCTTTCCTCTGACTGGTATCTGTCTTTAGGAGTTGATTCTCTCTTATCAGATGATTGTCCCAAAGTATCAGGAAGAGATGTCCCAGCATCAGGAATCATGGTAGTGGTCCTATCTGACTGCAATGGGGTCACAAGGTCCTGACTGGCCAGAGTCAGGGGGGAAGGAAGAGAAGGGGACTCCTGAAGAGGGGGAGAGGGAGGTGATGATCCATGATCTGTGAGGTCCCCCAGAGGCGTGCTGGCTCTAGATCGGGGGCTCTGAAGAGGGCTGCTCCTGGCCTGAGGTACAGTCGCTGGCACCTGCTCTGCCTCCAAGGGCTCCAGTGACTCAGGATTAGTATCCTTGGGAGAAGCTGATTTTATGTCTTCCCATGATAGTTCGGCTTCCTCCATTCCTTGGTTTTGTTTTTCTTGCTTCAGGGATGTGGAGTCTTCCATGGAAGAAGTTAAAAAGAAACAAGTTCTGAGTAAAGGGAGTGTGAAGATTTGGAAGAAGACAATATAAGCTGGTTGCTTGCTGAGGTCTCCAAAGGGATAGCTGAGTCCTAGCTGCTCTGCAAGTTTCAGCGTCCCATCTCCATAGCAACCCTGGCCAGGGTTTCTTTAACACACACACACACACACACACACACACACACACACACACACACACACACACACGTCGCCAGGCCTCTAGGGAGGAGCCCAAGAAAGACGAAAAAATCCTAGATTTGTGATTTGGTAAAGCTCTTGTCCCTCTTTCTAGCTCAGCCAATCTGCCCAGTCTTGTTTGGAAATGTGAGAACTGGGTGCCTTGAGCATAAAACAGGAAGCACAGCTGCTGCATGCAGGATCATTTTATGAGTTTGATCCTTTTAACCAAGTTGCACTGTCAGGAGGGAGTTAGTGGAGGGAGGATGTATTTACTCTTTCTGTGCATGTAAGGAGGGAGAGAGAGAGAGAGAGAGAGAGAGAGAGAGAGAGAGAGAGAGAGATAGGGAGAGAGAGAGAGAGATAGGGAGAGAGAGAGAGAGAGAGAGAGAGAGAGAGAGAGAGAGAGAGAGAGAGAGATAGGGAGAGAGAGAGAGAGAGAGGAAAAAGGGAGGGAGGGGAGAAAGCCTTTAGGCTTTAGGAATCTTGCAGGTGCAGGTGACTAGACTTCAGTGTGTGAGCAAGGAAGCCTAAGACTCACACTCAGAGTGCCTAGATGATGTCTCATTGAACCAACCAACCCACTCTGGAGACTTTTGGGAAATGAGTAAACAAATCCTGAGTATTGTTCTTCTGTTTATGGGTTACCTGTTTTCTAACATTTTAAATTTTAATTACCTCTAAAACTACATCAACATAATAAAATGGCTATTTGATAATACAAATGAGAATTTATAATATTTAAATGATTTAAGATCATTATTATAACTAATAATATTATAACTAATAGTTTCTCTCTCTCTCTCTTTCTGTAAATAAACCAAATAATACTTGTTATAGCAAGATGTTGGTAATAAATTCTAACTTCATGAAGAAACATAATACTCCTCCACTTCAAGTTTGGAGGGTGAAACCCCAAAACCCTCAATCACTTAATAAAAGCTATGGATCTTCTCTCTTACCAAAAGACATATGTTTGCACACTCACAAAATTTTGCATAGAATTTCTGCTGGTTGAGGGACTCCTTAATCAATTTCCCCTTTAGAAGTAAGTGCAGCTCACTCTCATATTCATTTAATTTTTCATAAACATGCTTTTTGTAGCTGAAGCAAATCTGATTGGACCTCAATGTAAAAATTAAATATAAAAACAGTTCTTGAGTTACTTCTAAACAGAAAATGTGTTTAATCTTAATGTAACATAAATGTATATGATTTTCAGTATTTAATAGCTTTTTTAATGTGGTAAATTTCAATGTACAGAACAATGTAAAGCAGAATATCACAGCCCACACATAAAAAATACCATGTTTCTCTCCAGATCTTCTTGCCATCCTTTTCGTTGTGATGTTGGTGATATGCCCTTGTAGAAATGTCTTCCAGACCATCGAGATGTGTGATGTCTGATGACCTTGACAATCAGTACACAGATGACCTTGAAAATCTCACTGCCCTGGTTCCTGGTGCTTTCTCAGCATTCATTCAATTAACGTCAGTCTGAAGTTTACATGGCTGGCCATGTAAAAATCATGCTCATGTTTATACTTCTTGAATACTAATTAGGAGATCAGCTCTGTCATGTTTAGAAGGTGGTGAAGGAATTTCTTTTACCAAATCTTGTGCCTCTTGTATTTAGTTGGTTAAGAAGTGAGTATCTTGCCGGGTGTGGTGGCGCACGCTTGTAATCCCCGCGCTTGGGAGGCGGAGACAGGAGGATCACCCTGGTTCGAAGCCAGCCTTGCTGGCTTAAGAGACTGTTTCCAAATAAAAAAAGTTAAAAATTAGGTCTGGGAGTGTAGCCCGTGGGAGTGTATCCCGGAGGTAGAAGGGCTTCCAGGAACCCCAGTACTACCAAAAAAAAAAAAAAAAAAAATGAGTATCTGATTGGCACCGTCCACTATTCCCATATTCTCATTATGATCCACAATGAGATGTGGCCTCTCAGTTTTCTTCCTATCATATTTTGGGAGGCTGATGGTTCAGGCACAGAGGCAGGGCAGGGGTAGTTTATTAAGCCACACAGGGATGGGGATGGGATAAGGTGGGAATGGAGGTGAGATCAGAGATATAGGGATGGGGTCTGAAGAGAACTTAAGCCTATCCACTATTAGATGAGTTTAACTTTTATAGGAAAACATCAGGACAAGGTCAACCAACAGTTACAAGGGAAGAAGGAGCAGGTGAGGGGAAGCACGTGTTATGGGAACATTTGAATGTTAGGAAACAGAAAAGTAGTCTGCAGTGTGTGAATGGGTGGCCATCAAAGTCATGAGGGTCGGTGGGCAGAATGTACCCCCAAAAAAGTTGTGGTGGGGTCCAAGTAGGGGGAGAAGATGGCTTCATTATATTTTTTACAGTCCAGCCATATGGTAAGTGGAAGGGAGCAGCAGGCTTCTCTTGGGCTGTTTCTGGCTGACAAAGGAGGCATTATGTCAGTGTGAAGGACATCATGGAGTCACTCTTGTCAGGCCATGGTGGTGATCATCTTGCTTCCACAGAATGTCATCCATATGTTTTTGTGCAGTGAATTGTGTAACAGTTTGAGATGTCTGTGTGGGTTTTTGTTCTTAGCTAGTTTAGAAAAAAATATCCAGAACTATACTGCTGCAATTAAGCAAATTTTATTATTACAAAGGCAGAAAGAAAGGACAGAACAATAAAGCACTGCATCACAGGGATGCAGTGGAGTGCCCTGAAAGTAAGACACTGAGGTCTCTGAATGCACACATTTTTTAAATAAGAATTTACCATCTCCCTTTCCCACACAGCTTAGCCAATAATCTTTCTCCCTCCAAATGCAGGTGCAGGCCTGCCAGTTATTTCTGCTGTGCAGGCCCTCTTTGTTAGCCTTTTTGGTTCATCCTCATGGGGACAGCTAGGTCTGACATCACTTATCAAAATGTATTACCTGGTTAACAAGGTCAGGGGCCTGCATGGTAGAAGCCCACTTTGTCTTTGGCTTTAGATTTAAAGAATGTATTGTCCACCCATGTCCTTGGTGAGATTTTAGCCCTTTCCTATCTCTGTTTGCTAAAAGTTGCTTATTATGTTAGAAACTTGTCTTACAATAAAGAAAAGAAAAGCTGGGCATGGTGGCACATGCTCGTAATCCCAGCATTTGGGAGGCGGAGACCAGAGGATCGTTGTTCGCTGACAGCCTCAGCTACTTAGAGAGGCCCTCTGTAACTCAGTGAGACCCAGTTTCAAAATAAAGAATAAAAAATAGGGCAGGGAGTGTAGCTTGGAGGTTGAATGCCCCTGAGTTCTATCCCCAACCCCCCCCCCCACACACACACACACAAGACACAAGAATATAGACTTCTAAAGTATGAAGTTTTGGGGCTGTAACTAGTTTGTGTAATTATTAATTACTATTGGGTTAATCTATCTTGCTTTTTTATCTTTTAGTTTTAGTCTAAACTATATGAAAATCCATAGAATTCTTTTTCTAAGTGCAGGTGTTTGTGTTTTAACAGTCAGTATTCAGCTGGGCTCACAGCCAACTCTTAGCAGACCAAGGTCAATCCTGGCTGCAGCACTAGCCTGACAGTTTAGAGGCAGAGAGAGGGATTATATTGTTCCATCTAAGTATGAAAGCATGTTCTTATTAGCAATTAATGCAGTTCTTTCTTATTAACAATCAATATGAACAATCAATACAGGCTCAACCCCATATCAAATTGTACCATTTCCTGTAATCTATGAGTTCTAGAGACAAAGTTAGAAAAGCACAGCCCAAATAAAAGGAACAGAATGATAATTACCAGTGGTCCTGTAAGAGGGAGAAGTCGGGAGATGCCAGCCCCAGTTTTCTGCCTATTGTCCCAGGGTTTTTAGAGGCATTGCCTTATTTTTGAAGTAAAAAGTTTTTGCTGCATTTGTCGTTATTCCAGATTGAGTTATGTAAAAACTACGTCTTTTCTCCAGGTATAAGCAGAGTGCCTTCCACCGCCATTTTTTTTTTCTCTTTGGCTTTTAGAAGATTGGGCCTTGCTTTTTTGGAGGGCTGCTGAAACTAAGGAGTCTACTTGGTTTTGTACAATTACCATCCATTTAAACTTTCCTCTAGGCTGTTGGAAAGATCTTTGGATAGCTACTGGAAATAAATTGAGGAGACACTAATGCCCCCTATTCCAGTGGTTATACCTGTGGCTATTCCAGACTCATTTAAGACCAGAAGTAGTTGGGTTCCCCTTTACACTGCATATATGGTTATTAAAGGAGCTTGTTGAGTGCTAGCTCTACTTAGAGGGCCAGATGGACCAGAGTAAAGATGCCTGTACAGTTGGTTGGTAAGTAAAGTTAAGCTTAAGAAGAAGACACTAGTTTTATGGAGACAGCTAGAGAGGTCAGTAGAGCAAAGGTGGCATAGGATCTCATCTGTGAAATGAGGTCATTAGCCATAACTGTAGGATCTGGAACAAGGCAGCCCTGGTAAGTGCCTATCAAGGAGTGTTTGGTGTTTTGAATAGAGGCTCAGGTTTTACTTTCACGGAGGAGCTAGAATTGATGAGTGTCTAGGAGAATATATTCATTTGAGGAGGAAAGAGATTTAATTTGGGGTGCATTGTTGTTTGTTGAGGTTGTTGTGAAGGAATCAGGGAAAGATGTCTGGGGCGGGGTTGGAAGGGCAACTTTGGCAGAATCCTGAGTTACCTTGTTCAATATCTGTGCTTAATATAGCTGTTTTTTAAGGTACATCTGGTTCACTTAGTTAAGGGGTTATTGAAGTATTGGTAGTTAGAGGGTTGTATTTTGGTGATGGTGTGTTGGCATAATTGTGACTTTAATGATCCTAAAAATGTGGAAAAGATGGAGCTGGAAGTGTTGAAACAAATAGGAGTCTGTCGTAAAATTTTAACATTAGCAGCTTTTGGTCCATGAATGGGGTTTTATTTAGAGTCATATGTGGAAAGGTTTGTCTGGTAGCTACTGGCAAGGTTTTGAGCAGGGGGTGGAAGGTATCCACAGAAGTGGGTTAAACATGAGAGTGGAATGAAGGTCTGCTTTAGTTTGTGGTCCTCAAGGACATTAAAGGGTTATATTTGCAGTGCAGCTAGGCTTGTGATGGGAACAGGTCCTTGAAGTTGTAACATAGTAGGCTGGATTCACTGGGGCCTGTTGGCAGTGATTGCTCTCAGGGCTCCCTAACACCCCCTTTGGCTTCTAACATTACCCACTAGCATCTGAATAGAGCCAAATCCTTGGCATGGGTCAAGTTGTTGAACAAGAAATAGGGGGAACCGATAGGGTTTGGCATCATTTAGACACTGGAGTGATTTGTAAAGGAGAGGGGTACTCTGGGGAGAACTGCTGGAGTGCCCTGGATGCCATCTTTAGGAGAACGTTGATAGGCCTCATGGAAATGGGGTGGCATCTTGCCTCAGGAGCATCTGAAAGAAATAATTTTAATTATGTAGTTGATAACACATGGAACAGCAGCAAATAATAAGGGTGTTCCACTTATTGGTTCTAGCCAAGGGACTTGTTTGGGGGCAGAGAAATCTCTATAGCCAAAAAGAAAAAAGTCTCACAAGAGTGAAAAGAAGCAAGATTCCTGGTATATAATACATAGGGGAACTTAGCTTGAGCAGGTTTTTGTTTTTAATTTTTGAACAGGATGATTTTTGAATAAGACTCATAGATCTTCCAGTAGCTTAGAGGAATAGGGATTTTTACTTTGATGGTTTTGAGTAGTCTGGAACTGCAAAACTTCAAGAAGGAGCAGTTTAATTTTTATAGCATATTATTAGAACTCAGTTGGAGAGACTGAGCATCAGCACCATGTCTTATTTTTTTCTGTTAGCCTAAAAGATAGAAATTATTTTTGCTTAAAGAAGACAGTCATAATGCAATTTAGGAATATGTAAAATATGCAAAATATAAAATATATAAAATATACAAATATACAAAAATATAAAATAAACAATATTTAGGTATATACAAATATAAACCTAAAAAGGCTATCACTATTATAAATTTTTGTTTAGATGACTTTTGAAGTGAAATTTGGAATCCATGGCTCAGTAAGATAACTATGAAGTCTTACAGTGGTCCGGATTTTAGAGACACAATTTTCCCTTTGGTTTTAGTATCAAGAGAGCCCAAGAGTTCATTTACACATGTTTACATTACAGCTAAGACTGAAAAAAATGACAAAACTCCAAACAACCTTGAAGAGCAAAATTATTTTAGTATATACAAAAGAATTTGAGATGAGAAAAAAGAAGGAACAAAAAAAGAAGCAAAAACCTTTATGTTAATTCTGTAACTGAAATACAGGAGTTTTTGTTAATTTTTTCCTTTTGGGTTTTTCTTGGAGTGATTCAAAGGTGATTTTAACCTTGGTAAGGATCTGTAAAAAACCTGTTCCTGTGCAGTAACACTTGAACCAATTTGTTGCAAATATTTTATTAATTGTGTGTGTGTGTGTGTGTGTGTGTGTGTGTGTACGTGTACATTTTTAAAATGGAGAATCCCTTTGCAGAGGCAGAGAAGCAGATAATTCTAGGCCTAAGAAGAGGGGATAGCCTTTAAACCACAAAAGTAGGGAAACAAGGCTGAAGTCCCTCTCCCATTCTCTATAGTTATTGCCACTTAGTGGAGAGAGGGAACCAGACTGTACCTTGCCAGAGATGTGAGGGTTGAAACTCTTGGGGAAGGACTGTCCTGCTAAGTTACTGGGTTACTGGTGGAGGGATTTGTCCAGATGAAGGCAAAGATATTTTGTGAGGAGAGATCTAGTGGAATGGTACAAAATACACCATTGAGATCAATGACAGTAAAATGGGAAGTGTTTGCCAGAACGAAGGAAAGGATTGAATAAAGGTTTGAGACTGTGGACATGATCAGTTGGATAGCATTGTTTATGGCTCCGAGATCCTTAATCATGCTGTATGAGCCATCTGGCTTTGTGACAGCTAGAGTAGGTATATTATGGGGGGGGGCGGTTACAGGGTGAAGGAGACTGGATTTGAGAAAACTATAAGTGATTAGTTGAAGTTCCTGTAATACTTTGGTTGGGAATTGGTATTGAGTTCAGTTAGGGAAGGCCGTGGGATGTTTAGGATATTCATAATAGGAGTATAGTATGTGGCTACTGAGGGATGTTCAGTGTCCTAAGCTACAGAGTTGACTTTTTTTTCGGTACTGGGGATGGAACTCATGAGAATTCTACCTTTGAGCTATACCCCCAGCCCTATTTTTTATTCTTAATTTTGAAACAGGGTCTCACTGAGTTTCAAAGGGCCTCACTAAGTAGCTGAGGTTGTCTATGAACCCAGATCCTCTGGGTCAGCCTCCCAAATGCTGGGATTAGAAGCATGCACCATCATGCCCAGCTGACTTGGGTTTTAAGAAAGTCGGGGCTGAAGAGAGGGATAAGGGTAATGCTGGAATGAGGAAGAGAAGAGTCCCTATCTGGACTGTAGGTATAAAGACAGAAATGGTGGTGTGGAGTTTAGAGAGAATGTTTTATTCCAGTAAGGGGGCCAGACAAGAGGGGATTATTAGGAAGAAAGGGGTAAGGGTAAATGTGTCTAAAATACAGAAAAGTAGTTGGGTTTTGAGGGGTTTGGAAATAAGGCTATCAACCAACCCCCATAATAGAGATGGGAGATGAGACCAGTGGTACCAGATGTTTACTTAAGGCTAAATCGCCAGCCCCCACGTTCAAGAGAAAAGAGATTGGCCTACCTGCAACCACAATGTTTACCTATGTCCATCCTTGGTGATGTTAAAGGTAGTGGGGACTTTTGAGCCTGAACAGCATAATTCTTCAGTGTACAGTACCCAGAGGTTAGTGACTGAAAATCCTGGCTTTGGATCAGAGTCTAGAATGGTTGACATCTGTCCAGAGGCTTGGGGATGATTCTATTTTCAGTGTCCCTTAACCTTGCACGTTGGGAAGGGGTCTAGTGCAGCTCATAGATTTGGGTAAGTTGTGGCCCAGTGTCCTTGTTGGACACACTTGAAGCATGGCCCAGATGACATCCTATTAGGAGGGAAAAGCTTTTCTGGATTGCAGTTGCAACTAGCTGGTATTGAATGTGATCTTTATTCCGTTTTTTGTTTGTTTGTTTATTTTTTCTATTATTAAAGACCTAAAGAGCTGTTTTAATGAAGTCTTTTTGAGGGGTTTGAGTGCCATCTTCTAATTTTTGGAGATTTTTCTGATTATCAGGAAAATATTGGGAAATAAAGTGGGTATTTAAATATAATTGTCCTGCTTCTGAATTGGGATCTTGATTGATGTATTTAAGGAGTGCTTCAGGCAACTCATAGAGGATGTTGGGTTTCAGTTGGGATCCTGTGTGTGGAGGTAACCCAAAAAGATCACAGCTAAGGACCAGATACCCACCTTCTTTGTTGTGTTAGAGAAGAAGAGAGTAATGTCATACCTGGATAAGTGAAACTGTAGGAGTCTAGAATGTGTTAACATTCTTTAGTATATTGTGTGGAGTCTGTAGAAAAGGAGTCTACTTGTCTTATAATTTGGGAGAGAACAGAGAGGGAGAAGAGAACATGAACATCAGAGCCAATAGGAGCCTGAGGACTGTAGGGAGGTGGTGGAAAATCTGCAGGATCAAACTCAGTGTCTGAAGGAGCACAGGGGAGAAAGAACTTGGTCAGGGATTCTAGTAAGGATCTGATAAGTAGTACAGGACTGACAAAAGAAGGGCCAGTTGTAGAGGAAGGGGAAAGCTTGAAGGAACCTAAGACCTTTTGCACTGAATCAAGTTATCAAGGTCAAAAAGAACTTAGACATTGAAAGTGCCATTTTCAGGCCATTGACTGTCATTGTCCAAATCATGTTACAGAAGAAAATGAGCTTTAGAGTTTAAGATCTCCCCTAGGATGTAGGATTTGGAGGTTGATGCAAGCTAGGGGACAGTCCTTAGGTGGGTATTACTGAGTTTTGCTCATCCTTTGAGTCAAGAGGAGAGGAGTGAAGATGATGAGTGTCCTCAAATTCTGTATCTTCTCCCAGAGAAAAAATGGTACTGGAACAGGCATTCCTGAGACCAGGAGATTAGGCTGGGGTTAACCAGGACAATCCTTGACCTAGTGCTAGTATTTCTGACAGAAATAAATAAAAGCCAACAGTATTTTCCAGAGGACAAGATGGGAAACAATCAGATACAGATTATGGTGCTGGATGCTGCTCTGGCAGCAGCAAAGTGAAGGTCCCCACTCCCTCGGCCCTCCTCCCACTGCTTCTTGAGTCTGTCTCAGCAATGCCTCCTGGGATTCAGCACCATAAAATTTCAGGTTTGGGGGAGGGTAATGGCTTAGGCACGGAGATAGGCCGAGGGTCTGGGCAAGGAAGTTTATTAAGCAACAGAAGGATGGGTATGGGGATGGGAGTAAGATGCGGGATAGGGTAAGCAATGCAGGGATGGGGTCTCATGAGAACTTCAGCTCACATGTTGTGAGTGAATGTAGCTTTTATAGAAAAACATCAAGACAAGGTCAGTTAACAGTTATCTAAGGAGAGGAAGGAGGTGAAGGGAAGCAGGTGTTATGAGAGTATTAAAATTTAGAGAACAGAAGAACAGTTTACAGTGTGTGAATGAAGTGGTATCAAGGCTATGATTGTCTATGAGTAGAATGTTCCTGACAAAGTTGTGGAAGGGCCCAAATGGGTCAAGCTGAGAGGGTGGGAGGATGGGTCTGCATGACACTGAAGGGGTCTTCATGACGCTTATTTATACTTTCAACTTTTGTTATCTACTTCACAGTATCATTGAGGAATGTTGATAACATTATCACCTTGTTATACCATTTCAATGCTATAATTTCACCATATGATCTGGCTACAGTCATCTCCTTTCTAATTATATTTTCAGATTATTTGGCATCTGTTTTACATTAAAATGGGTTGCCTCAACTTCATTAGTCCTATTTTGATGGAAAGATTGGCTTTCACAAAGTATATATAGCTGGAGACCAAACTCTGCTCATTTGGTCGAGATATACTACTTCATAGCTAACCACCCCTGAACAGCACCAGTGATTCTACAACTGCAAAGTTTGATCTTCTACACTGAAATCTGTGCCTTTGATTAACTGAGTGGTATGGAAGAATTGTTGATATAATGTAAGCACTGAAGCAAAGTAAACCTCTTTCATAAGTCATAACATGGCTGAAAGAAGGTATATCCAAAAGGGACCTTGTTGAAAACAAAAAACACAACACCTCCAGCTGAGGTTTCTTTACAACACCTTACAATAACATAACTGCCAAATAGATTTGCAGCTTGCCATTATCAGTGTTTTTCTGTTTAATCCATTCACCAAAATCTTTTATCCTATAATCACAAATTTTCTCAGTGAGAATGCTCAGCTGCCAAATATTCTTGAGGAAAACAAGAAATGGGTCAAAGTCAGATCCCCCAGATTTAAAACAATTGGAATTCTAAAAATGAAATGAAATATTTTTGATGAATTATAATTGGTGCAAAATTTCAAGTAAGCATGCTTTTTTTTTGTCCTGCATAATTGTTTCCCCTTAGACCTGGCATGCCATGATGTAGGCGTTTTCTCTTGGAAAAGCAATGTAGATTGGGGTGGTAGAGAAAAGAAAAAGGAAGTGCGAAGGAACACTTAGAGCTTACTCATCTCTCTACTTTAAAAGAGAAGAATAATGAAAAGAAATGACCTAAAAAAGTTCATTATTATTTCTGCTTTAGCCCAAAGCTCTATGTAAACCTTGACTCTAATCCTGAAGTTGTTTCTCATTGTTCTTAGGATAAAGAACAAAGTTCTTAGCCTGCTTATCTTCCCTGTTTTGCCTTAAGCCATTCTCCAAAATGTTGGTCTCATAAATGAGTTGAGAAATATTTCCTCCTCTCTTTTTCCTGGAATATTTTATGTAAAATTGACATAATTTCCCTAAATGTTTGGTAAAATTTATATTGAAACTGTGTGGGTTTTGGAAATTTCCATTTTATATGGGTTTAAACACAATTTTAACCTCTTTAATGGTAAATTTATAAGACTATTCAGATTATTTCTTTTATCTTGGATGCACATTGGTACTTTGCAATTTTAAAAGATTTTTTTGCATTGCATTTAAACTCTTGGATTGATTTATTGGTTTTTTTTTGCAGTATTTCCTTTTTATCTTTTTAATGTTCTTGGAGTTGCAGTGGTTTCTCCTTTTTTCATTCTCTGTATTTATAACTTGCCTATTTTTTCTTAGTTTTATTAAAAGTTTATCAAATTTTCTGAATATTTTTAAAACTAGCTTTATATCTAATTATTTTGAAACTGTAGTTCCTACACAAACTTTCTAATTTTGTAGGCAGTAAACCTTCTTAGATTCATAACATATATTCAGATTTAACTTTATGAGGTCTAGTGTGAAATTCAATTTATTTTTTAAAACCTATAAGTAAGCCAGGTATAATAGTGCATGCCTATAATCCCAGTACTTGGGAGGCTGAGACAGTAGGGTTGCAAGTTCAAGGCCAGCCTCAGCAACTTGGGGAGGTCCTCAGAAACTTGCTGAGATTCTCTTTCAAAATAAAAATGAAAGCCAGGCGTGGTGGCGCACGCTTGTAATCCCCGCGCTTGGGAGGCTGAGACAGGAGGATTGCGCAGGTTCGAAGCCAGCCTCAGCTAGTTAGTGAGGCTCTCAGCAACTTAGTGAGACCCTGTTTCCAAATAAAATAGAAAATAGGTCTGGGAGTATAGCCCAGAGGTAGAAAGCCTCTGGGTTCCACCCTCAGTACCACACACACAAAAAAATAAATACATAAAACATAAAAAATGAAAGAGAGCTGGGGGGTTGAAATGGTTTGGATTTAGAATGTCCTCGTTAGCTATCAGAGAAGCAAGGTACCAATGTTGGAACAGGGGCTTGGTTGCTCAGAATGGTGTTCTTTGGGGTGTACCCTGGGGATTAGGTGAAGCTCCTCTTCCCCTGCTTTCTCTCTCTCTGCTTCTAGCCTTCATGATGAGAGTAGAAGCTGTGCTCTCCCTTCTTCTGATTCCTAATGCTATGCCTTGAATTCTGCAGACCAACTGAACATGGACTGAACTTCTAAATTTCCAAAAACTGTGAACAAATAAATCTTTCTTTCTTTAAGTTAAGGGTCAGTCATTTTGGATTATGGCAGTAAGAATGTTGATCAAGATAAAAATTAGTAGCAGGGGTTCGACCATTGCTATATCAAGTCTGACCTCATGAAATGTAAATCTTGTTTTTTTTTTTGTTTTGTTTTGTTTTTTTTGTTTGGTTTTTTTTTGGTGGTACTGGGGTTCCTGGAAGCCCTTCTACCTCCAGGCTACACTCCCAGACCTATTTTATATTTTTGAAACTGGGTCTCTTACGCCAGCGGGGCTGGCTTCGAACCTGCGTGATCCTCCTGTCTCCGCCTCCTAAGCGCGGGGATTACAAGCATGCGCCACCACGCCTGGCCCGTGAATCTTGTTTTTGACAGGAAATTAGAATAGCAAGAATGTGGCTAGATAGGTGGACAGTAGAGACAATGCTCAAGATATTTCAGAGGGCAAAGAGATTTCAATAGGAAAATGAAGTAAAGGTCATACTTGTTACATTCTAGCAAATAATTTATTGGCATTTTGCCCATATCCCCAAACTTTGCATAAGGCTGAATTTAAAGATAATGGACTGATTAAGCTTGCAGAGGAAATCTCAAGATAGCAAAGTATCCAGACTGCATTTTTGATATTGATGTCCATATTCAGTGAATTGTACACCAAATTTCAGGAGTAGAAAGTAATGCAGAGAACATTTTTAGATTTGCAGTTTGGTCAAAAAGGCATGTGCAAAATTGGGGTGCAGAGAGATGATGTTGTGGAAGAAAGCATGATAAATTAATAGAAGGAGGGAAAAGTGGCCATTGTGGGGGTGGGAACATCAGTGGCTAGGATGGAGATGGGGCCAGCAGTGGCCCGGATATACGTTGGTTCAGTAATAACCCAGATGCAAATGGGCCCAGCAGCAGTGATTGAAAAGGGCCCAGTGGCAGTGATTAAAGAAGAAATGACTACATTTTTTGCTGGTGGTCCATCTTGGCATTCACATAGTGTTGGCTTTGCTGGAAAGAGGATCATGGAGTATCCCTCCAGATTTCAAACAAAGGCCTGTGAAACAAGGCAATGTGTGGCAGGGTCAAAATCTACACAAGCAGGCCTGAGGCCATTTGTAAAGCTGTGAGAGTGAAGCCAAGGTTGAAAAATCTCTATGATTTAGAAATGCCAGAAACATGGAACGACTGTGAGAAAAGGCTGCAAGCTGTATTCCGTGGAGACAGGCTAGAAGACCCAGCATGCCACCCATTGCAATCAAACAGGCTGTAGCGGCAGTGCTGCCAAGACCTCTTTGAAATTGCATTTCACCACCATGTGCTCCAGGTGCCAATATCCAGCTGGTCTTGCTGGATTTTGACCTTGTTTTGGTCCCATTCCTTCTTTCTATGGCTCAATTTCTTCCTTTTGGAATGCAAATGTTTACTCTGTGCCAATTTATATCGGAGGTATGTAGCTTGCCTTTTGTTTTCATAAGGGCTCACAGCCAAGAGTTTGAGTCTCAAAAGACTTCCGACTTTTCAGCAATGCTAAAAACTGTTAAGATTATGTCATTCTTGGAGATGGACAAAATGCGATTTGAACTGTGAGGTGGCCATGAGGTCTAGGGGGCTAGAGGTGGAGTTCAATGGTTTGGATTAAAAATAATCTTCTAGCGTTCATGGAAACAAGTAGCAATATAGGATGTGGGCTTACAGAAAGGGTCTCTAAGGATGTAGCCTTGGGGATAACATGAGGCCTTTCCTCTCTCTTCTTGTTCTTTCTGCTTCCAAACTCCACGATGTGAGAGCAGAGTCTTGAGCTCCCCCTTCTCCACTTACTACTGCAATGCCCTGAGTTTTACCAGCTATACTTGACACAGACTGAACCTCTAAAATTCCCAAAACTGTGAGCAAAAAAAAATCTTTCAAGCACACAATTTCTCTAAATTGTGTGTTTGGTTTTTTTTGGGTTATTTCAGTAAGAATGTTGACCTAGACAGGTGTGTAGCTCAAAAATGGAATGCCTCTGGACTCAATCCCCAGTACTACAATACATCATACATACATACATTTTGTAAGTAAAATTTTGGTTTTCATTTCCATGTGCTCCTCTGTAGTTAATTTGAAACATGATCGGTATTCACATAATTAATTTCTCACAATTAATTTGTTTTGATTCTTACTAGTTTTATACATGGGCCATTTGGGGTTTTGCTTAAAACCTTAAACATAGATTTAAAGAATCATCCACTTTTATAGGATCCTTTTCATATTCCATCCTATAATTGAGAAGAGTGGTGTATCACCTCTTTGCCATTGTTTACTTAATGCTGTTTGGGGATAGTTGACAATGCTTCACTCTATTCTCTGCAGTGCCTGGAGGAGAGGGAAAGAGGTACTGCTTCTGATCCTATTAATGTGGGGCGAAGATGATGGAGAGGATTCCACTGCACAGTCTCTATAAATGAAGCATTCAGTGGAGAGGGGAAGATTTGCCACCTCTGCTTATGCTCATGTAGGATAAAAGAAATGAAATAATATAGGTAGCAAATTTTCAGAATAATCTAAAGTTGATTTTCTAAAATGTCTAAATAAATTCATTAGAAACACTGATAAAATTGAATCAGAAAAAGGATAGAAGACAAATGATACCAAGTAAAGATGACTTCCTAACTACAGAAATAATACAAAAGAGAACAAAATATATATTAGCAACTTACTATTAATAGATAAAGTTATTGTTACTAGGAAAAATTAAATTATAAAATTTAAGTAAAGGTGAAATACTCAAATGGTTTGATATTTATATAAACTATTTAAAACCTTTCTTA
This sequence comes from Muscardinus avellanarius, assembly GCF_963383645.1. Taxonomy (NCBI): domain Eukaryota; kingdom Metazoa; phylum Chordata; class Mammalia; order Rodentia; family Gliridae; genus Muscardinus; species Muscardinus avellanarius. The sequence goes on along the minus strand of NC_137794.1, from coordinate 70,403,144 downwards.
GAAGAGTTACTGGTGATTATATATATGTAATGCTATCAGGGAAATATAAGTGAATTTGGAGTTATATTAGAAAGAAAGAACCATGCACATGTCAATAACATAGATATAAAATAGCTGGGGAATACTTGAAGAGATTTAAGAGATAGTAAACTTGGTATTTAGAGAACCAGAAGTCAGGTAGAGGACAGAAAAGAGTGTAAAAGCCTTTCTGTCTGTCACAGTTTACAGTAGAACTAATAATAATAATAATTATAATTATTATTATTATTATTTAAATGGTAATGTGGGTTTTATTCTTCATGAAATGAAGGGTCTTTAGAGAGTTTTCAGTAAATAAATAATATGGTTTTTATATTTTTAAAATATAATTCTGCTTTCTTGTGAATGCACCATGGATGATTATCAGTCAAAGTGGGAATGTAACTTAGGAGGCTATTCCAATAATCTGGGTAAAAAATGACAGAGGTGTGATTAAGGGCTGTAATGAAAGGGGGTTATATATAAATAGATTTGGGATACTTTTTATTTATAGATGCCAGATGAATTGGGTATAAAGTTTGAGAAGTAAAAAAATAAATCTAAAATAGAATTTTCAAAGGTAGCTAGAATCTAATAAAATTTTAGAATCGTTTCAGTTAAAACAGAGCTTAAATATATTTTATTAGTTCTGAAGGGAGAGAACTCATATAATGGGTAGCATAAAAGAGCAATTTGTTAAACACTTGCAAAACGTGTAACTGTAGAGAAATCAGAAAACATAGGTTTTATAAGACCCTAAGGTCAAAGAAAGACACATAATGGAAGGTCTTTGATCAGTTGAAATTCTTTAAGAAATAGAAATTTCTTGGAATAGTATTCACTTTTAGGACAACTGAGATGAATTATGGGTCAAATTTAACTGAGAAAAATACCTAGCTTTCATGAAAATTATCTTGGGTTGTGGAACAAAGCTTCATGAGGTGAACTAGACTCTTATTTTCTGGGAAGCTGAGGATAGAATCAGAGATAGTTTATACTACATGTGTGTGAGTTTTTTTAATTGCTGTGACAAAAATAGTTAATAAGAAATTTACAGGTGGAAAAGCTTACTTTGGCTCATGGTTTCAGAGAACTCAGTCTCTGGTTAGCCAGTTATATTCATCTGGGCCTAATGAAAACAGAACATCATGAAAAAGGGTTTGGTGGAGGAAAGCTATTCATCTCATGGAGAGGAGAGGAGAGGAGAGGAGAGGAGAGGAGAGGAGAGGAGAGGAGAGGAGAGAGAGAGAGAGAGAGAGAGAGAGAGAGAGAGACTTCAAGGGTATGTTCCCCAGTGACCTGCTTTCTCCAACATCAGCCTACCTGCCTATAGTTTTCTCCACCTTCCAGCTGTCCGTTCAGATTATTAATCCATCAAATTAATCCACTGATGAAGTTAGAGCACTCATGGTCCTGTCATTTCATTAAAGCCCCACCTCTGGACATAGCTTCATTGGGGATCAAGTCTTCAACACTTGAGTTTTTAGGGAGACAGTCCAGGTCCAAACCATAGCAAAATCTAAATAGCACTACAAGCTGGTACTACAAGGCATATGGGCATTTCCGAGACATCTCAACCATAACAATGACTTTATTTAACTGCTTTTTTAAACCCACACCTGAGATCAGCCAGTGAAAGGGAGGAGACCTGAAATATGAATCAGTTATAGTGGATGTGAATGTACTCAGTATTTCACTTTTCTTCATTCTAAGAGAACACAACAGCTTTTAGCATTTTATCTCCAAAAGATAACATGTCTTCTATGTCTTCAGCACATCATATACTCCAGGGTTAGGGAAGCACTGGGGTTTCCCTCTATGTGGGATCAGAAATATCTGCAGTCTTCTGGCAGTGTTTGGATTTTACAGAAAGGATGAAAGCTTACCTGACCTTTACAGATCCTTTCCTACCTTCTTCTTCCCCAGGGGTATGTATAATGCTCAGAATGTCTAAAAAGAGTATTTTCCGGCTGTGGAGATCAGCGTTTTCCATCAAAGAATTGGCTCAGAAGAGGGATTAAAAATAGCCCGAAGAAGTGACACATTTCCCCTGTTCTCTAGTATACCCAGGAGGAAGTGTAGAGAACAAATTGAAAACTTGGAATATCCAGGTATGGTGGTGCACATTTGTAATCCTAGTACATGGGAGGCTGAGACAGGAGGATTGCAGGTTTGAGAGCTCATCAACTTAGTGAGACCCTGTTTCAAAAATTAAAAAAAGCAAAGTAGAACTGCAAGGATAGCTCAGAGCTAGAATGCCCTTGAGTTCAATTCCTAGACACACACATACACACACACACACACACACACACACACACACCTGAAAATATGTTTACATATTTAAAACTTTGTGTTTGAATAAACTGTTTAGATAAATTTTCCTCAACACTTTATTTAAATAGTTAAGCCATCTTAGAAAGTACTAACTACTTAAACATCTAAAATTACCTCTTTTAACTTTTAGGTTGTAAGTATATTTAGAAATCAACAATGGAAATGTGATATATACACACTGTGGAATTTTCCTCAGCCATAAAGAACAAAGCCATGTCATTTACAGAAAAATGACTAGAACTAGTGTATGCTACAGTAAATGAGATCACCCAGTCTTAGGAAGTCAAGGGTTATTTGTTTTCTTTCTCATGTGGAGGCTAGAATGAAAGGAAGCAATAGAGACTTCAATTAAATGAGGCGAGAAGCCAGAATAATTAGTGGAAGGGGATAGGCCATGTAGGTGGGGAGGTGAAAAACAAAGATTGAGGAAAGGAACAGTTCAAATAAGGTTATGTTCATGCAAGAAGATTTCTCTACCAATCTCACTAACAGGTTTAGGGAGAGAGACAGAGGGAGTTGGGAAAAGGAGAAATGGAGAGAAATACACCACGTGATGCATGTATGTTTGTACCACTTTGAATATCATTATGATGTATAATTATATTGTACCAATAAAAGTATAAAAATTTAAAAAAGAAACTCCAAAGGTGTGATGATATTCTATCATCAATTTTCAAAATTAATGGTAAAATATTTTATACTAATACATTAGAGGAATATAAAAGAATTTTTACTGGTGAAAGCAACATTTAATCTAATAAATAAAAGAACAAAAATTCTCTGTTGAGTAATTGAGATTATGAGAAATATGTCTCTCAGGAGAAAAGTTTCATACAAATCCTAAATCTGTCCTATTTTCTTGTGGTACTGGGATCGAACCCAGAGTTATTCTACTTAGCGACATCACCAGTCCCATTTTGTTTTGAAATAGGGTCTCTCTAACTTGTGGAGGGCCTGCAATACTCTTGTTATCCTCTTGTTTTAGCTTCCTAAGAAATTTCAGGCTTTGATCTGCCCTATTTCTAAATTAGACTTCAGAGGAAGCTAATATGAAAAGAAGGAATCCACTGTTCTAATTTAAGCTGAGACAAACTTCATATACTAGTGATGTATCTTGGACGGCCAACTTCTTTACATTAGATCTATGTGAGTGGAAGCAATTCACTGTGGCTTCTGTTAATTTTATTTTCAGTCTTCTATAGAACACTATTTTACTGTTATGAATTAGCACTTTTTAGAACATCCCTTCCCCATGTTATTGATATAAAATACTTTATTTGACAATTACTGGAACCTCAAGCAGTAGAAATTATGTTCTCTCTCTATTTCTCCCTCTCTTTTTTCCCTCCATTAAGGTACAAGTTCATACAGCAAGAAAGTTTGTATCTGGGATTTAAACCAATTATGCCTGATTCTCTAGGTTGTGGGGCTTTTGCACAACAAAACAGTAGTGCTTCTGTTTTTTTCGTTGCCAAAATTGATACTAGATTTTACCAAGCTCATCCATAGAATATGAAGTTAAAGTGTAAGAGAGAATAAATTTTAAAAATAAATTAATTTATACAACAAAACTGTACTGCTTCTGTTGTTTTGCCTCAATTGACATTTGATTTTACCAAGCTCATAGAGTATGAAGTTTGAGATAAGCAGAGAGAATCGTAATTTTTCAAAATAAATTAATTAATAATATAAAATTAGATTCCACATTTTCCGAACTGCCATTCGATAGATTTGTCAGTGGGGACTACTTAAAATACATATTCAACTCTAAATCGGGTGGTAGTTCCAAACTTTGTTCCATAGATTAACTTTTCACTTGTATACAATTACCATTGCTATTCTCCCCCGACACAATGTGTGTAAAACATTTTCATCAGCTTTAGCCAGAGTCAGCACATTAAAAACATAGCATATAACAGTTTTCTATTTGGCCAACTGTAAATTCAGCTGACATTTTTGGAATGAATTTATGAACTCTGGCTGTGATTGTGTTAAGCATCTTCAAAGCTGCAGAATTACAGTACTTGTAGGTGTAGATTTTCATTTCTACCAGTGCCTCAGCCTTGCTTGGTCTCATCTTCTTGGTGCACTGGGAGCTAGTCATAGTTCGGGAGGTCATCATATGAGTAGTCCGGGCAGCCTCTGCGTGCTCTGTAGGCGATAAGCAGGTGATAAAACCCTGGAAGGAACACCAGGATGCCCACGATCAGGACA